>NC_091125.1:26950311-27559061 GCF_040183065.1 Periplaneta americana
ACAGAAAGGAAGAAATCTATGCAAAGTTATCTGTCGCTGTTAAAAATCTATCGCCCTGGGGCCTAGACAGTACTGTAACTCACGAATCTAGAAGCTAATGGTGAACATGATAATACTGGACAGTTACAACTCTGATTGTGTACCATGGCGTATTTTGTATTTTTGTTGTATGTTGTATAAATCCAATTTTATTTGCCATTATCTTGGATAAATTGCAAATATATATATTTTTAATTTATAATCATTTTAAAGCATTGTGGTTTTTGTCAGAGACCCGAAAAAGTATGTAATATAACAAAGCGTATTTTGAAATTATATTAGTACAGTTTACGTGTATGACTTTGAATAAAAACTCATAACGCCAAACATAAATACCAGAACAGCATTTCCTTTTGTTGTCCATACGAAATTAGGTATGTTTTCGGGGTAATTTATAGTCAATTGAATTTTAAATAAAGAAGATTGTATAAAACCAGAGTTTCTCTTTGTGGTATAAACCCAAATTTGGTGTGAACAACAATACACTTTTATGCCGATACGTCAACAAAAACAGTACGGATGTTTTGTTTGATGATTGTACCGGTTCTTTTGTATCGACATTTATACACAGCTGCAGGGAATGAATCGGAAATTGAATTACTGGCGCCTATAGTCATTTCTTCCAAGCTTGAACAATGCAAATTGACTATATCCCCTACCACTAAATTTTTTCCGCTAGAATAAGGATAGTGTGTTTATAAAGCCCACGAAATGTAACAGGAGAACCGATCTCCCCATTGTCTCGTTGCAATCCCCGCATGACGACGCATGACTGAACCAATTAGCACAGTTATTTAGGATGGAAGAGGGGACTTCGCCGCACCAGGGCAGTCCAACTTGCAGCCTAATTCTTCTTCTGAGCCAATTGCTCCACATAAAGTGCTACACTTAACGTGTTCATACACGCGGTAACAGTTTTATGCTTTAGTTTCTCATGTGTTCATCCATCATATATCCAGGCTTCAATCACAATATAAATAATTCTCTGCCAGTATTACGTCGTTTTTCAATCTCCTATTGTAGGGTAATGTATAGTCTGTTAGCCTAACGGCCACAAAATCGGCTTCTTACACCGGAGAGCCTGGTTCAAATCCCTGTGAGTTCTATGGAATTTGTGGTGTATTATAAAATTATACAGGGAAATCATTTTATTTTTACTTCAATTTTTATTGTACCTGAGTTTTTGAATGTACTTCACTCCCACCCATTCTACTAAGTAAGTTCCAACTCCACACAGAACCAAGACCGCAGATAGTAAGCAGTACTGAGTTACTGAGTATAGTACGTTCCAGAAATATGTTCGCGTTTTCCAGTGACGAAAGAGCTTTCAATATTGAATCATATTTTCGCACAGGTACTGTCCGTTTGCCTACGTCGCATCCCGATTTCCCCCACCTGCTTCTGCTCGCCCCTCTGTAAAAGCTGGGCTGTCTTAGCTCTTTTCTGAAAACATTAATTTCTCTTAGGAATTGGAAGTTTACGTAATATTATACAGCTGTTTAATTTAACTTAAAAAGAAGGGCCTCGTTAAGTAATTAACTGTCACGTGATTTCCTCCCTTTCTACAATCCTGCATAACCACTTGGACGGACAGTAGATAGCATGTCTGAGTAATTTTATATTTTCGGGTCGGGCAGAAGTGAAGATTGAATTTACAGTACGTAGAGTAGGTACAGAATTATTTCAACATGAGTTACTAGTACGAAGGACGAAACTGGCAATTGGAATTAGATGCAATAGTCTATAGTGCGATAATATGCACAAAAGAACTGAAGCCTGTATCGAAATGAACGGCCACCATTTTCAAAATTGTGTTTAAATATTCATATTATGATTATTTTTCAATTTAACTTCTTTCTCTATATTGTATGCTAATGTGCTGTAGACAGTATAATATACACTGCATAATGAATACGTTCGCATGGAAAACTCACTTCGTGAGTAAAAACACTTATTCTTAATACAGTACTGTACTTTGATTAAAGAAAAACCTAATGAAAATTATCAAACTCAAAATCGCGATATTTCCTAGTTTACGTAAATGGATGAACTACTTTTCTTCCATCCTATACCTAGTAGAGTGATTTGTGTTTTACGCCAGTATCATCGAGCTCCAGTCTTGGAGGGGGGAGCAAGCGGTGTTTCCGGTTCTCTAAAGGTATAGACAGGTTAATATTAAAAATGTTAGTAAAAATAAAATGATGTCCTTGTAGTTCGGTCAGGTTTTCGCACGGTACCTTAATCTTCTTTGTCAATTATTTATGTGGAGCAATTGATATATCGCTAATGTACTGTAATAATAGTAATAAATATTAATCATTATCACAAACTTCATGGATTGGACCCTTTGAATCGTTGCGTCTCCAAAATTTAGAGCTGTTCTTCACAACGTTTCTTAGTTCTTCCTTTTCCTTGTGGTTTAAACCTGTAATGGGACTCGGCTTGCTGGCATTCTCTCTAAATGTAAATACCAGTTTGTTCTGTATTCGTCTATTTTTTCTAATATAGTACTTGAAATGTCTAATTCCTGACGTATGGACTCGTTTCTTTTATGGTCAAGGAAAGAATGTCCTGTCAGAGATCTAACTAATCACATTTCTGCTGATTTAATCCTCTTCCTCTGTGAGGTTGTTAAAATCCAGTTTTCTGATTCACATACAAAATATAGGCAATAACTTATTAGAGTTTTATGTAATTTTAAAATAGTTCCTTTCCCGCTTTTCTCAATATAGTTCGTTTAATTTTGCCACTTAATTGTGAAAACTTTGCTAACTTTTATTATTATTATTATTATTATTATTATTATTATTATTATTATTATTATTAATATTTGTTACTGTTTCTCCAAGATATTTGAATTTTTCCACCTCTCCCAAAAATAAATCTCCAATTGTTATATTTCCATTTCGTACAATATTCTGGTCACGAGATATAATCATATATTTCGTCCTTTCGGAGTTTACTTCCCAACCTATCCCTCTACTTGTTTCAAGTGAAATTTCCGTGTTTTCCCTAATCGTTTGTGGATTTTCTCCTAACACATTCACATCATCCGAATAGTTAAGCAGCTGATGTAACCCATTCAATTCCAAACCCTCTCTGTTATCCTGAACTTACCTAATGGCATATTCAAGTGCGAAATTAAGAAGTAAAGGTGATATTGTATCTCCTTGCTTTAGCCCACAGTGAATTGGAAAGGCATCAGAGAGAAGCTGGCCTGTAAGTGTCATTGAAACACATTTTAAATAATCGAACTACTTTCTTGGGAAAACCAAATTCAATAACAATATTATATAAATCTTCTCTCTTAACCGAAAATTTTAGTATCAGGAATTTAAAAAATAGCGTTTGGAATTTAATTTTTAAAGAATATATATTGATTTAATATGTATATCTATTTGTATGACTTAAATTGTTAAAATTGAAATTGTATTTTTAAATTTTATTTATTCCTGTAATTTTTTTTCTTGACCCAGTTTGTGTCAAAAATTATCTTTGTGTTTATCTTTGTGTTTAGATATCTCCCTGAGCACGAGTTTTTTACTCCTTCAGGGAAGAACTAAGATTGTATTTCTGTCAATGTTATTTTATTAACAATAAACAACAATAAACAACAATATGTCTTTTTGAAAGCTATAAGTAACTGATGTACTGTGCCCTTATACTCCCATTTTTTCTCCAACATCTGTCGCAAACAAAAAATCTGATGAATAGTCGATCTACTACGCCTAAAACCACACTGATGATCCCCAATAATTTCATCTGCATACGGAGTTAATCTTCTGGAAAGAATATTGGACAAAATTTTGTACGACGTCAACAAAAGTGATATTCTTCGAAAGTTACTACATTTAATCTTGTTCCCTTCTTAAAAAAGGGTACAATTATGGACTCTTTCCATTGTTCTGGTACAATTTCCTTTTCCAAATAGCAAGTACAAGCTTATAAATTTCGGTAGATAATGCGCTTCCCCCTTTTGTATTAATTCTGCTGGAGTTTGATCGATACCTGGAGACTTATACTTTTTCACATTTTCTATTGCAATTCCGAGTTCTGAAAGTGTGGGTTCGGGTATAAATGGCTCAGCAGTTTGTATTTCAATTTCTTCCCGATCATTTCTATTTGCCCTGTGTATATTTAGTAGTTGTGCAAAATAGTTCTTCCATCTATTCAGGATTGAACGAGAGTCTGCAAGCATTCTCATCCTTGATCACGTTTACCCTCGCCTGATATCCGATCTTAAATTCCTTTATACCCTTATATAAATCTCGAATGTTTTTATTCTTACTATTTGTTTCTACCTCATTCAGTTTTTCCTTCAAGTAATCTCTCTTTTTTTCCTAACTGTACGACCTTCTTCCCGTCTTTCATTGAAATAATTATCTCTCTTCTCCTCAACTGCAACCTGTAAGAATTTCAATTTTGCCTGTTTCCTTCTTTCTACTATCGCGCAACAATCTTCATCAAACCACGGTTTCTTTTTCTTAGTTTCATAATAACCTATGCTCTGCTCAGCTGCAATTTTCATATTATCTCAGATATTTTCCCACACGCTATTCACATCTAATTTTTTCTCAACTTCGTCAGAGCTTTCTAAAGTGGCAAACGTATTCGAAATTTCGACTTGATAATGTTGCTTAGTTTCCTCGTCCTTTAATTTCAGGATATTGAATCTACTAATATTAACTTGTTGCTCTACTCGCTTGGCTACTGATAATCTTGCTCTTAATTCTTCAATTACCAAATAATGGTCAGAATTACAGTCTGCCCCCCTGAAAGTTCGAATGTGTGCTGTACTAATATGTCTTCATTTATCCATCAAGATATGATCTATTTAGTTTGTCAATCCATCTGGAGAAGTCCAAGTATTTTAGTATATCCTCATGGGGAAATGTTGTATTCTTGACAATTAAATTTTTTGATGTCGCAAAGTTGTCTAACCTAACTCCATTGTTATTACTAGTTACGTGTTGGCTCTCTTTTCCAATGGTCGGTTTAATAATATCCTCCCTCCTGCTTTAACATTGAAATCTCCCAAAAATTATCTTGTGATATATATATATATGTAATTGATCAAAAGTATGTTCCAATATCTCATAGAAGCTATCCTTTATATGGTTGTCTTTCTCTTCTGTAGGGGCGTGAGCATTTATAATTATGATATTGCACCATCTACCCTTAAGTACTAAATACGATAACCTGTCACTGATAAATTCGACCTTTTTTACTGCTGACTTTATTCTTTTAAGAACAAAGAATCCTGTTCGTAATAAGTGATTATTGTGTTCTTCCCCATAATACAACAAGTAATTTCCTATTTGTGATATGCCATTCCCATCTTACCTAACCTCTTGTATTTCCACGAAGTCTATTCTACATCTAGCTAGTTCTTTTGCTACTAATGTTACCCCACCTGTTCTATAAAGACTAGTTACGTTCCAAATCTCATAACTTATTCATTTGCTGTGGTCGTGCCAGAGAATCAGTCCCATTCCGAGGCTTACTGTAAGGTTTCGTAACAAGCTGTTTTTTTATGGCGATGGGTTGTTAGCCCTTCGTCCAACCCCCAAGCTGGAGGACCACCCCTTATCGGCTGTCCAGACTACTTATTCAATATATTCGCAGCTATCCTCCATATCTGGAGGCCGTCTCCTCTATCCGCAACCTGAGGACGCGCCATGCCGTGGTGATAGGGACCCACAATACATGGAAATACAGAGTATCTGTGTACAAAATAAATTAATGTTTATTTATTGAAATAAAATAATACTCTTGTGAATTCAGATGTTTTGTAGTATATTACCGGTCAAAACATTAATTAATTATTATTTTATTTTGATCGTAACCTTTGAAAATTATTTTCAGTACCATGCCGCAGCAATAGAAAATAATAACCATTGTTTCCTTGAATGTCAATATTGTTAATGGAAATTCCATGCATATTTTTAATGGCTTTCTGTGTACAAACGTCTTATTGTGCCACACGCATTTTATAATCTTTATCGCTTATTTCTTAAATCCGTATCATACGTATATAGTTATCACATTCCAGATAATTAAATTTCTGTACCTGTTGAATAACTTTATTATTTATAACCATTTTTGTCCTCTTTGTATGTTCACCTCAATAGAATATGCTCATTTTTATCTTGATATCGCCAAATGATAGCTTCTACCAGCTGGTTAAATTTTAAAGAAGCATATTGCAAATTTTATTTAAATCGGTCATCTGCAAGTAGCATAGCTTCCAAAATGATGCCATTCACTTTATTATTATATCTCAGTTCTTTATTTACATTTATTTTTCAGGACCCATATGTACGTGGATTTCTCTGCTAACTATTGTAAGTATGCTAAAGACTAAGTAGTGTACGCATAGATCAACAGATACGCCTATCTCTTTCAATCTGACATTTTGTCGATACGTGTTACGGTCAGGAGCGAAGAGTAGAAAGTGAAATCTTACAGGAGTAGTAATGAAAACATAGTATGGACATAAATGTCATGAAAAAATGCACCTTAAAATTTTATCGGATTCGTAGGAAATGTTGAATTTTGTATATTTGCGAACTACACTTTAGTTTAGTAGGACATTTACTTTTGCAGAAAAGTGGTCATGAACAAAGTACAGAAAGAGGTGACATGATCAGCGTCGTACTTCAATCTTGTTTATATCCGATAAAATCTCGTTAATTAGTTTTATAGGAGGTTGAGTTGATTTCATTGTCGTTATGGAAGTTACGACGAAATTGCTAGAATAAAAATCAGGGAGAACTTAGGTGTTTAATGAAGTCAACCAAATAGTCATTATGTTCACTTCAAATCCAGCAGGGTGAGCAGGAAATCGAACTCCTGTCCCCTAGTTTGCCTAACGCTACTAATTTGCGGTCGATATAAATTCCACGCACGTGCTGTCTTCAGCGCAGTAACTTAACACCCTCGTACATAGAAGCAGGGATCCAGCCAGCCCTAAAGGGTTAGAGGGGGTGTAATTCTGAATGAAGTCGCGTGGAGGTGTCTTCCTGTCCTTTAATTAGCTGCCGGTATTGACGGACGCAGGAAGGACGAGTAACTCCCGCGGGACCTGCTAACGTGTATGTTTTCCAGCACTTCCACATGAGAACGTCATGCATGTACAGAGAGCCCGTTTTATACATATATAGGCCTATAATATTATGAACAAGTTTTACAATATAATAACTATTACACATTCAAGTTTGAAGTATTTACGCAGGTATAATTGAATATGTCTTTTAAATCCATATTTTCAAAAATCACTGCAGAAGAAGCTCGATTTGTTTCTGTAAAATAACTCTGATACTAACGAAAGGCGGTATTTTAATAAAACTCGTACAAAGTTGCATACGTTATCAACGCACTGAGATTATAGAAGTAGAAACTGAGTCATCTTTCCAGACAAGATAAGTTAAGAGCCTTAAACTCCAATAGCTTCAAAGAAGGACTGATGGCCATAACTTCGCCAGAATAAATATTATTATTATTATTATTATTATTATTATTATTATTATTATTATTACAATTTCCAGGACGTAGTTGCAAAACCCAAAACGTTCTTCACATATTTAATAAACGTCATTTTAGAATAACCTCCTCACCTGAATAAATAATATCATAAAACTCTGTATTTACATAGAGTTCGAGGTTACCTCTAAGGATAGCTACGTATTTTGATTTGAAATATTTGTTCCCTTTAAAAATGTTTTCACAACGATTGTATTCAGAGAATGCTAAGTAATCTCTAAGGTAGTCTTTTTAAATGGAATATATTCTACACAGAAATATCTACTAGTCACCCACTCTAATAATCGTCGAAATAATAGTAATAGTCATTTCCCTAAATGACTTTCTGTGAACACCCCTTTTACATTTCTTATGGAGCTCTTTATTGCTGTTATTATTATTTTTTATTATTATTTATTACAAGTTCACCGCTTTGTCTTTGTCGACTGTATGCTTCCAATCCGAGCGGACCCTGCTTCGATTACGTGTGTAGGGATTAGAGATTTATCTTCCGTCCACGTGACAGGGTGTTTATTCCTTGTCGTGTATTGTTCTGTGTTTTCTCTGCTTTTTCCTTGCGCCATACTAACTACATGGTTCAGGGAGACTCGAATTCTGGATGTGCAATGTTTGTTCAGGGTTATATCGTTCTATTGGCTTTTAATTCAGTATCAAGAGAGTTAGTAAAACTAGTCCAAGAAAAATAGACATTATTATTCACAAAAATACTATTTAAAGTAAAAGGCTCTTATATTGAAGTAAGATGGTTTAAAACTATAATTTCCAGGCAACCAACACAGAACATCTTTGCTTATTCTGTAGTTCTCCCTTTATAACACTTCTTTCTTCACGTTCTTTCATTATCCTTGATCACTGACTGTCAAACATTTTTATACAATTATCCAATCATGCTTTTGTTTCACATTTCTGTTGTCTATTTTGACATCTACGCAGAATCATTGTTTCTGATCCAATTGTAGCCTATAATGCGCACAAACCATGTCCATTTCAAATTTCTGGCCGAGGCAGTAGATTCCTTGACCTTTGTTCTTTCTTACTTCCTCTGGTCGTAACCTATCTCTTAATGAATGACATCTTGCAAAATTGTCCGTCCATTTTATGTTGGCAAACTCTTGTCATATCTCGTTCTCTATGCTGGCCATATTGTGGTCGTAAAGCAGTAGAGGAAGAACGCACCTGGAATTCTGAGAGTGGAAATAAAGTAATGATAATGTGAAAAACATTTTGATAGTATTTATTTTAAAATGATTAGTAATTATTATTGCACCCAGAAACGCTCACGGCGACGCCCCTTTCTTAAATGTGATAAAATAACTCTTTGCTTGTGATCGACATGGCGTTGCATTTGTTACGGTGTGGTAAGAGTAGAGAAGCATGTGTTGAAATTGCTGAACTTTGAGGACATAATTATTTGTACAGAATTAAAGTAGTTGAAGTAAACAAAATTTAAGTTGTTAAACACCTAAATATACCTTGTCCAGTCATAGGAGACGTAGTTCTTACTTCGAAAGTTTTCGATAGGTACACTAATTGGTTGCACATGCGAAGAAAATTAACTGTTGACATTTTCGGATTACCCAGTTCTTAAATGCCAAAGCTGTATATTTAAAGGAAAATTATACAGGGTGATTAACGAGGATTTACCGTCCTTTACGGAGCTTATTTCCGAAGACATTCTGAGCAAAAATGTCATATAAACATGGGCCTTATTCTCAATATTTACAGAGTTACGTTTCGTTATTGGATCGCATTGCTGTGAACGCGTGATCTTGGTCATATAAATATGGGTCCTATTTTCAATATTTACAGAGTTACGTTTCGTTATTGGAACGCATTGCTGTGAACGCGTGATCTTGGTCAGCATGCAGTCAAAGATAGCCGTATGCAGTTACGTAGAGCGACGAGCGCCGTTCACAAGCCTGAGGTCAAGTATACTCAAGCGGATGGCGACATTTTTTAAAAATGTGTTGTAAACTCTCCAAGACTGTAAATTAGGATGCAAAATTGAACTGCAAATAATTAAGTCGGTGGAAGTGGTATGATTTGTAATAATTGTTGTGATAAGTGCATAAGAATAATGTAATTTTCTAGTTAAAAATAGAAAAAGATGTCTGTACGAAACAACTAAGGGGTTCACAGAACATTTTTTGCTTCATAATACTTGACAATTAAAGAAATGATACTTCTGAATGGTTCATTCGCTGATTGTATTATTCTTTTACCTTCAAAACTAAAGAAAAAAACGTACTTTACAAACAACTTTAAATTAGTGTAACCCTGAAAATATTGAGAATAGGAACTATCTTTATATAATATTGTTTGCTCAAAATGTTTTCAGAAATAAGCTCCGTAAAATACGATGAATCCTCGTGAATCACCCTGTATAGGTGAGATTGTCATCACCAGAATCACAGTAGACTCGCGTTAACTATTATAGACCTACTTATGATTAGTAACGTAGTAGGATTCTCCTTTTCTTTACGTTTTAAAGGAATTTCTGTATGTTGGTGAAACTCCGTATAGAATTGTTATATCCTGTGGTAGCCTACATATTGCAATTTATTAAATGTAAACAATTTTATTATCATTATTAACATACAAAAAATTCTATCACTCTCCTGAAAGAGTGTGATCTCGTGCTCAGGGAAGGATTCAATACATAATAAAATTGCGTAGATAAATTACAATACATAACAACTTAAAAATTAATATTCACTAGTAACAAAGAATTAGGCCTACGACATTTTAAAACTTAAAACTGTTTGACTGAAACAGATTAGGGTAATTTTTTATTACTTTTTTACAAATTCTGAGATTCAATACAATACAGGAATTACATGGATTGATTACAATAAATAAAATTAGTATTCACTAATACTGTATCGATGTGCTTACATGCATTTTTAAATTTAAAACCAAGTTAAATAGATGATGGTATTTGATTATTAATTAGTTATACATTTTGGGCCTAATGTCACTTTAATATTAGAAGAAAGTTCGCTGAGTTAGCTCTGAGGTAGCGCGTCTGCCTCCAGACTAACTGGCACACGTTCGATTCCCGGCGGGGTCAGAAATTTTCATGTACAATTTCTACCTCGGAACTAGGAGAAATGGCGGTGCACAACTTCCAATCACTAAATTGTGTACCAATGCCTGGGTTAAATCCCAAATCTCTCCGCAGTGCATTTGAAGAGAAGGCATATTATGTCACTGTTGATAGTAACTCGTCCGTCGGATGGAGACGTTAAGCCTGACGGCCCCCTTGCTCCTAGTCGATAGGAGTAGGCTATGTGCCGGCACCGGGTTTCCCCTTCTCTCTTCTTCACCTATCATAATTCTCACCCATTCACTTCACTACACTTATACAAACACACTCACCCTAGTACACGACATAACTCTTCACAGATACACATCATGCATAACGTGACCAGCCGAAGTGGTGTGCAACTTAAGAATGGTTCACAGTCCTGCCATCTATCTGTAGTATGCGGAATCCGAATCATGCAAGTGAAGTGAGTATGCATTAGATACATATATTGGAAGCAATACTCGTTAAACACTCGGGTACAAACAAAGGTATTCATGCCTTTGGTTTTGTGTTTGTAACTATATGGTCTGAAATTTGTGAGATTTTTATGTATAAAATTTAGTAATAGGCTACAATGATACAAATCTGATGTACTTTAAGACTTTGAATTCTTTGTTGCGGTAATTTGTCACCGCAGTTTCCTCTTCTTTTTCCCCCCTTTCTCTCGTCTTCATTTTAGTTATATTTTCTTATGTATTCATTTTATTAATTTTCATTAATTCGCTTTGTTTTTTTTTTATTTTCCTTCTTCTCCTATAGTGTTCAGTGTAATCTTTAGCGTTGTCGAGGGGTTTGAGGCTTACGTGACTGTTTCCTTTCAGTTAGGGCGCGGTGGTTTCACCTAGTTTGTAATACGGGGTTCAAGATTAACTGCATTCGGTTGAGTGGTCGTTTTGAATATTAGCAGTTTCCTATGTTTTCTTTTTAAGCGGCTAATTCTGTCTCATCCGTTGCAGGAGTTTTCGTTCACTTTGTTTCGTCCAGAAGTATTAAGACCAAAATTATTTTTTCACATCACATGCGTCCATGGTTATTGGTCGAAAATTCATACGTACATACAAAATTTTGTCCAATAGGAATTTTCGTCCATGTTATTTTTTCTGTCCAGCTGTATTCTTTGTCCATTTTATTACTTTATTTTAAAATAAATTGGAAAATATATTCAATCAGACCACAAATAAACATGGTTATTATTGCGATTCTGTTAATAACGTTTTACATTTCCGCGGCAATGCAAGCATAATTAGAAATTTAATTTTGTTATCGTTCCAATGCAGATTTCGAGTAAGTCGTAAAAATTGCAATGCACCGTAAGTTCCTGATGACTAAAAGGAACACGTCCATGTTGATATATGAGTAGTTTGTTTATCACCGTCACTCTTACATCAGAGATCAAACCAGACGTCATTGGAAATGTGAGAACCGCCTGACATATAATGCACGGCGTGTAACCAATACTGATGAGTACAATGTAATAGTCTACAAGTGTATCCTTGCCTTGCATCTACATCCTCCAGATGGCGCTGCTTTGGAGGCTAAAAAATTTGTGCAACGAGTCAAGAATTTGGCAAGATCTCCTAATACGGCCCCCAGTGAAATTTTGAGACAAGGTACGGAGGATGTCAATAATGAAGAGATATTGCCCGAAAGGAATTCTATGAAAAGAATGATAAATTTGGAACAAAATCGGACTAGGCCGGTCATACCAAGAAATTTGCAACATTTAATTACAAACCATCCATATAATGTAACAGTATCGAATCATCAATTTTTGTTGTATGATAGCAGACTAAATGATCCTGATAGAATCTTAATTTTTACTACATTACAAAACAATACTTGCTGCAAGTCAATGTTTTCAGATGGAACATTCCGTACTGTCCCCATGGATTTTGTGCAATGATATGGTATTCGTGGAATTCATTTTGGTCATGTTCTTACTCTAGTCAGTTCGGAAAAGCGAAATAACTAACATAACTATCTACTAAGAAGTAAAGGATTTTGCAGCTCAAAATGGCTTAGTGTTAAATCCTCATAATGCAATGTACGATTTAGAAATTGCAATTTTCAATGCATTTAGGACTTCATTTAATGATATCCTGTTTTCATGTTTCATTTTGAACAATCTTTATAGCGTCAGTTAGTCAATTGGGGACTTCGACAGGCTTTTTTAAAATTCTGATGAACCACGAGTAAGAAAAAATATCCTGGATATCATGGGGTTGCCGTTTGTGCCGTTAGAAGACTTGATAATTATTTCTGACAATTAAATGAATGACTTAGAGGAGTAAGTTCTGGATTTCGCTTCGTACATAGAAATAACTTACATCAGGAGAAGACTAGCAAGAAGTCGTAATCGTCAAGTTTCTCTAACATTTCCTCCGCCAAATTTGAATGTGTACTGTCAAGACGAATAATGTCGTTGAAGAATTTCTTTCAAAATTTGGAAAGTTGATTGCTACACATCATGCAATTATATGGTGATTTTTAGATGGTATTAAAAGTATACAAAAAGACACTGAAAACATTATTGTCCAAACTATTGGAGGAGGGCATTTACGAAATAAACCATCTCTATCAAAGAAGTATGTGACCAGTCAACGAAGGGTTGAACAAATTGTATGAAATTATACTCAGGATAGAGACAATGACAACGTCAAACAGTACAGAGCAATTTGTGTATCATTTGAAGATGCATATTAATCCGGTTGATGAAGAACATGAAGAAAATGAATAAATTCCTGCCTTTAACTCCTATACTCATAGCATTTGTAATTATTATTGTGTAGTGATTAAGTAATATGTAATTAAATTACCTTTCTTTTCATTTGTGTTTTCCAAATTCCAAATGCAGATGTGAGATTGGATATCATGGGTCATGAAGAAAATGGAAAAAAATGCTACGGACAAGACAATATGGAGGTAAAATATTTTGGACGAAAAAAATGGACGAAAGCTTAAAATGGATCAATACAAAATTGGGTGAAACTTCTGCTAATCGTCTCATCAGTCGCCTACGAGACAGTGATCTAGGTAGAAGTCTGCTAACGAAGAGTGCCTCACGAGCGAGTGATCGAGGAACATGTCGACTAACGGAGAACGACGCAGCGTGGAGTCTCGTAATAGTTAGTAATGCTGGGACATCGTCACAGTGAGCGCAGGACGTCGGAGTTGGATCCACTGATCAATAAGCCTATTATTTTTACGTCTGGATTATGCGACCTGCTGATAGTAAACCTGCTAGTTACGCCTCTCTCTAATACGGATTTTATGAGAGTTAGAAAAGGCGTTTGACAGAGTGAATTGGAATAAACTGATGGAGATCCTAAATAAAATTGTTGTGGATTGGAAAGAGAGGAGGCTGTTCAGTAACCTCTATATGAAATGAGTCAAAGTTATGATGGAAGAAGAAATGCCAAAAGGAAGCAAAATAGGGAAAAGAATACGTCAAGGATAGCCTTTATCACATACCCTGTTTAACATCTACTTGGAGGATTTAGTGAAGAACTCTTTCGAGAACATGTGAGGAGTGATAGTAGAAGAAAGGATAATAAGATTTTGTGACGATATGGCGTTGTTAGCAGAAGAGGAGACAATGCTAAGGGATTCGTTACTGGAGTTACATGACAGCTCTGAGCAGTATGGGATGAAGATAAGTGCAAACAAGACGAAGTCCATGGTCTTAGGAAGAAAAGTGAAGAAGATAAACTTGTGAATTCTAAATGAGGCAGTAGAGCAAATGGACAGCTTCAAATACTTGAAGTGTACTATAAGCTGTAATATGAGTTGCTGCTAGGAAGTCAAATGGAGGATAGCAATGAAAAAGGAAGCTTTCAGTAGAAAACGTAGTATCTTCTGCGGACATCTGAAAAAATAACTGAGGAAGAGACTAGTGAAGTGCTTCCTGTGGATTATGACATTATATGCGGCGGAAACATGAACATTGCGAGGAAGTGAAGAGAAGTAAATAGAAGCATTTGAAATGTGGATATGGAAAAAAATGGAACGTGTGAAGTGGACAGAGAGAATCAGAAATGAATCTGCTTTGGAAAGAGTGGGTGAAGAAAGAATAATGCTGAAACTGATCAGGAAGAGAAAAAGGAATTGACTGGTCACTGACTGAGAAGACACTGTCTACTGAAGGATACATTGGAAGGAATAATAAGAAGATATACAATAATAGACGTTAAGATATATGTATCTTATGTGGGGAGTAAGTGAAAGGTAGAAAATAGGAAAGACTGGAGAATTCTTCGTTTGCAGTGAAAGATCAGCCCTTGGGCAGAACACTATGAATGAATGAATGAATCTGTTTTCTATCTATAGATCCATTTAACACAGATACTTTCAGCGATATTATGTGTGCAATGACTATCGGGATTTTCTCATAGTACTTATATTCCAAAGATATTTAATATCGAACCTGATGAGAGTTATTGTTTGGTATGGTGATTGTGCAACCGAGTAAATATCGCAGTTATGTTGACTTGGCTCCCCGCATTATGCAACATTCAGTATTTCCTTCAGATGTATACACGTACACGTTTCACGTCTTGTGACGAGACATTTTACTTATCAGTGCAACCTTTACGCCGGATCATCTACGAGACTTGCAGTATGTTTCATTTAGAGTGTTGATATTGTTCTATAAGGGAGAGACCTAGCGGCGTGACTTAAATTTTTTCCTTGGGCTATAGTTGTATACGGATACTGTTATGTTATTGGTTAATGAAAGTATGGTTATACATTTAACTTTCTTTGCCTGAGACTGGATTTATTTTAAAGGGTTTCTTTTATGGTGTTTGTTGGTTACCCATCTTTTTGGCAGGGAATGTGAAATGGGAATGAAAGTGTGCGTGGTAGGGCGTTTGTGCCACGTGTGTTTTATAGTTTGTATTATGATTCTGCTTAAAGCCAATGTATTTAAATTAAAGTTGGTGTACTATTGAATGTTGGCGCCATGTATGTTTTTTATAAGGAAACCTGATAGGTTTTCTTCTGATTTACTCCATTTCTCATGACGCAATCGATCCTTGGACGTGTTCACAAGGGTATGGGTACGCACCACGCGTCACACTTTCAACAACTTTATGTTGGATAATCAATGGCTTCTTTTAGAAATATTTTATTTATTCTTCTCTTTAATAAATCTAACAGAGTTAGATTAGTTTTATAAGTACTACTCTATTCTAATATTCCACATTGGCGTAAAGACTGAAATAAAGCAAGGTAAGCTGTATGTAGTACGTCTATTGATAAGCAATTTAGCAACTGAACAAAATAATATATCATTTCACTTGCGGTAATTTGTTACAAAAATAGTTGATATGTTTGCCCCATATCAGATGTTTACCTGTTATGTTTCTAGTCTGAGGAGAATAAATAGTAGTAGTCATAATTTTAGAAATGTAAACTTTAGTTGAACTGTATTAATTTCGTGTTATTATTCGATACGTAGAAATATAACAGTGCAAACAAACTCAATCGATATTGAAGCGAAGTTTAGTTTAAACATTTGAAAGTTTTTCAGTGTTATGCAAACCGTCAGTTCTATCATCTCCTCTTTCGTAATCCACCTTCACACCCATTCACCTCTTGGAATGGAATACAATATTACGCTACAACAGTTACAGTTATACATTAAACAAGTATATCCATATACCCTGAGCTGTAGTCACAAGCGCCTGTTGGCAACACTGAAGTGTATCTTTGACACAAGCAGATTTAGGCCTATATTGATCTGCTGCACACCAGTTCAATCAGAACCTAAATCCAATCTCATTGATCAAATATAACCACATAGGACTACAAACAGGAAAAAAAATGCAAACAAATATGTAAGCTTACATTACATCGTGTCATGAATGTATCTAGCTTCCATATTGGATAGCGTGTGCACACAAACAAGCGTACAAAAAATGTAGTGTATGAATTTCGTCTGGCTCACGTTATCTGTAGAAGCTTCATCAGTTTTTCTTTTTTGTTTTTTTGAATGGGTGACACATTTTATTTTGGGGACCCCTATAAAACGTTATCTGTGTACTTTTCAAGAGTTGTAAGACCAGCAGCTGTTTAAATTTGCTTTGTCTGTGCCAACCAACCGTAATTTGCAGATTCATACCCTCGCCACCACAAACCCCTAGCAAATTTTCCGTAGACATGATGAGAAGGGAATTATACAATTGACAATTGAGTGGATATATGTTGCATGTATACTCCTACACAATTGATACTCGTGTTATATCTGATGTACAGATTTTTCACTTTAATCGCTCATTCAGCTGAAAGAATGAGATCCGGATGCTTGAATGGGTCTACGCCAAATAGCCCATTGTCGATGGACTGATGTTTCAACATTAAAGCATGTCCGTCCCAGGATGAGTGAGCATTATTTCATACATGTAACGACTAGCTAATTACTCGTTAAAATCAACGAGAGAAGTAACTTTTCACAGATATACACTGGAATGAACTGGTCTGGATCATTTGGAGTTTCAACTACTTTATGTTGAAGAGTTCAAACCATGTTTAATACTTTCCATTTATGAATTCCAATTAGTTTAGAAGCCAAATCAGTTTCTCATTTCGCATTAAACTCTTCACTTACACACGTCCTTAGTAAAAGGCATGTGATTTCTATTGTAAAGTTCGAGAATAAATTTAGAAGAAAACAATAAAGAGGCGCAGAAAAACAGAAAAAGGAACAGGATGGATGGATGGATGGATGGATGGATGAGGAGAAATGGGAGGAGAGAAATTAATAGGTACATGAAAACGCGTCCTTTCAAGGACGTTCGGGGCTGAGAAAAACTGAATATGTGAGCTCCAAGCCTGTTGGCCACTTATCTCACTCCGAATATATCTGCTCCACTGCAGAACCTCTAGATCAGTGGTCGTCAGCGCTCGCTGAAATGTGCAATGGGTACGTGGTGCCGTCCCTTGCACACCATCGTACAACAGGGAAAGATAGGGAGCATACCCGCTAGCAGCTACGAGAGCACTTTAGTGCGCTGCGTTTTCCGCGGATAAGTGAGGCTAGCCCCAGTGTGCTCTGTGCTGAAGACCCCTGCTCTAGATGAAGGAACATAATAAATCAATAAAGGAGATTTTATGAACAATGATTGTAGGCCTATCCTATTATAGAAGATGGTCTCCAAAAAATCTTGTGGTTAATGTTTAGTACTGTGAATTTATTTTATTTTAGTAGGTTATTTTACGACGCTTTATCAACATCTTTAGGTTATTTGGCGTCTGAATGAGATGAAGGTGATAATGCCGGTGAAATGAGTCCGGGGTCCAGCACCCATAATTACCCAGAATTTGCTTATATTGGGTTGAGGGAAAACCCCGGAAAAAACCTCAACCAGGTAACTTGCCCCGACCGAGAATCGAATGCGGGCCACCTGATTTCACGGCCAGACGCGCTAACCGTTACTCCACAGGTGTAGACTAGTATTGTGAATAAGCATAACTTTCACATCTCAGTACATAAATAAATAATAAATATATAATTTGATATATTTGTCTATTCTTACAGTAATTTGTGTATCTCTGTTTTATGGCAGATTCCTATCTCACAATCTAATTCACGTGAAGTTCATCAGCTATCAACTTTCATCAACGAAGCAATCAGGGACTTAACCCTTTCTAATCCAAATTAAATTTACAAGCAATCCATGTTGAAACAAATAGCTGTATTAGGACCAATTCAGTGACCAAGTTACGGGAGTGGCAACATTTGAAACAAAACTATATTGTTGAAAATGTATTGAAATAGAAGTTATCCAGCAAAATTTACCTTCATATGTAACACACAAGTATATAAATGCTATAAAGTTAATTATTTCCATATGGTATCTATAGGTAAGAAAGGGTTAACTGTTTGATTTTCAACATATGGTCGTCCGGGATGTCTTGAGTTGTAAATGCTTCCTATATGCCGTCCGGGATGTCTTGAGTTGTAAATGCTTCCTATATGCCGTAGCGGAAAGCTTGCACCCATCGTGCTACTTTTCGATATGACAACGCTGCATCGCCTCGTGCTTCATGCAGTCCCTAAAATCAATCCTGTGCGTTATGACCTCATGCAACCTAATTTTAATCCAAAAGCATTGCTCCTTTTGAGTAAATATGTCGTTTTGACACTGATATTGCTCTTCTGCATTTCGAGGCAGTACTCACTGCTACATAAGCACATAAGAATATTGTCATTAGGATCTTGCTCGCATCTCACAATCCGATGCCAAATATCAATGCACAAGCTAATCTGACAGACATAGATCACATTAATTTGATATCAGTATTTTGTATCAAACCTGTAATTATAGCGATAATTGTAATAGGTTAATCACTTGGGTCTAACCTTTCACACAGTAAACTGTTGGTTGTAACGGAATTGTGCAGGCGCGTTTTCCTGCTGATCAGGAGCTGCGGTCGGGTCTGAGTTCGATTCCCGCTTGGACTGATTACCTGGTTGTTTTTTTTTTTTCGAGGTTTTCCCCAACAGTAAGGCGACAATCATGTAATCACATGACGAATTCTCGACCTCATTTCTTCATAATTCCATCTCGATATCACCAATTATATAGATTAGTCATATAACCGACTAAACATTTTTCTTTAATCAATAACATTTCTTTCAGTAACAGGAGTTATTACATGTGACTGTTCGTAAAACCATTGAACTTCGTGAATATCGCGTCACTACAACTTTTACAGACCCACTGTGTAACAAAAGACATCATATCCTCCTCATCTTTTGATATTAGGGGAGACCCGGGCAAAACGAATATCCCGGGCAAAGAGAATCATGCATATTTCTTAGAAAGGCCAACAGGTAACGCTTTCTGCTATGTTGGGAAAGATCCCAACCAGATTTTGCTGTTGGAACTGACTTGTCGTCATTCTAGCTAGTGAGAGAAAAAGTAAGCGTGTGTTTGAAGAAAATTGGCTGTTTTCTTAAAAGATTTCAAGATAAGAGAAACATATGTACAACACACAATACTGCAGAAACTTTTTGTTATGTGATAGTAATATATAGACGATACGATTACTTCTAAAGTACCGTACTTACAAGAAGATTATTGACGTTTATGTTTGTATAACCTTAAATGAAAAGCGAAATGACGTCTGCGGGCAAAGTGAATAGGGCAAAGTGGATAACTTATCTCTGCTTTGCCCTGCCACCTTTATTTGACTATATAAGTGTCAGCTGTATTTTTGTATGTATTTGTCTATTGTAATAAAGCGTTTTAGATCATTTTACATAGTGGACTCATTAAGTCACACTAATTAAATTATAAATCAGTAACACTGATCTTAATTTTTACTTAAAAAGGTCGTAATGTGTTTTCAGATGGTTTAATTTTTCAAGAGGAAGACGGAACAAGCCAAATGGTCTGAAGAAGCCATGAAGAAAGTACTTGAGGAAATAAAATCTTCCAATCAGTGGTTCTGCTATCTGGCCATACAACCATAATGTGTTTGTTGATGAAGATTTTGCTCCAGATAACTTACAGATCGCCCACTTGAGACAGAAATCAGCAAAACGACAGCTGGCTCAGATATAACAAATTCTGCGGTGCCAGTTTCTTCAGCGGCTGAAGAAGCAATTAATGCTCACTCAGAATCAACCACCTCTGTGATGTCGTTATCTCCAGAGATTGAAGGAATATTCAATACATCAATTACACTTAGATTTTCAGTTCCGGTTATACCAAAACCTTCAACATCGCCAGCAGGAGAACCCAAGCCAGTTCTTTTGATTTAGACCAGTGCCAAAAGTGGATGCTCAAAAGACACGAGGTAAGCGAAGAAAATGTCACCACTCTGAAGCTCTTACATCTATACCGATTAAAAACGTTAAAAAAAGTAACATATGGGCTGGAGCAAAAGCAAAAGAAATCCAAGTCTTCAGTGCCAATGAAACGTCGACTTGTTCAAATTTGTATTTTGTACTAATCTAACGTGCTGTAAAGAGCTGTAATAACATTTCTTATAGTCTCATATGACTCATTAACATCGTGTTTATGTGTTGATTTAATTTTATTATCAGTGAATAAAAATTAAATAGAAATGAGAAAATTTTATAGGTATATTCACTTTGCCCGGGTTAATTATTCACTTTGCCCGTCTACGCAGGCAAAGCGAATACTTAACTATATTTTCTTTATCAAATCATATCACTGTCCGTAGGTACGAGAAACGAATTGCTGTTTTTTAGATATGTAGACAACATGTGTCACAACCAATATCATGATGTATTTATTTCGAGAGCACCATAATATAGCCTGTAGCATTGTTTATTCTTAGCTTATCCGCTTTGCCCGAGTTTCCCCTACTTCTTTCTGAAATATGCGCTAGTCTTACCGCAAAGATGGCGTATCCTTGAAGATGTCTGCATTAATCTGCCGAAAAGTAATAAAAATCAGTCAATATATTGAGGTTTAACATGCAATTTTAGCCCAATAAGTGTCATTTTCGCCACTTGCGATAAATCATGAAAGTTCCAACAGTAATGTTTTAAATAGCACACGAATTTTTGAACATGTGCAGTCCAAAATAAAATATTTGTTGAGTTGAGTGATGATAACATTGACTCTCCGTGTCACAATAGTATGTTAATATTAAAACATATATGTAAGATTTCGTGAGTTGAATGTTTAATTAAATTTGCATGTCATAAGTATTACAAAAAACGTGAACATTTTCGAATAATATTTGTGTAAATACTTCTCCATGTATGTTCCTACTGCCAAAAAGTAATCTATAAGTGCAAGTTGGCATAAAACGACTGACATATTCAAATCTTATTTAAAGTACTCTGTTTTTACGCACATAAAATCCGTTTTACGATGCTCATTACTAGGCTGCGGATTTATATACAAAAAAATCGTGATAATATGCATACCAATATGCTGAAAAAAATTAAGAAAATGTGCATTAAAATTTAAAAATATGCACAGACTAAATTATTTTATTTTACAACAATAAGTTTCCGCCAATGTATATTAGCCGCTTCTAGACCTTCACATAGCTCCTGAGTAAATGTATCATTTTCATTTTCTTTTGGATTCAAATTAAACAAAAGCTGAAAATAAGCGGAATAAGCGCCGTCTTAAATCACGAAGTGATTTACGCATATCATATATATTATTTTAATGTACCGAAGTACATATGATATTTCCATGCAGATATTCTGCGTCATCATACGATGAAACAGTAATGGCGCTTATTCCGTCGGATCCCGGCCAACTAGTCACTCATAACGAGTGCACCTCAGCACATGTGTGGACTTCAGTCCTACGTTCATAGACATCTATGACGTAGTGCAGAGGGCGGCCACTAGGGGGAACCCAAGAGTTGGAACTTAAACTGAGACGATTCTGTCCGACGCCGGGGTGGTATCCGGTGTGGCTTAGTGGATAAAGCATCAGCACGTAGAGCTGAAAACCCGGGTTCAAATCCTGGCGCCGGAGAGAATTTTTCTCCGTTCCATTACTCTTTCATCGTATGATGACGCAGAATATCTGCATGGAAATATCATATGCACTTCGGTAAATTAAAATAATATATACCGTATCGTTACAAATATGGTCAAATATGCACGTTAAAATTCTGCATACTAAGTCCAAAGAACGAGAAATGCGTTAATGTTCTGTCTGCATATCATCACGTCTAAGGAAAAAAAAACATGCACATATGCAAAACCCGCAGCCTACTCATTACTTTCAGAATCAGCCTGCATAACCAATTACATCTTTTTTTTTCTAATCGGGAACATCATCAAACAATAAAATTGGTAATCTGGTATGCATCGATCTAGGGCAACCATTTTATACCCTTATGCAAATTCTGCTGATTCGTCATCTCTTTAAAATATATCCTAATTACTTCAGCTCTCCTGATAATGTTGACGTCAGAATTTTTTCTATGGATCTTGCACAACGATTCTCCCTTATAATTGGACAAAGAATGTTGATAACAAAGAAGGGAAGAAGCTGAAATGAATCCTCCCCTCTTTCCGTTACTAAGCACTGAAAACATTTCTTGCGTAGATTTTATAGTTCCCATAATTTAACTTTATACTAAGAATCAGCATCGTATGTATAAAGGGACCATATTCATATTTTCCATGTGACTGAATAAGTTAACATTTACGAGAGCTATATAAAAATCAGGATGCTTTTATGAATTTGATATCATAATTGTCCAAAAAAGAAAATATGCACTCTTTAATACACTATTGTACTTATACAGAGATTCTTATCTTTACATTCTTCGAAAGTGAATCGGTCAATTGTAAAACCACATGAGTCACAGATAATAAGTTTCCACAGAAATGGAAAAAACTACCTACATTTAATGAATTTTCTCTTACGTCTGTAAAATTTTTACAGGAGGACCAAATATTAGTATGTCTGATTAGAGAAGCATTGCATCTTAATTATCTCATTTCATATCACCTTAAAATATTTTTTAATTTCTTGGACTCGTGTTGTTTTAACAAGTACCAATAATAACAATTCCGGTATCCTGACAAAATATGGAGTGTATTGTTTATTGTAGTGTAAAATACATTATTATACAGTTTTCAATCAATTTATGTTATTTTTATTTCATATTCAAAATGATTCATATCATTCACAAATTAAATTCAAAATTTCATTGTCGATTTAAAAAAAAGAAGTTATTCGCGAGTAATTAATTTTCATACCAGTGTGTTACATGTTTAATGGCAATGTATGAGTATAGATATATCTTTAGTTCACAATAAGAAATAACATAAGTTGCATATTATCCCTCCAAAAAACAGTGTTTCTTGCTTTGGGATCTCTCTTCGATTACTTTTTCTGTTTATATCATGCTCTTCTACAAGTCCTTCAAGGTACACAGGCACACATCTTCCTCATTTTTGCTTTGAAATGACGTAGTTTTATTAAAAATATCTATTCTACCTGGTACAGGTACTTTCATAGAACACTGTTGATTATTTTTTCTTCTATAGAACTCTTGGAACTACACTCACTGTTCAACACCTTGAAAAAGAAGTGCATGATAGCAAATGCATCATGACTGCATCGTGGCTTTAAGCGTTAAAGCTACATGAGTCCGGGACTGATGTGGTTTTGAAAGAAATCAATATTTTAAGATTTCATATAATGCTTAGTAATGATCGGACTCGTGTTGTTTTGACTGGAAATGATGCATCTACCCATAGTGCTTCCTATAATACCGATAACTCATTTTTGTAAAAATGTGGACTCATGTGGTTTTACAAATGACCAATTCAAGACAGTTGTTTTGGAAATCCACAATTCCAAGTCACACAGAGTTTGTGTGCACTCGATGTGGGTCTCTGGCGTTTCGTCAGCCCACGCGAGTTGTGTGGATATAAAGGGAAAAGTTGAGACGCTGTCGGGTGGAGTTCCCGGGTAGCTCAGTTGGGAGAGCGCTGGTACGTTCAACCAGAGGTCCTGGGATCGATACCCGGCCCCGGAACAATTTTTCCCTTGAAATTATTCAAGATGGATGTCGCAAAAAAAGTGCAATGTGTTTTGCGATTGGCACACAGTGCAGCTTAGACTGTTTAGGATATTACAATATTTGTAAATATGTAGGTACCACCACCACCACCACCACCACCACCACCACCACCACCACTACCACCATTGTCAACATGAGTATTATTACCATCGACACAACCATTATTACTATCTTGAAAAAATTAGAAGCTAACACTATTCGAACTAGTGTATAATCTCTGGATAGACTGGAAGTAATAATAAAATTATAACTGTGCAGATTTTAACAGCTTATAATATAATTACAGTACCATATTAGTCCCAAATGAATACTTTTCTCAGAAAAACAAATTTCCCCTAAAAGTTAATACTCTTTTACTTGATAAGTACTCTCCGTACGATTATGATTTATACACTTATTATTGGAGAAACTGATAAGGAATTATTGAACTCTTTGCACTTTTTAAACAAAATCGACGGTTTTGTTGTAAATTAAATAATATCCTACCATTAGAAAGTCTGGCAACCCTACTGCAGTGACTAAGGGACGGTATGCTAGTATTTAGACGCACTATTTAGCTATTGCCAAACTGCTCTGGCTATCAGCCTAATTTTATGATTAACTATTAACTTAATTACAAAACGCATAATAGGTTCTTTATTTATTTAATGTATTCTATTGTCCCTTTCAATATGACCTTACATTTATATCACTTCTAGCCTGTAAAATGATCACCATTATCACCAGCATTATCACTGGCAGCATAAATATCGTTATCTCCACCACCATCATTAGTTGTTATCTTGGTCATCCCCATCAAGGCCATGGAGGTCCATAAGGTGGGAACAGTATAACCCTCGCAACTTAGCTGCTGTGGAATTTGATACTGCTTATCTAGGATCTTTCTTGGGCCCAAGAATATTTGTTGTTGATAATTAGGATATTTTAAATTTTAATGCATTTTTATATCTGCAGTGCCTGGGAAAAGTGACATAAGTCAGTTTCCACAAACCTTTTTTCATAATTTATTGACAACTTACACTGGTTTATGTGGATTTGATTTTTTTCTGTATGAATTATTGTAATGGGTGGAATACCTATGTATTTTTTTCCAAGAGAACAGATGTTCCGTAAGTTGTCAATAAATTATCAAAAAAGGTTTGTAGAAACTGACTTGTGCCACTTTTCCCGAGCACTACAGATATATAGTAAAAGCAAATTCAAAGTTTTTATTGCATCCATATATTATTTACTATGTTTAAACAATGAATGAATAAATCAATTAATTAATTAATTAAATTAGTTTAATGGCAGAATATTTGTACTGTATTGTGTTTTTATTTTTTCAATTATCAGAGACCACATCATTCACTTTCCTTGCAACACATTTCTTGTATAACACAAAAAGGAAATTGTTGTTGAATCAAGTGTTAGTTATTATGTTTAGACAATTAGTTAATTAGTTTAGTCTCATCACTTGTTGCGGCAGAAAGAAGAAGCTAATTTTACAAATACAACTACTATTAAACCTACAACATTTTACCCGTACATTACATGGCAGTTTATGCTCTATTTGTTTCATTTGTTCACTTTTCAAAGTATATGTTCACTCTGTTTTCAACAAAACATTATCACTGCAAAATAATTGTAACTATAAGTACAAAATAAAAACGTGTTCTATAGCTGAGGCCATCCACGAACCTAAACTAAAAACACGAAAGAAAAATAATTATCACTAAAGATCGTTTTCTTAGTCCCACAACATCGGAATAAGTATAAATGTGCACAGGATATACAATACGTAACTGTCCTTCAGTACAGACTCTCCTAACAATCATAACAAATAACGCGAACTACAGGGTCACTGTAAAATATCGTATCCAATAGGCGTGCTAAAACATCCAACTTAATTTTCTAATTAACATCGTGCACTTAATCACAAAACGTAATAGAGTTTTTCTATTTATTTGAGTGTACCTTATCGTTCCCTTCAATCTGCAAGGGTTATTTCACTTCCACCCTGTATTTCACGACCTTTTGGTAACGTCAAATTTTCATTGTGAATGATGACTCAACTGTTTGTCGTTACTGCAATGTTTACGTTCTCGCGTTATTATTATTATTATTATTATTATTATTATTATTATTATCATTATTATTATTATTATTATTATTATTATTATTATTATTATTATATTATTAATTTACGTTTTCATTGTCCACACCTGTGGAGTAACGGTCAGCGCGTCTGGCCGCGAAACCAGGTGGCCCGGGTTCGAATCCCGGTCGGGGCAAGTTACCTGGTTGAGTTTTTTCCGGGGTTTTCCCTCAACCCAATACGAGCAAATGCTGGGTAACTTTCGGTGCTGGACCCCGGGCTCATTTCACCGGCATTATCACCTTCATTTCATTCAGACGCTAAATAACCTAGATGTTGATACAGCGTCGTAAAATAACCCAATAAAATAAAATAAAAAAAAAGTTTTCATTGTTAGTGTGCCTAGTTCTTTCCAGAAATGTTTGTTAATAAGTTACCGATTTTTACATAACATTCTGGACACATTCCTGAATTACATTTCTGAAGTCAGAACTATAAAGAAGTAACCATGGATTGGAATCACACAATACAAGCAATGACTACAATGTATGCAACCTCAGAAAAAAATTGGCTAAAATGTGAAAAAAATAATGTTAAATTTGTTACTTATTTGTGTTACGAGTAATATTTACGTTATGAAAGATCAAGATAATGCATTAATTTAGTACTGGATGGAATTTGTACATTGAATATTACATTTTCATTGGCAGTGCGCAAAATGAATAACAGTGCCTAAAGTGTTTAGGTACTTACTTTTTAGGCACTAAGGGTGCTATTCATAGATATTTCGCAGCACGCGCTACGAGCGTACTAAGCTAGCCCCGGCTATCCACTGGTTACCAGTACAGAATTCAAATCATATCCTATCGCTAACACTGGTTTATTAATACGAAAAACGCTGATCATCCACCGGAAACCCGCGCTAAAAATGTCTATGAATACGGCCCTAGATTTTTAAAGACTCACTTTAGGCACTGATAACAGTAGGTAAAATGCGTCTTTTCGCACTATCGTAGCAAAATCTAAGTATAAAGGATGCCTGCTTCAGCACATTGTTCATAAGTCATAAATTTTACGTGGTTCCTGAAATTGTTTTGTAGGGCGATTTATTTTGAAAAACAAACTGTGACATGATGGATCCACATACAAGGATTACAAAATAATTTACACTTTATTCTCTACGAAAACCAGTTAAAACACTTCCTGCAGTTAAAATTTCACTCTCAACGTATATCCCGTTGAATGTAGTTGCATTTATAACGTTGTTTCGAACACTTTACGTTTAAATCGTTGCCTTAAAATACTTTCACGTTATGCGAAATTGATGTTTTCAGGCTTCATTATGGGGAAATTACAGGCAACGGTATTCAATTTGGCAGGACTGGCTGGATATAACAAGCATTCTATTGTTTATGACCGTCTCCACCTTTTACCTTTCTCCACCCCAACCAGTTAAAAGCCCGGCGGACAATTTGAATACAAGCTTCAAAATAATTTGCATTAATATAACGGGAAATTTGCATCTTCCTCAGAGTCTCTGTCTTCCTTTTTTAGTATTGAATTGTTGAACAAAAGCATCGCTCTTCTTTTGTTTTTCCTATTCTTCACGATTTCTGGATAATTTCTCGCTCGATTGCTTCGCCAGGAAAGTGCAGTATCATCGGTTCTATGTCTTTATAAGAGAAGCTGTAATTTTATCTGCACTACTATCTTTATTTAGTCACACTGAAAGAATTTCCAGGAGGTACGGACGAGTCAGCTACTATATTGTTCTCGTTTAAGTGACTGTTGTCAAACTGTGCTGCACGTTTTCATAATGTAAGGCAAGGATGAAATTACTTTCTCCATGGAGTTTTGTTGCAAAATAGATTTTGAATATTCAGTTTTGTTCTTTAATTATTTGTTTGTCTGTTTATTATTTTTAGTTTATTCATCATTTCGAGACAAATAACTTCTTCAAATGAAGAGTCCACTGCAAAAATGATGGATGTCATTTGGAATACATTTTGCAGGAGAAGCAATTGAAAGTTTGAAATGCTTAGCGCTCAAAGCTTAACTTTGATTTTCCGATCATTACTGAACAATAACTATCAGTGTTAATGCCATATAACTCTCTATGTACATTCTATATGTCTTAAGCTATGCATTGACAGTCTTGGTTCATTTTCGACAAGAAAGTAACATCCATCATTCTTGCAGTGGACTCTTCAAATGTAAACCTCTTCTTATCGACATTCTGGATTTATGCTTATTGTGGCCTTCATCATGAGATTCTAGATGATCTTGTTGGATCCAATGTTCTCTAGACCTTGCTACTTCTCTTTTTCTATTTTTAAGTTGACTTCAAAAATATTGCACATTATAAAACTCGTATCATCTTTACGATCTCCACCATCATAACCATCATCTTCCATGTCATCCTCAAGCTACTTCGGAGATCTTTTCCCACACTTGTGTGAATATAAGCCAAAATTAAATATTTACAAGTGGCGATTCTCTGATCATGTGCACAGCATAAAGAAAGTCCATTCCTTAAAGCAGCCACGGTTGGGAGTTAAGCGTAAAAAATCCACAGTATGCGTGAAATACTTGTAAAAATACGAAGTTTATGTCATAAATGTAAAAATGTAATTTCAAAACTTGTTACAATGTTTTAAACAACATAGTGTGAAATAGTTACGAGTACTCGAGTTCCCAGGCTACAAGCATGCAATACATACGGTATTTCATTCGAGCGCGTCATATTAAGTTTTCATTTCTTCTATCCTTTGAAACGATAAGCTGACACCACACACTGTTTCCGCGTGTTGCTTAGCTACTCACCGCCCCGATAGAGATCCCATAGTTTACTAGTCATTAGATGGTGTTGGCAGTGTTCATCAGTTTGTCAATGTATTTCCCATAGTTTCCACTGGCATCTTTTTCTTTATATATTTTTTTCAAAGGCATGTTGGGTCCGATAAGTGTAATTAATACAATTTAAATATACTGTATATGGATTTATTACCGTCAAAATTACTTATCAAGAATCAACTATTCAAGTCATTAAATTATGACATAAGGTACCGTAATACATAATGAGACACGAACGTTTTCGCCATAAATATGGCATCCTCAGGTCTCATGGCGACGAAAACATATGATGAACACTTATACCTGTGGTAGATATACAATCATTAAAGTATATAGGGTATTAAAAATAACGTTTACAACGTTTCAGGGATAATAGAGGAGGTAAAAAAATCTTTTGTGACAAAACTTTGGCAGATGCGCCGTTTATTGTGGACGTAAGTGTTAGTATAATCCATAAAGAACAAGACCAATTGTCGTTTTAGAGGTGGTGTTCAAACTGCCGTCAATTGAAAGCATTGCACAACTGGTACCTTCTTACTATGGAATATCTGCAACGATAAAAATGGCCAACATTGCCTCTAATAACATGTGCAGCTTCAACAACGCGAGCAACTGAGTCTTCTGCCGTATCGATCGGTGTCTCTTACACAAAACGTTTCACGTCTCCCCACAAAAAGAAATCCAGTGGGGATAGGTCCGGTGATCGAGGTGGCCACGGTACCGGCCCACCCCTGCCAATCCAACGATCGGGGAATGTAGCATTTAGGTGGTTCCTGATACGACGATCAAAGTGTGGAGGGGCACCGTCATGCTGAAACCATATTCGTTCTCTGATGTTCAATGGGATATTTTCTAAACGTTCTGGTAGGACGTCGCGTAGAAAAAAAAAATTATCAACACATAATTACCAACAGATAAGGCCCAACAAGATGGTCGTGCACAAACAAAACTAACCAGTGTGTGTTGTGACGGAAGTCAAGTCAAGAATAGATTCAAATAGCCAAATAGATGCAGTGATTATTGACTTTAAACGCGCATTCGATGTAGTCCCACATGGCATACTGTTGGTTAAACTACAATCAACGGGGGTTGACTTCAGTGTACTCCAATGGATCAAGGAATTTTTAACTTGTCGCACTCAGAGAGTATGGGTGGGGGAGGAATTATCGAGCCCAATAGAAATTACTTCCGGGGTGCCGCAGGGGAGTGTCTTGGGGCCCCTTCTATTCCTTGCTTTTGTAAATGATCTGGCAGTTAACATCTTGTCCGTTGTTCGATTATTCGCGGATGACTATATCGTATATAGGGAAATAAAAAGTCATGAATATACTACTCTTCTTCAGAATGACCTCAATATAATAAACTATTGGGCGATGGCCAACTAAATGAAAATAAATTCTCTAAAAAGTAAAGCCATTAGCTTTACAAGAAAAAGAAATAAAAGAATCGCATCGTATATGTTAGAGGGTGAAACCATTCCGGAAGTTAACAAATGTAAATACCTAGAAATAACATTTATCATCGATCTCGGCTCGGGGGAACACGTTACTGACACAGCGGGAAAGGCATGGAGGGCGTTATACTTTGTGATGAGGGTACAAAGGAAAGGCTCTGATAAATCCAAAGAGATTGCATATAAATCACTAGTTCGTCCAGTAATGGAATATGGTGCTGTATGTTGGGATCCTTACAGATTAGAACATATAAAGACACTGGAAAAGATTAAAAAACGGGCTCTCGAATGTTGTCATAATAATTCACCATCACAATGGGACACACTCACGGACCGGAGAACGCGAATTCGATTATGCGCAATGTTCAAAGCATACAGAGGTGAGCCTGCCTGGAGAGAAATAAAAAGCAGGTTGCAGCCGTCAAATTACTCTTCAAGGAACGACCACTCATATAAATTGAGGGAAAGAAGACAGAGTACGGACACTGGAAAGTGTTCTTTTCTCAATCGTACTATCAGGGACTGGAATGCTTTACCTGCAGACTTACTAAAGGCTTTACCAATAACCAAAAATGTATTTAAAAATAGGCTTAAGGACTTTACTAATAGACGGTAGTAACTATTTAAAGGGTGTAATTGATATCATGTTATTTGAAGTGTTCTATAAGTGAGGACATGTGTTGTGTCAGTGAAGTGTGTAGTGTCAGTGAAGTCTATTGTGTAAGTGAAGTGTGGTGGTGTCAGTGAAGTAGCTGTGCAATGTATTTGAACAGTAAAATGTTTAGAAGTGTTGGTGAAATCAGGTAGAATCAGTGCAGTGAGTGAGTTCACAGCGAAATAAGTGTAGTGCCGAAAGATACTTGTGCAGGTATGAACCTATCACACTCGTGGGTCGTAGTTCGAACTTAGGGTTAAGATACAAATTAGATGTACTTTAAAAGTTATTTTAAGTGACCATGCTTCATTTAATTAGGATGCTCATTATTATTATTATTATTATTATTATTATTATTATTATTATTGTTTTTATTGTTTTTATTAGTTGTGTTTATTATTAATTGTCATTATTGAGTGTAATAAGTTACCAATGCCACCGGGTATGTACCCATTTGCAGTGTGAATAAATACATACATACACATACATCTATCCTTCAGGCCATCTAGGGGCAAAACGGCGCATCTACTAAAGTTTTGTCACTTAAAACAGAGGTTTGTTTTTACCTCCTCTATCATCCCTGAAACGCTGTAAACGTTATTTTTAACACCCTGAATGTCTGGACAAACAAGGTTAAAATGGTAGGCAATACAAGCATATATGGTTACGAACATGTAAGAACATGTAAGAAGAATGGAAAATTCAAGAATCCCAAAAATTATAAACCTAGAGGACATCGTCGACCAGGAAGACCTTTAAGAAGACTGCTAGATGGGGCCGAAACAGGTCTACAGAGGCCTAAATCGTGAAGGATGATGATGATGATGATGATGATGGTTACGAACATATGCGTGACATCAGAATCTAAAATAACCAAGTAATTACACGGTATTAAAAATGACGAAAAAAGCGCTGGTGGTTAAACTCTTCACAACTAATTTCGAGACTTTGAATTCATACACCGCTTATTACACAGCAACATGAGCGAGTTGTATGCCACAGCATGTTCCACTATGTTGTAATATATGAATATACGCATTTGAAGCTAAATTATTTTATCTTATTGTACATTTTAACCACCAGTCTTTTGGTCGATACTCCGGCAGGCCCATTTCAAATAGTCGTCCCGGGATATCATTGCAGTACACAATTTCATCATCTTCATTGAAGTAGCCTATGGAAGAAGCCTCTTTTCTCTAGCCCGGTAAGCTGTAATATTAGTTTCTGGCTTTAGGCAGTTCATTTCTTTGAGTCTGGATGCCAAGGGTTCTGAAGCTTTCTTAGACAGACTGAGGTCACGTATCAAGTCACTGAGTTGTTCTTGGGAGAACTGCTGAGGTGCAGAAATACTGGCTTCATCTTCACTGTCATCAGTGTTACTTTCCACGTCCTGCTCTTCTTCAACATCTTACGATGTTCTTTCTATTTTCAGCGTAGTGTATTCACCACACACATAACAAAACTCATCAGGGCAGGTGGGGCACCCTCATAATAAGGAACTAATATTTCATATTTCATTGCAACGAAACAGAAAATGTGAACTTAATATTTAATTTGACACAATATAATGTTATACAACAATAAACAAACAAACCCAAATTTATAACATTGAAAGTTTCCCCTACACAAATCAGCGGAGACAGGTAATGTCAGAATACGAGGTTTATTTGATGAACACCTGTATCTTAAAAACTAGAGCCAATTTGGAAAAACCAATGGGAGATTCGGATTCAGTATCACCAAAATACCCATATTCCTTGCAACTTCCCTGACACCTCGGAATTTTTTTTTTTTTTGACCAGTGTTTGACCAGTTTTGACCACAACTTCAAACTGAATTTTTACGTAGACACTTTTCTATTTGTGAATACAGTATTTCATTCTCATAATAACTTAGCATATTTCGTTCACTTTAATTTACTGTGAAGGAAGTTGTTTACGTGGTACTGTTTGTACTACGGTACTGAATTTAAGCTCTATATCGATAAGCTACCCCTTTTAGATATACAGTGTGCTTTATTTATGCCACGAAGTAAGAGTAACGTACGGTACAGGCCTGCATGATATGAGCCGTTCAGAGAAAAAGTGGTATAAGTCAAAATTGGGTAATGAGGTTTAAAGTAAAATTTCTGTAAAATACAGCGCAAAGAAGCAATTAATATGTCCATCTTGCTATCCACAGATTACTAATAGTTTAAATAAATTGAATATTAATTGCTACTTTGAGCTGTATTTTACGGAATGTTTACTTTAACTGTCATCATCCATTTTTGACTTACACCACTTCTGCTCTGAACGGCTCATATGATAACGCAACTTACATTAATATAGGCCTGGGACGGCCCAGTGCTCATGTCTAGCTAAATAAGAGCAGGTCTTTAGGTCACGATACCTCGGTGTGTAAAGTTTGTAAATAGTGTAAGTAAGAGACTGCTGGCCCGAATACAGAATTGTGAAGGGTCAGCAGTACCGAAAATGTTTTCCTTTGTTTTAGTAGGTTATTTTATGACGCTGTATCAACATGTTGGGTTATTTAGCGTCAGAATAAAATTAAGGTGATAATGCCGGTGAAATGAGTCCAGGGTTCAGCACCGAAAGTTACCCAGCATTTGCCCATATTGGTTTGAGGGAAACTCCGGAAAAAAATCTCAGCCAGGTAACTTGTCCCGAATGAGATTCGAACACGAGCTATCTGTTTCGCAGTCAGAAGCTCTAACCGTTACTCCACAGGTATGGACCCGAACCTTTTCAGAGAAACATAAGTATTTCATATTTTGTGATCTAATAATCTGGGAATTTTAAGAGAATGGAATGACAATCAACTTTAGCTCACAGCATAGTTCCGAAGCATACAGTAAGCGTTTATAAGAAGTTATTTTGAAGTTAGTAAGGTTCAGTATTAAAAATAAAAGTTGAAGACGATTTGATAGCTTTAGCTTATCAGTCTTTAATGAAGTTCTTCTTTGCTCTGCTCCTTGTTTCTGGACATACCTTTTCTTAACAAACCAACACTTTCACCCAATTACTAACAATATTATTGGAAATGAACAAAACAGAAAGCTTTGAACTATCATTCTTCTGAGAAATCTGAGATGATTTGTTTCTATTGGTTATGCTCTGCATAGGGCGATAATAACTGGAGTAAGTTACGTAGTTCGTGCAAGGGAGAGTTTTAACGTTTCCAGCTAAATCTTCTATTGCACTATCTGGCTAAGGAATAAACTATAGACCTAACGGTACTCTTGGAATTTCTTCGCTTTCGTCTTCATCGCTGTTGATAGATACTCTCAATATTTTCTGTGTTCAATTTACTTAACTTACATGTGCATAAAATGTGTCTTTTTTTCTTTCTGTTCATGTGTCCAATATGCTTTCAATTTATATTTTTTCCGTTCGGTATAGCATGCGTAAAAATAATATGACACAATACAGTATGTCTTTATTACTTCATTTTTAGTTATATTCACTGTATTTAAAAGATCACTTGAGCTACATTGAATCCAATTGCAGATTCTGGAATCTCGTAATATTCGTACGCGGCACAACCCAATCCATCTCCTGTAGTTCAGAAGTGGTGGGCGTGCGAAATTGTGTTTTAAGAGAAAGTTACATATTTCTCTAGTTCACTCAGCCACCTATAAAATTGAGTACCGGGTCTTTCCCGGGGGTAAAGGGCGGTCAGAGCGTGGTGCCGACCACACCACCTCATTCTAGTGCCGAGGGCATGGAAAGCATGGGGCTCTACCTCCATGCCCCTCAAGTGCCTTCATGGCATGTTACGGGGATACCTTTACCTTTATATATATATATATATATATATATATATATATATATATATATATATATTTCTCTTAATTCAAACTGTAAAAGAGTGTTGGGGCCATATTCATAAATGTACTTAGCGCGGGCTTCCGGTGGATTATAAGCGAACTAACGTTTTTCGTATTCGTAAACCAGTGTTAATGATATGATATGATATGATATGATATGATATGATATGATATGATATGATATGATATGATATGATATGATATGATATGATATGATATGATATGATATGATGTGATATGATATGATATGATTGATATGATATGATATGATATGATATGAATCCTGTACAAGTAATCACTCAATAGCCGGGGCTAGTTTAGCACGCTCGTAGAGCGGGCTAGCGAAATGTCTATGCATAGCACCCTAAATGATTAAATATACAATAAAACAACTTACATAGGATTAAACCTCTTTATTTTATGAAAAATTTACGTACGGCTTTCAATATTCTTCGCTTTACTGTTTCAGAGTAATTAAACTTTGAAACGAGGTTTACGTTTTTGGTGTCGCGAAAATTTTCATAGTACCAGACCCTCGTAGATATAAGTTATTCCCGTCAAAAGTACAATAAAAATACTACATTTCGAGAAAACTAATCCACTGTTTGGATATTCAGTTAATGTGGGGAAATATGACAAACATCTATGGTGATAATAGCGTTATTGTGTAATCTATAAACGAATTGTCTTATTGCTTCCTGATTGATAGAAGAGTGTTCCTGTGTTTGTTTCTTGTCGTACAAAAATAATTGAGGGGACTCTGTAACGGGCCCAATTTGTGTCGCCACGTTACGAGGCTGGAATGCAAGGGGCTGCAGACTCCGTAAATCATCGAGGCAGTCTCTCATATACTTCATGTCGGCCTTGCGCCTTGTGCCAGGTAACATTCCTGGCACCGCGTCTCATTTCTTCTCACCTCATTCGGACGCCGAGAGGCACTGACAGGTGGATCACATGCCTCATGTCTCAGCGTCAAGTAAAGACAGTATAGGATGTTTTGTAAAATTATGCAACTCTCGTGGTGAACTATTAAACTACAAGTGAATATGTACAGTAGTGACAAAAAAAACAGATCGATCCTTCTAGCTGATTTCAGATCCTTGTTCACTCCAGAGCACGATAGACTGGTAACTAAGGCTTTCGTGGTTCGAATCCTGACTGGGAAGGAATTTTTTTTTTTTTATTCAAATTTACTTTTCGATTGCAGCGATATTTTACTACTTAATTAACTTATTATTTCCAGAACATGAATTTTACCAGCAATCTAATAGCATTGGGAATAAATTTGAATAAGGAACAAAAAAAGTATCCCTCACAGGCAGGGTTCGAACCACGAAAGTCTTAGTTACCAGTCTATCGTGCTCTAGAGTGAACAAGGCTCTGAAATCAGCTACAAGGGTCGGTCCGCTTTTTTTTTTTTTTGCCACTACTGTACAAAGATAGTGTGTTCTTTTGCAATGGGAGTATGAAAGAAAAATAAGTTCTTCTCAGGTTTTCAGAAAATTTAGAACATTTCATAATTTAAGAGATGGCCCATATTGCATTCCTAATTGCAGAGATTTAATTAATAGTTTTGAGGAATCTGATTATGTTGCTTGTTGTTGTTTAGTCAACAAACAGGTGTCCGAAGACTGCTGTGAACCAGTCATGAGTGATAACAAGAAGGCACTACTTATGAGGCAACTAGGGCAGGAGATAATGTGGTAGGGTGGTCAGTTCCTTTGCCCCTCCATTGCATATGTCGTCGATTAGCTACACATTACACTAATCAGACGTCAGGAGTCCAGCCGCCTTCAAATGAGTTACAGCACTTTTGGAGAATTCTAAGAAAACATCTCAGTCGGTACCCATGTAAACTAAAATAAGTGTTTGCCCTCATAGAAGGGGTAAGCAGAAAACTTATATTTTTTATTTGTAATAGCAGAGAATAAACTAATAATAATCATTGGCTAGACAAAGTTTCTTGGGAAGCTGAAGCATACTTCTTCCTTAATGATGGAGGTAACGTAAATACAGAATTTTGTCTAAAAATAATCCCCAAGTTTCAATTCAACAAGGTCTTCATGATTTCAAAGTCAACTGCTTCTCTTAGCAGTTCATCATTGGTCATATTTCTTCGAAGAAGGCAACAGTGGATTAATAGAGACTATCACAGTAAACAGGGAGCGCTACAGTGTGCTGCAGAACTTTTTCATCCCTCGTCTGAGGAATCACGATGGTTAGTAATATTCGGGGCCGTCAGACTCCGTTCCTTGCATGCACTATTTCTCACGTGACATAGGACAAAACAGAACCAACGTCGCCACTAATAATAACGCGTAATGTAACTGTTTTGTTGCTGAAAATATACATTGATGCATAAAACTGACAATAATACTAAGCATTAACCTGTGTTACAAGAAATGCTGAAAATGATGTCCCTCAGCAGCGTCACAAGCTAGATATTTGCGTAGAAAATTCCCGTTAACACGCATAAGTTTAAACAGTTTAGTCGTAATTTTTGCTGAGGATTTTGAAACATCTACTTCCTGAGAAAACTATCATTTGGCGGTGAGATGTTTGTGGCATATGTTCCAGTCGTTCATTTGTTTCATTTAATTTTTCTTCCGAAAGATTAATTCTGTGTCTGGTAACAGACTTTTGTCGTTAAGAGATCCTGTTTTGTCATATTTTTTAACAAACTGACGAAAAGTTTCCCTCTTCAGGACTAGACTGCAAGGATATTATTTGCGAATCCCCTTATCACTGCATGAGTTCGTTTTTACGTAACTATCATACATAAAAACTGTTCTAGACTATATTTGTAGTATAACTAACAATAAGGAATGTAACTTACAGACAATTAGCCCTATAACAGTTTTTGAACAAAACTGAGTAAGAATTCAACTCTGTAACAAATTCTAAATAAAACGCACGATGACAACATTTTCATCACAGAACTGAGTAACACGTCAACACATTAACAAATTCTAAACCAAACTGCTGACTGGCATAACTCAGCGCCTCTCTGTGTCTATTTCACTCCGCGACTACGCCTACAGTAAGTAGCCGTGCAGCTCACTTACGGCCCCGAACGCTATTAACCACTCTGTCTCCAGTACATGTTCGACAACTGTAATAGTACAGTTCAACCCATAGCGGCTACACAGTAGTAAATTGAGATACTCCACCCTTTCTAAGGATATAATCAATGTCTATGCAGGTGACCTAGATCATAACGAAATGTAGAAAGTTCGTACCAAAACATAGATATAGGTTGAGAGCAGCCACGCATATAGGTCACGCCGACTCTATTGCACTAGCTGTCTTCTGTGTGCACTATACTCTGTTCACATAAACGACTCACAGTATATTTTTTATTTTTAGTAGGTTATTTTACGACGCTTTATTAACATTTTAGGTTATTTATCGTCTGGATGAGATGAAGGTGATAATGGCGGTGAAATGAGCCCGGGATCCAGTACCGAAAGTTACCCAACATTTGCTCATTTTGGGTTGAGGGAAAAGCCCAGAAAAAACCTCAACCAGGTAACTTGTCCCGAGTGGGAATCGAATCCGGGCTACCTGGTTTCGCGGCCAGACGCTCTCCACAGGTGTGGACCTCACAGTACATCTTGAAGTATAGAATTGTGACTTTCGTAACGACATTACAGCAATATGCACGGTAGAGAAGCAGTTTTATTACGTGCTAACATTTGCAATGGAGTTGTGCAGTTTAGTGAGGGGTTTTTAACTTGGCAGAATTTAAATCTACCAATCACACGAAGTTGAATGCAATACTAGTAATCATACAAGCCTATCAACAAATGGGAAATATTACCTGGAAGTTATACAGGGACATCATTTTATTTTTACTAACATTTTTAATATTAACCTGTCTATACCTTCAGAGAACCGGAAACACCGCTTGCTTCCCCCTCCAAGACTGGAGTTCTATGATACTGGCGTAAAACACAAATCACACTACTAGGTATAGGAAGGAAGAAAAGTAGTTCATCCATTTACATAAACTAGGAAATATCGCGATTTTGAGTTTGATAATTTTCATTAGGTTTTTCTTTAATGAAAGTACAGTACTGTATTAAGAATAAGTGTTTTTACTCACGAAGTGAGTTATCCATGCGAACGTATTCATTATGCAGTGTATACTGTCTACAGCACATTAGCGTACAATATAGAGAAAGAAGTTAAATTGAAAAATAATCATAATATGAATATTTAAACACAATTTTGAAAATGGTGGCCGTTCATTTCGATACAGGCTTCAGTTCTTTTGTCCATATTATCGCACTATAGACTATTGTATCTAATTCCAATTGCCAGTTTCGTCCTTCGTACTAGTAACTCATGTTGAAATGGTTCTGTACCTACTCTACGTACTGTAAATTCAATCTTCACTTCTGCCCGACCCGAAAATATAAAATTACTCAGTCATGCTATCTACTGTCCGTCCAAGTGGTTATGCCGCAGGATTGTAGAAAGGGAGGAAATCACGTGACAGTTAATTACTTAACGAGGCCCTTTTATTTACGTTAAATTAAACAGCTGTATAATATTACGTAAACTTCCAATTCCTAAGAGAAATTAATGTTTTCAGAAAAGAGCTAAGACAGCCCAGCTTTTACAGAGGGGCGAGCAGAAGCAGGTGGGGGAAATCGGGATGCGACGTAGGCAAACGGACAGTACCTGTGCGAAAATATGATTCAATATTGAAAGCTCTTTCGTCACTGGAAAACGCGAACATATTTCTGGAACGTACTATACTCAGTAACTCAGTACTGCTTACTATCTGCGGTCTTGGTTCTGTGTGGAGTTGGAACTTCCTTAGTAGAAGGGGTGGGAGTGAAGTACATTAAAAAACTCAGATACAATAAAAATTGAAGTAAAAATAAAATGATGTCCCTGTATAATGTGTGTGCATAATGTATACTGTAGAAGGAATATTATTTCAGGAACACTGTGCTACGAAACATGTATATGGAATACTTTTCTTTTGCATGGGGGATACAGCAATCAAGACAAACATTCTAGTTCAAAATTTGACTCAAAATACATATAATTTTATGCCTTCTCGACCTATGTATTATGTTGGTATGTTTTAATATCCCTTCAAACAATTGCCTGCAGTAGTGACCCTGCTGTATCCCTTTGTTCCCTTTGAGATAAATGCTATTTCCATCCTTCACTACTCTTACTGTAATTTACGCTACACAGATGAATGTAACTTAACTTTATATGTTTACCTGAAAATATTGCAAGTAACATCTTCTCCATATATGCACTCCTTGCCACACAATGCATACATACATACGTACATACATACATACATACAACAAATACGTACGTACATACGTACGTACGTACGTACGTACGTACGTACATACATACATACATACATACATACATACATACATACATACATACATACATACATACATACATACATACATACATACATACATACATACATACATACATACATACATGTATCAGGGTCAGTGTATGCACTACTGTCGAGCCAACTAATGGAAGAACGGCAATAAGGTATGGATATAGGCTAATGTAAGAATGTGGTTGTGCAATGTACACAGGTATCTAGGCTAATATGGGAAACTAAATTGTTACGGAACGCACAAGATGTGCAATGAGAAGGTAGCCTATGTGTCATTTTATGACCCTGCTTGTTTAATTTAGGTTATTAGTGCTAAGAAGTCGTTGATTGATTGATTCATTCATTCATTTCAAGAGGCTGGATATAGGTAAGGTCTCATCGGCTACTGACGAGCCCGAACCCAGAGCCCCAAGACCTTAGAGCCTAGATCAGCATGGAAAAATCCGTACTACCTCCTGACTTCACCCCAGTCTATTTTTACTGTTATAGACAATAGATAAAATGAGGGTAAGTGGAATGTGTTGGTGTAATGAAAGAGGAAAATAGGAGTACCCCGAGAAGAACCCTTTGCAACATCTGTTTGTCCATCACTAATTTCCACTCAGCCCGCCTGAATGGAAGGCCATTATGCTAACACTGTAGCCACAAACGCGACCTTCTTGCTCTATATACTTGTTCATATATTAACCAAAACTAAGCACCTACTTTCACGGGTTATGTTAGTATGGTACAAGTTGGTCGCTTGAGGCAACACACAATACAAGCTCGTACACCTAGGCTCCATGAAAGGAACTATAATTTCCTCCCAAGAATCGAACTCGGTTCACCTTGTTTTCTATCTCATACAATAAAGCCAGAATTAAGCTGCTTATCATTTGGAATGGATAACATTATTGACAAGTCCGATTAAGAGAAACTGTTGCGTAATATTGTGAACGTACCAAGAAACAGCTATTTTAAGGAAATTATGTAAGAGATGGGAATGTTGGCAGTGCGTCACCCAGACAGACAATGTGCATGAATAAAGAGAGATCAAAAGACGCGACCTCCATCTTGTTTTCTTGGGGCGTTACCGTATGGTGAGTTAGTTGAAGCAATCTACTCGACCAGAAAATTGTTTCGATATGACTTTAACATTACCATTTCTTGAGGCCTATAATTTACAGATAGACATAATGAGCTGTGCGGTGGTCCTTGTGAAATGTTGAGGTTTCTCTGAGATGCGTGAGTTCAGGGAGGTTGGGTTATAACACCACAGTTACATAACCTATAACAATTCGACAATATTGCATTATGCGCTGTTTACTACGCCCCAACCACTATGAAAACTGATGTCGGTATACAATTCCTTGTTCCAATTACAGCTCATTTGCGAGCAGGCGTTACTAGTCCATCTTTTTATTGGAAACAATTTACCTATGTATATCCTATATGTAAGCACACGGTAGCCGCCATTTCTAATGCATTTACTTCTCATACTGAAAGCTATGGTTCGTATCTCTGCCTAGGTAAATTAGAGTTTTTGTCAGTCACTAATCAAGTTCAGCTAATTCTGTTCTCGTCATATGACTGCAAATAACACACAAGTAGCCACACAGTGAATACATTTTATATTCCTCCGCTCGCAAAGTAGAGCCGTAGCGGCAATGCAGCTACTGTACGTAACTGCGCACGCCACGCGACCGATGTAGCACAAAAAACGTGCTTACATTTTTCAAAGACGAACTACAAAGTGTGCAGCACAACTCAATTCCATATAGTGTCCGAGAAGTGTATCTGTAAATTCTGCGGTGCAAGGTGTGTGCAAGGTGTGATAAGTATCACGTCCTGCCCGAAAACAGTGACCGAACTTAACTCCGAAGAATAACCAACAATCAATGCACACTTGTGCGCATTTTTTCTTTGTTATTTTTCAAAGACGATGTTGAACATATTTCCCATTTGCTGTGAGGTAGGCAAAAATCGCAGGGCGTTAAGTCTGGGGATCGAACAGGCCACAACCCTACACTAATCACCCTGTCATGAAACACATCAGTAATCGCACACATTGAAGTTCGGGCTATATGTACTGTAGCTGAAACACACCGTACATTCGTTCTTCTTTAGTTAATTGAAAGGAAAACTAATTCAAATTTAGGGTTTTGTATTGGTCATGACCATTAATTTTTTCATGAAAAAAGTAGATACGATTATTCGTTTCGCACTTAATGCACACCATACATCAAACTTCTGATCATGTATTGGACTTCTATGAATAAGTCGTGGATTATCTGTGGCTATGGAGAGGAAAAGATAAGCTTTTAGTATGAGCTAAACTTTCATGTCCGTAGATTCGTGTAATATTAACCACCCTGAAATAAACTAGCTCTCTGTTATTCTTTCCTCTCTCGTGCAGCTCACATTCCAGGTCACGCCTCCTGATCTGTACCGAGTAGCACCGATTATTTTGAGTGTTAACTCGTCCGTGCAAGTGAAACCATGCCTCATCACTAAAAATCACAGATTGTAGTCATGTACAGATTGAATAAACTACTTGCAAAAATTGATTCTCCTATGTGGATCCCCGGGCTCTAGAGAGTTTACTTCTGTAACTTTGTATGGATGAAATTTTAGTAATTTTGTCGCATTATGTGCTGATATACGGATGACCCCAGCTTGTTATGTTAACTTCGTGACAGATTTTTGCGGCGATTGTTCTAATCGAGCTCCGATATCATCCAACTTTTCTCATTTAAAACATGCCGCTTTCCTTTTCTTTTCCTATCCAATACTGATCTCGTTGTTATAAGTTTATTCCCTATTGAAGGACTGTAGACCTATCAGGTAGATCAACCCCAGGAAAAGTTTCTTGAAATTGTCTCCGACACTAAGCAGGTGATTCGTATCTTGAAAATTACAACGAATGAAAATTCTTTATTCTGTATTAAATCTCTGAACAATGACTCAAGCAACAGACACAGGCAGACAAAAGAAAATCAACACACCACAAACACATTTACTGCACTGAAGCTCAACTCCATACTGCACATAGTAACAAGAAAACTGGTCCACACCTGTGGAGTAACGGTCAGCGCGTCTGGCCGCGAAACCAGGTGGCCCGGGTTTGAATCCCGGTCGGGGCAAGTTACCTGGTTGAGGTTTTTTCCGGGGTTTTCCCTCAACCCAATACGAGCAAATGCTGGGTAACTTTCGGTGCTGGACCCCGGACTCATTTCACCGGCATTATCACCTCCATATCATTCAGACGCTAAATAACCTAGATGTTGATACAGCGTCGTAAAATAACCCAATTAAAAAAAACAGCCGTCTATCAACGGCTATGCATTCCTTGCATGGCACGTGCACGCACAACTATTCATTGCTGTGATACGGGTCCCTTAAGCGAGCAGAATAGTAATACACGTTGCAAGAGCAGTATGTTGACGTTTTCATGTTCGAGGAAAAGGTTGAAAAAGCGAAACGTAGTTGAGCTTTTTTAATTTCCGAGAACATGAAAACAAACATACCGCTCGTGTATCGTACATTATTTTGTGCGAAGATCGTTTATTACATACCTGAAAGACGAATTTCTAGTTAGTTGCAATGAAATCTCCATCTTGGTTTCTGTTCAATGACGGCAACTTTTAAAAACTAAAATATCTATCTTCAACATTGTTGCTGTAAAATGTTTTCTGTGTTTACTATACTCCAGCAGGCCAAGATATACGTCTGTCTTTTTTTTCCCCCCAGTCTATAAATGCGAACTTAAAACAAACGGTAAGGTTATGTAATGATTTATCTTTCATTTTAATATTTTAACAATATTATTTATATAACATATTGCAGTAATAACATCGGCATCTGGAATCTCGTTGATTTTTTCACGGCTTCCTAAATGTTACTTGTATCAGGAATGCAATAAGTTTCGTGGAGTAGTAGACTTTACTTAATTTTTGCAAATATTTAAAAACAATTTAGGTGAAATTGCAGTGGTAAGTTTCCAATTTATAATTATTACTATGTTAAACGTCTCTAAAAATATGTTAAAAGCCTAAAGCAGTAAAATGAATGTCTCGCTTAAGCGGTAAGAAGAGGGAATTTGTTATGTGTGTTTCGTTGGGAATACTGAATGTGGTATTTCACACTTACCGCGTATTGGTTCTGTGCGGAAAACAAGCAAATACGCACGATCTCGCACAAAAGATAAAATGTATGCACTGTATTAAAATCTAGAGTGTTTGTTCTTCATACCGAGGCCATATTCCAAGTCCTTGCATATAAAAACGAAATTTATAAAAAAAAAATGATATGTTGGGATATGATTTATGCAATTGTTATGGACATATATTTCTTGTGTCCTTGTTCACAAAGGAGATATGACTAATGATTTAATTTCTTTAAATGTCATCATGTACATTTTTTGTATATTACAGTGTAACCTCTCATAGCCTGTTCAGAAATGTATCACAATCTACCATTCCAATGAACAAAACCTTGAAGACTGCGAAAATAATGTGGAATTCACAGTCCACGTACTTGCTGTAAGTCCGACGTAAAACGAACTTTGTAGTATTGCAATACCGTTATTGGACCTTATTTTATAAATGATACCCTAAGTCCCTAAATGGCAAACAATACTCCTTATGCCTGATCTTTTGGAGGCCATACCTTTGAGGAACAGAATAGTTATGTGGTATCAGCATGACGGATGCTCATCACATAACGTCATAAGAGCCTGTTGTGTTTTGGACCGAAAGTGTCCTGGTGAGTGGATTGGACGTGGTAGACCAATTAGTTGACCTGCTCATTCTCGATTTTGAGTAGGACATGCAAATGTTTTGTTTTCATAAATATTCTGTTTTAGTAATAGTACCAAAGTACTACAAAGAGTCATTTTACTTCGGACTTGCAGTGAGTGCATACACTGTGAGTTCCATAATTTTTTGCACTCCTCTATATTTTGTTTATTATGAAGATAAAATTGTCAATAAGACGAAGATCATGGTCATAGGAAGAAAAGTAAAGAAGGTATACTTGAGAATGCTAAATAAGGCAATAGAGCAAGTGGACAGCTTCAAATACTTGGGGTGTATTATAAGCAGTAACATGAGCTGCTGCCAAGAAGTCAAAAGGAGAATAGCAATGGCAAAGGATGCTTTTAATAGAAAAAGGAGCATCTTCTGCGGACGTCTGGAGAAAGAACTAAGGAAGAGACTAGTGGAGTGCTTTGTGTGGAGTGTAGCATTGTATGGGGAAGAAACATGGACATTGCGACGAAGTGAAGAGAAGCGAATAGAAGCATTTGAAATGTGGATATGGAAAAGGATAGAGCGTGTGAAATGGACAGAGTAAGAAACGAAGCTGTGTTGGAAAGAGTGGATGAAGAAAGAATTATGCTGAAACTGATCAGAAAGAGGAAAAGGAATTGACTGGGTCACTGGTTGAGAAGAATCTGCCTACTGAAGAATGCACTGGGAGTAATGATGAATGGGAGAAGAGTTCGTGGCAGAAGAAGATATTAGATGGTAGACGACATTAAGATATAAGTTATGGTCATATGCGGAGGTAAAGAGGAAGGCAGAAAATAGGAAAGACTGGAGAATTCTGGGTTTACAGTGAAAGATCTGCCCTTGAGCAGAACACTATGAATGAATGAATAATGATGTATTGTGATATATTTTGAGATTAAATGATTCATTTAATAAATGTTCATAATGTCATTAAAAATGGGGTCATACTCGTGTCACTTAATGAACAAAGTTACAAGAAAGGTATAGGTACTCATAGTGTAATATTCCCCGTTGTACTTAAACATCTTTTGTTTGAAACAATTTTTCATTTGGTGTCTAAGAAAAAAATTATTTTTGGCGAGCAAGATAAATGCAATGACTGTCTACTTTCGACAGATAGCATTCGTGAATGCGATACTGAGATGTGGGCTATCTTATCTCAGCCTTCAAGTAGTCATCCTCAAGATGAGTATCTGATAAATTTATCGTCCAGAGTTGCAAAGCCTTAAATCCTATATAAGCATCGAAGACACATTCTAACCCCAAAATTTCACCCTAGCCTAATTTTAACTATTTCAGATGATAAATGGAAGTGTGTTGGTAGAATGTATGACTGAAAAAAACCATCTATAACGTCTTTGTCCACTACAAATTCCATTATGATTGAGAATAGTAGAAACTCATTGCTTCAGTGCAGTTTTATGTTCAACTCGCTCATTCAGTGCAGTTTATGTAGTAGATAAGCGATTAAATCTTCAGTTTATTTGTAGTGCAGTTTACTATTTTTCAGTGCAATTTACAATCACCCTCTACTGGACACAAAAAAGTGAACTGAGGATGTGGAAAGCAGATTTCTCTACCTACTGCATTCTTTAGTGTAAAGAACATTCATCCATATTAATTGTAGCCTTGCTGCGGGCTGAGAAAAACGCATGCATTGATAGACAGGGACATAAAATGCAGTTACTTATATTTTAAAAATGTTTTTTAAGTGCGTGTTATGGTAAAAAAATACGATATTTATTTTTAGTCCACCGTTTCGGTTAAGTGGTTTTTCACTGTATGTTAACAAACATGGTGTTGATGTTTTTAAATCAAATAATTCACTTGTTTTGAACATTTAAAGACGTGTAAGAAATACAGTGTAATAAATGCATAAAAATATCTCCCTTTTGAGATTATAAAAAACTGAATACGAGTATTATCTAAGAAAGCACGAGTGTCAATTGGAAGACCGTAAGCTAGAGTATATTGCTAGAAATCACAAAATTGGCCAAAGCATGACCTTGAAATTTATTTTACAACTGACTGGGAATTATAAAATTTTACGTACTAAAACAATGCCAACCATCATGTTGTAATTTAATTGTTATTCGGACAATTGTAATTAAACCATATTATCCCTGAGCAGCGACTCTGAATGTGGAAACATAAGTTTTGTGACGTGTCTCTGATTACATGTTCAAAAGCTTTTGTATTGTCATTTAGCAATTAAAAGAGTGAAACACAATATTTGACAGGTATATATGAGCCGTTCAGAGTAGAAGTGGGGTAAGTCAAAATTGGGTAATGAGGTTTAAAGTAAAAATTCTGCAAAATACAGCGCCGAGTAGCAATTAATATTAAGTTTATTTAAACTATCTGTAGTCAGTGGATAACACGAAGGACATATTAATTGCTACTTTACGCTATATTTTACAGAATTTTTACTTTAAACCTCATTGCCCAATTTTGACTTACACCAATTCTGCTCTGAACGGCTCAAATGGTAGCATACCCCTATCATTTATTAGTTTATTACAAAAGATAGTCATTGAATTGTTTCTTTAATGCTTTAATAGTACATTATGCAACGAGCCTATAATGAAGGTAATTAAGAAGCGAGTATGGATATTTATGAAACGAGCGCTTGCGCTCGTTTCATAATTTTCATACGAGCTTCTTAATTACCATTATAGGCGAGTTTCATACGACTTTTTATGCTCGACCATATTTCTGACTTGATATTATTAATTTTCTTTGTATCTGACCTTCGCCACTGTCCCGTATGTTGTGAGATGTGCGCAGACGCGAAAGTATTGATTTTTTTCCGAGGAACAGATGTTCACATTGACCTTGCTAGGCCATAAGAACCTACAGAGATAACATTAAAATTAAATTAGACTTTGAAAAACGAGATGACAAATTGAATTTATTTTAATATTATTTACAATTAACGCTAATTATTATAGTAACAGAACATAACCTTCTGCGACAGTATTGGATTTCCAGCCTCCGTGACTTTTCGCTAATTCTCTTTCGATTGCATATCCGAGAATAATCGATACTTGCGGTTTTATAACGGTAGAAAGCTGACCTGTCATTGGCTGAACAGTTGTAACCTGAGTCGTCATTGGCTGAAAGACCTGACCTTTAATGAGTAGGTGTACTTTAATGACATACATTAAAGGTCTGGTACCAGGTGTATAATTACTACATTTCGGCATGGTCGAGCATAAATGCTATTTAAATCGGTCCCTAATAGTTAATATCAAGTCTGTGAAACATAGCCTACTACAAGAGACATAAAATCCACTGGATGACTGCAAGAGTCTAGAACAGCTCTTCAGTTGTTTGCTATTTGCCGCAGTTTGCGGTATATAGGAGCATGCAGTGAAAGGGTGAATTGTAATTTTATATTAGAGAAAGAAAAGCGTATGTAACTGTTTTCTGGTGGGTACCTTTATTACCAGTCAGTTCTGAGATAGTTAAATTCTGTAAAATATGTAATATGTATCATGTAGGTTTATGTTAACAATCAGATGTGAGGATGTGCATATTTAACAAAATCTTAAACCAAATAATCAACATGAGATTTAAGAGATAACAAATTGAAAATTGATTTTTGTCAGTTCTATGACTGTCAGTTCTGAGACGTTACAGAACTGGCATTTTTGTGACCATTATTATATAAATTTTAGAATAAAATCACATTATCTTTCAAATAATCATGGCCAGTTATGTAACACTGACCTACACATTAACAATAATTTATAGAAAAATTAAACCAATTAAATAATTTAAAATATCTGTAACACGTATCTCATTTTGTCCAATTTTGTGAATTTTAGCCATATCTTGTGAATATTTCGTTCACGTAAAAATTACCTATTTGCAGTCCCATGTAAAATAATTTTTTGGTAACAGAATACCCATTCCCTTAAAGCTTTTTGGACACATTACTTTCTCTTGACATCATTCCGTCAATTTTTAACGTTCATTATCAATAATTCCGTATAAAGAAACTTCGTATCACCATATTCATTTTAAATACAAATTCTTCAGTACGTACGTCGCAGAAAATGTATTCCCGACCAACTAAAATTGTAAGATTAATAATTGAAGAGCTTGCTTTATTTACTGTAATAAATTGCCTAAAAATATGTTATTGTCATTTCTGATTAATTTTACTTAAATGTAAGACAACTTCATCAAAGAACACAGTCAAAATAAGCTCCGCTGAGTCAATAAATTTATTAGAATTCAAATCAAATATAGAACAATTTTTCATTACCTTCAAATGCTAAATTAAAAATTAAATTAGTAAGGACATGTCGTACCCCTAGAATAATACTGCCGTAACTGCTACAAGTTGAATTTTGAGTTACAGGCAGTTTTGTACTCTTTTATTAATTAATCCTCTATGAAACAGTATAGTAACTGTCGTATCTCTAAGTTCAAATGCAAAGTTTGCACGGCTTATAATGATGCTAGGTAATCCTGAGTTTTCATACGACTTTCGAATGTTTATCTAGCATTTACTCGAAACTAACTTTTGCTAGTTACGACAGTATTATTATTTTAAGAGTATGATGTAATATACTTAAACTATATTTTTATCTTTTTACTTGTATGATATGGAAGTGTCCTTGTTACTTAGCTTGATCCAACATTGAATGTGTAATTACATTATGTTTTGCTCATAAAGCTCTGTTGATTTTTCCACTTTAGTGCTATATTATCTGAAATTCCGTGGTAGTTCTGTCAACTACTTGATGGTTTTATACAGATTGACTTCTGGTTCGATACTTAGAACACTGTATGTACCAAACGTCCATATGGAAGCTTTTCTCAAAGCACTTCTGTTTTTTTATCGTTTCTGTGCAATTGCTGTAGTTTAAAATGAGTATTCGTTAAAAAAAATGTGAGTATTTATTTAAATAAATTCAAATTAATAGCATTTCTGTGATGACAGTAAGGAAAAAGTTGTAAATCAATCAAACATGTTGGAATAAGCCAATTAAATATATACAAGTATGAATAGAAAACATTTAGTCGTAATTATTACTGTAAGTATTGTTTAAGATTTTAAGCTTAACTTATTAGACATGATGCGAGATTATTGGGTTTTGACTGTGTCATATTACATTATGAGCAAAGCATAATATAGAAATATCACTACTTCAGAGCTACATATCCATTCAAACGAAGCACGGTTTAAATGTTTCAGTGTATGAAACGCGATGCATGCTTATAAAAATTTTTTCACGAGCAAAATCCAACGTTTCTGAGCAACTGTGAGTTCCAATATGCAATGGTTAATATTTAAAAAATTAAAATTCATATTTCATGAAAGAGTGGAAAATAATCCCTACGTAAAATTAAAAAAAAAAAAAGCATCAAAAGTACGAAGTACGTAGTGAAGGTATCTGAAAAGATTAAAAAAAAAAACAAAAAACATCGAAACGGAAACATAAAATATCGATCTAAATTCCTTAACGAGAATGACTATTAATGCAGTAATTACTTTAAGTTCGAGAGTGAAGAAATGTGATTGATATAGGCTTATCATCAAATAATAATTGTCTTCAGGTGTTGTTCATAAAGATTTTAAATCACCGTCCCGTGAACTACATAGAGTCATTAGATAAGAAGCAAATGTTATAGCCATGAGTCTCCTGTTAAACAAGAGTAATTATTATTTAACGGTTATTGCTTGTATTGCTTCAGCCTTTGCTAGTGCTAATTGCAGCTGCGTCAGACTTTGTAGGTAAAGACAAGTTCACGGTTAAGGAAGTTAATGATGGTAATAAATTGTGTCCGAAGCTAGCTTTGGGCAAGAACGTTATGTATGGATGTTTGGAGACATTATTAAGGAATACATACTTAGTAAAACTTCTCATCACTCTTTGAAATATGTGGAAATCTATGTACAAACCATATGTCAGAAAAAGATGTCATAGGTGTACTGGTTTGGTTAGTTTGCGCAGTGGAAGCTATAATTAATAAATGCAGTACTTCTAATAACGTAATAAATATGATCTGACTGAATGAGTAACAATTACAATAACAATGTACAATGAATTGATCAATGAATAATAAAGCTGTGTATAACTGAACAATGAAAATATTAACATACAATAATACTGAATCTAATAATGCAATGTCCACCACTCTTACTATAATCCTTTCAGTTAACTTCTATACAATACGATCCTCTCATAATATTCCTTTCAGATAAGTTCCTATACAATATGTTCCTGTTACAGTATTATCTTCGGTTAACTTACTGGTGAAAACGTTCATACAGTTCAATCCTTCAAATGACCTCCTATGCAACACGATCATACAATATAAATTTTAACTATCTCTCATATAATACTGATCATACTGCATTAACCGTGATCATTCATAAGCTATGTCACCACATCAGTTCAATAAACTTTACAACTCTATAGCATCGTGACGAGAGGAGGAGAGAAATACTTGTACTTCCAATCAGCTAGCCAATCAGTCAGAAGTTTCCAGATCGCAACGAGATAATGGGTTTTGAACAGAATAGTTAATATGGGAAAACAGATTGGCTAGCTGATGAGAAGATGAGTATTTCTTTCCTCTTCTCACACGATATACCAGAGTTGTAAAGTATATTGTAGAGATGTGTGGGCATATCTTATGTATGGCCGCGGTTAAAATAATATGATCCATATTATATGAGAGATAGTTAAAGTTTATATTGTATGATCGTGTTGTATGAACTACTGCAAGTTTATTCAGCACATATTCATTACATCGATAATATAACTATATGAATAAGTATGCTAGTAAAATTCTTGCTCAAGACCATGCCAAAAAAATAAATATAGAAGAGACAGTGAAACGGAGGACGTAAGAAAGCAGTTCTAAATAACGAGCTTTAATTTGTCTTGTCGTATCTCGTTAACGTCAGTCGGCAGAGACATCTCGGAGCAGCTGGCGGGTGTCTTGAGAGCAGCTGAGATGCAGGGATCGCTGTCTGTAGCAATCTGTAGCGAGATATTTCAGAGCCGTAGCCATGCCGCGCATGATTATTAGTACAAAAACAAGACGAAAACATCCGAGCCAATAAAGAAACTTGACAATTATGATAGCGATGACGTACTCGACGGCACTAAATCTGAGACGTTAAGCACCCCTCTTAGACGTTATTCAACAAAGTAGATCATATCAATTACTGAGGGCAAATGCTTACTAATGTTTGAAGCAAATGAACATTGCATTCACTATCATCGGGCTAAGTTTATGAGTACGAATCTCTCTTGAAGATCCTTGGAAGCAGCTCTGTCAATCGTCTGTTTTGGAACACCATTCCTTCAAAGACTGCCTATGTTGTGTTTTTTTACACCAATAATTGTCCATCATATTTTGATTAGACCAAAGGTCTCTTCCGATAAAAATATTGTTTGTTTCCCACCATTTCTTGACCGTCTCACCATTTCCCGTTTCCATTTCTTAAGCGGCTAGGTACAGCTTACAGCAGTAAAATTTTTGGAAATATTTATTTTATTTTATTTATTTATTTATTCTGACAGGATTAAAGCCATAAGGCCTTCTCTTCCATCGTACCATATAGCACATATAAATACAAAAAAAAAAAACAAACAAACACACATTAACATTTTTTCCTCCATTACTATATCTTGTACAATAATGAAAATTGGTATGTGTAAAATACCTGTCCTTTTGCTATGTGAAAAAAATATTTTTACGACTTAAAATAAGTATTTATAATTACTTTTTTTTAATTCAAAATGTTGGCAGTTCGCTGTGAAGTGATGCGTTTCCCTCATAACTCATAAACTTGTTAACTTTTTCATGTTCTGTTTCTTTTATTTTATTGCTGAAACTCATGTTTACAATATCATGCTCTTTCAACTACATTCTTTAATAAATAACATTTGTTTTATTTTGGGTTAGAAGAGATACTGATATTTGACCATTTTGTAAAATTAATTTATTTTTTGTCAGACAATCTTTCAAAGATAGAGAAGTTAGCTTGCATCATATTGTAGATATGACTGGCATAAATGCATACAAAAAACTTCATCACAGAATGTTGGACAGTTTTTTTAGTTATGTGCGAAAAGCTTCATCACTGCACAGTGAACTGAATTTTGAAAGAAAAAAATGTAAATAATTTTTTTTAATTGTAAAAATATTTTTTCATACAGGAAAAGGACAGTGTTTTACACATACTAATTCTCATTATTGTACAAGATACAGTAATGGAGGAAAAAAAAGTTGGATATTTCCCAAATTTTAGTGATGTAAGCTGTACCTAACCCCTGTAAATCAACTTAAATTAACACTAAAGTGACAATTTCAAACTGTAGACTACATACCTTTATAATATATTGATTCTATGTTTTATTATATTCTTCTTGTAGCAATAAGTTTATTAGTCTGACTCATCTTCTATACGCAGGGATGTCAAGCGCGGGCATATATAGTACTCTCTAGAGATGGGCTAAACTGTTATTTTTTTTAAACAGTTTCAAGTGAAACTGTTTCGATAAAGAAACTGTTCCAAAATAACAGTTCCAAAAAAAAACAGTTTCGTAAGAGGCATCCGTAGATTTGTTGCGATCGATTTTAGTTCACTGATTGAGGTAGCGTACCTGTTTCAAACGGCCATGTTCCGTGTTATAGTTTCGACAGATTGGGCAAGAAATCCCAACAAACTTCTGAGAAATTCTAATGACAACTGCAACTTGTTGAAGCAAGGAATTCCCAAATTTTGAGGTTTTCATTGTTCATTGGCGTACATCTCAAATCACATTTTATAAGTTCGTGTGTAACTTTCACAGCATGATTTATTTAACATAACATTTACGTTTCAGAAAATTATATACAATAATTGGTTGAAATTCGTAGACAATTTCAATGTTTCTTACCGGTACAATACTTGTAGCCTACATTTTCACGACACCCATACCAAGTCTTCTAGGTTATGTTGCACAAAAATACGTGCTTGAAAGTTGAAATTACAGTAACCGATTCCTCATATTCGACAAATACAATTTGAAAGATTGTCAGATAAAAAATAAATTCGTTCCTTGTCAGAGAGTACTATATGCCCGCGCTTGACATCCCTGCGTATAGAAGATGAGTCAGATTAATAAACTTATTGCTACCTATTTGAAGGTAATTGTCAGTGAGGGAACCATATACTGAAGTTTTTCCGCATTAATTAACTTACAATAGTATAAACAATATTTAGTGTACGTCTAAATATATGATTAGGCCTATGTAATACTGTATTTCTTTATCTGTACCCAATAATTTATTTTCGCGGTATTAATATTGTTAATGGGGAGGGAATGAATGAGATTAGTTAAATTGAATTTCGCGGCCTACGAGATCGATGTATCGTTTTCAAGCAGAGGTCGAAAGCAGCGCCAGCAAAGCTCGTAGCATGTAACGTTTTACATTATATTGCATGAAACTGTTTTATGAACCTGTTACAAAGAACAAGATGTTTCGTGGAACCAAAGAGTATAGAAAGCAACTTTAATCTGTTTGGAACAGTTGGAACAGGTTGGTACACGAAACAGTTTCATTTCGAAACAGTTTCATTTTTGTAACAGTTTCAAAATAGCAGTTCCAGAATATTCGTCCCATCTCTAGTACTCTCTGACAAGGAGTCTAGAGACCTTCCGCTTAGGTTCAACTCACACCGACCACAGCACAACCACACCGTAACAACAAAACGGTGGTCCACTTGTGGGCGGTCAGCAATTTGTATTGAAACAGATGATGGTAACTCATACGGACCACAAATTGAAGTTATTGCCAACGTCTGTCGCAGTGAACGGTCGGTATCACCCACAGAACAACCACAGAATTGTCGCTGTCGGTGGTCGAGCGAAATTCGCACAGTGCGACACGCCGACCACTCGCATCCGACAGACGCTTTCTTGGCAAATAGCAAGCTTGAGGTGTTGTTGTCTGTGGTCGATATGGACTTCAAACGACCACGAGAAAGTGGTCCGCGTGTGGTCGGTTTTGCCGACTGCACAACTATACACAAACTGCAAAATAATCGCAAAGTTGTGGTTCGTATGAGTTGAGTCTTACAAAATCGCAGGCAGCAATACGTTTAAAAATGATTCTACATCACTGTTACACCTCCTTATTTAAAGACTAGAGATTTCTGCGCTTAACATGACTGTATTTATAGAGAGGTTCTCTCTAGCGAGTTATTGGTTGTTCAGGTTCTCAATATCGTCTGGGTTTATACTTTATTATCTGTTTTGGCACTCTATCGTCATGCATTCTACGTACATGGTATTACCAGTTTTTTCTACATTCGTCTATTTTATCAGTCAGATTATATATTTGTAACTGGTCTTTTATTACAGTGTTTCTGACCAGATCTCCGAGAGTATATCTGTTAATGGCCTTAAAATCTCATTTCCGTCCATTCAATTCGACTGTCCCTTCTTCGTAGTGTCCATTTCCCGTTATCATAATATGTCAAAAGTGGCATTAAATCACCTTATACAATTGAGGACCGTTTTTACAAAACTTGCTAACTGAAAAAACTAAATTTTATAGGAGACACAAAAAAATGAATGGAGACAAGTAGGTTATAGATGCAACCATCACACTTTGACACACTACAGTGAAGAGAAATAATTCAATTTTACTGAGAGAACTTTAATAATTTTGCAGTTAGCAAGTTTTGCAAAAGCGATCCTCAATTGAATTAGTCTATGTATCAATCTTTGTTTTATTCTTCAGTAGAACCTACTTTTTATTATATTAATATCCATGCTTCATATGTAGGAAATGTTATAACTAAAGTTGTGACATGTGCTCAATAACTTACTTACTTACTTACTTACTGGCTTTTAAGGAACCCGGAGGTTCACCGCCGCCCTCACATAAGCCCGCCATTGGTTCCTTCCTGAGCAAGATTAATCCAGTCTCTATCATCATTTCCCACCTCCCTCAAATCCATTTTAATATTATCTTCCCATCTACGTCTCGACCTCCCACTCTCCACGTAGTATAACCACTACTTTCATTATTGTATCCTCTCGAACATTCCGTCTTAAATTATTTATTTTATTTCAATGTACCGAAGTACATATGATATTTCCATGCAGATATTCTGCGTCATCATACGATGAAAGAGTAATGTGTGGACTTCGGTCCTATGTTCATAGACATCTATGACGTAGTGCAGAGGGCGGCCACTAGAGGGAACCCAAGAGTTGGAACTTAATCAGAGACAATTCTGTCCGACGCCGGGGTTGTATCCGGTGTGGCTTAGTGGATAAAGCATCAGTACGTAGAGCTGAAAACCCGGGTTCAAATCCCGGAGCCGGAGAGAATTTTTCACCGTTGCATTACTCTTTCATCGTATTCAGTCTTAAGATATATTCAATCTTTCCGTATCAGCAGCTCCACCCTTTTTCGCTACATAAAATTTCCTTAATGTGGACTGGACAGGGATTTGCATTTTTGCCCATTTCCCAAGAAATTCATTGAGCATTTTATTTTATTTTGAAAGGAATACTTGCTGAAGATTTTGCTCCACACAATTTTGATTGGATTTTGTCTGGATATCTCCATATGATGGAAATTTAAAAAAAAAATGGCTGCTTGGTTTTTGTTGTCTTGCAGCGCTGCTTTGATGCTTTGTTTATGACATTTTTTCGCGTTTAACATGCATATTTGTGCAGCATCTGCTGCAGTTTTTCCCAGTATTATAAGAATGAATGCAATGCTATGGAAATTATATTGTAAGAATACATCACCGTCTTATAACATTTTCTATTCCAGTTGAATATAAAAATAATCCATGAACCTTGAATCATGTTCTAAGTAATGGAGGTTAGATTATCGAAATCTCACAACAAAATATCAAAACGTCATAACTTACTACCTCCTTGCTACATTGGCAGATGATGATCTTGCCGTTATTTTGTTGTCAGGATCATTTCTATCATCTGATATTCGTTTTTTCAATAACACGTTCCTAGACAACACTTGCTTTGCCATTGTTTCGGCTTAAATACGATTCTCGTTATTCTGTGGTTTAATATAGGATCTGTACCAATATCACTTGTTTGGTTTGAAATGCATAACACTCTCAATAACACTGAAAAATATTAAATGAAACACAACTAAAATCAAGAGCTATTTTAACTTCTGCAAGAGCATATTCTACAGACTTAGCTACTTACTGTGACGCAATCTGATATTAAGTTTTAAAACAACGTGATTTTCGTTACCAAAGGAACGAGCTAAACATTCACCACGATTTATTCACAGTATTCCTACAATCATATTCTTTTCTCCGTTCCTTCTTTGACAATGGAATGAAGGGAAGGAACGATTTTAAAATTCGAAGAATTAAAAGACCGAAATAGGCATTTGTGGGCTTCAATTCCAGAAATAGTCACTTATTAGTAAAATAGACAATTTTAGGCTCTGTACAATTTCCATATCTTAATCATAAGACTGTAAAATGGATGTTTAATTAAAAAAAGCCTTTAACTTCGAATAAACGAATAAAATAGACAAAGAGGAAAAAAGTGACAGCTCTAGTTACACCCAAAATAATTAAAAGTTGATACTTGTTCTGATATTCTATTATTGCTTGATATCTTACCTGTGCAGTAGTATTTCCCCTTTTATATTTAATTTCAGAAATGCCTAACCTTTTGTTGTTGTTTAGTCAACTGTCTGAAGACAGATCTGAACTTCACAAGTAGTACCAAGAAGACACCACTTAAGAGGCAAATAGGCCAGGGGATAATGGGGTAAGGTGGGCTGTAACTTTTTCCCTCCATTGCATACATCACGGAATAGCTACATATTACACTAATCAGACTTCACACGCATACAAAAAATTTGTTTTTCCTTTGACACACATTATCAAGTGAGATGTATGTATGTATATGTAAGTATTTATTCACACTGCAAATGGGTATTATACCCGGTGGCAGTGGTAACTAATTACACTCAATAATGACAATTAATAATAAACACAACTAATAAAAACATCAATAATTAATAATAATAATAATAATAATAATAATAATAATAATAATAATCCTAAATTAAATGAAGCACGATCACTTAAAATAACATTTAAAGTAAATCTAATTTGTATCTTAACCCTAAGTTCGAACTAAGATCCGCGAGTGTAATAGATTCATACCTGCACAAGTACCTTTCGGCACTACACTGCCTGTACTGCCTAGTAGATGTACATATCAGCCAGAATCTCAATCAGATGAAATGTCTAAATTATGGTTTGCATTACTTTAGACAATTTATTAACGGCTATTTGTAAATTCTGCTCAGAATCTGTTAAAACAACTTGATCATAAGCAAATAAAATATAATCGCTATTTCTTTCGTTCATTTTAAAATATTGTGTGTTTAATATTAGATCTCATGCTTGAACAACTCTGTGACTGTAAGGTTAGTACAGACGACATGGTATAACCTTGTTTCACTTCTTCATTTATTAATATTTTCTTTTTATTGATTTTTACGTATCTCCTTTATCTATGCTTATTTTGTGTAATATACTGTACAGAATGGAAGGTAACCACTGCATCAAAATGAAACTGGTAACATATCATGAGTAAATGTTTGAAAATCTAAATAGGCTAAGTTATTTTCTAACATTCGCCGTTTTAGAGGAAATCGTTATGTTTCTATGAAATATTTGACATCACGGCTACTGCAATAACTGTAGCTAGCTCAGTCGGCTAAGGCACTTGCCTGCCGATCAGGAGTTGCGCTAGGGCGCGGTTCGATTCCCACTTGGACTGATCACCTGGTTGGGTTTTTTCCGAGGTTTTCCCCAACCGTAAGGCAAATACTAGGTAATCTATGGCGAATCCTCAATCTCTTCTTGCCAAACATCATCTCGCTCTCAGAAATTTCATCGACACTAAACAACCTCGTAGTCAATACAGCGTCGTTCAATAACCAAGTAAAAATTAAAAACTAACTCTAGCAAGCATAGTCACCCACCGCTTACCTTACCTTCCCCTTCTGCTGTACTCACTCTCACTCACGCGACACTGCCCTACGTTGTAAGAATATTTTAAGCGATTTTCGCAATTATACAATTTAAATTATTGGCTAAAGGTTTAATTTGCAAAAAAGATTCAGGGCACTAGCTATTCTCATTATTTTTACCTCTCTGCTTGAATAGCAATCAGCCATTTCTCTCGAGCCATTACCACAATAGAGCGCTGAAAACATTATGAAAAAACTAGTTTGTTCCTGCTTTACGGTGTTTCATCGAAGAAAAGTGTAATAAAAGTTTTGTTACCTATATTTAATAGGCTACTCTATGTAGAATCACTTGTTAAATTTTCGTACATCTGTTTCCTTTCATCTTGTACTTACTCACTTACTTACTTACTTACTTACGCTATGTCTTTTAAGGAACCCGGAGGTTCATTGCCGCCTTCACATATACTCGTCATCGGTCTCTATCCTGGGCAAGATTAATTCAGTCTCTATCATCATATCCCACCTCCCTCAAATCCATTTTAATATCCTCCCATCTACGTGTCGGCCTCCTCAAAGGTCTTTTTCCCTCCGGCCTTCCAACTAACACACTATATACATTTATGGATTCATTCATACGTGCTACATGCCCTGCCTATCTAAAACGTCTGGATTTAATGTTCCTAATTATGTCAGGTGAAGAATAAAATGTATGCAGTTCTGCGTTATGTAACTTTCTCCATTGTCCTGTAACTTCATCCCTCTTAGCCCCAAATATTTTCCTAAGCACCTAATTCTCAAACACCCATAACCTATGTTCCTCTCTCAAAGTGACAGTCCAAGTTTCACAACCATACAGAACAATCGGTAATATAACTATTTTATAAATTCTAACTTTCAGTTATTTTGAAAGCAGACTGGATGATAAAAGCTTCTCAACCGAGTAACAACACGCATTTCTCATATTTTTTCTGCGTTAATTTCCTCCCGAGTATCATTTATATTTTTTACTGTTGCTCCAAGATATTTGAATTTTTCAACCTCTTCGAATGATAAATCTCCAATTTTTATATTTAAATGTCCTATAATATTTTGGTCACGAGACATAATCATATACTTAGTCTTTTCGGGATTGACTTCCAAACCTATCGCTTTACTTGCTTCAAGTAACGTTTCTGTTTTTTCCCTAAAAGTTTGTGGATTTTCTCCCAACAAAATCACGTCATCCGCATAGATAAGATGCTGATGTAACCCGTCCAATTCCAAACCCTCTCTGTTATCCTGGACTTTACTAATGGCATATCCTAGAGCAAAGTTAAAATGTGAAGGTGATAGTGCATTTCCTTGCTTTAGCCCGCAGTGAATTGGAAAAGCATCTGACAGAAACTGGAATATACGAACTCTTCCCTTCCAACCTGTAGATATATTATGTCTCGGAGAGGGAACAAGGAAAGTTCATTTTTAACGATTTTTATATAGCCCATTTCATAGATAACAATTGGGACTACAGAACTGTGCAGCCACAAAAAAAAAATTGAAAATGAACTTGTCCGTGTAAGATAACATTAAACATTTGGTAAGCTAATATTAAACATTTGGTTAAAAACCAGGAATATTCAGGCAATGAAACTTGTTTTTCTCGATAATGATATTTTGTGACTTACCCTGTTTTCCTTCGACATCCTTCATATATTTTCAACTGTCTTTATAAAATTTTTGGAAATGTTTCATCATATTAATTATGTCAAATTACCCTCAAATCGGTAATCTTCTTTACGTTTGTTCTCTCTTGATGTTTAGCCAGCAGTTGGTCGATAAGAGAAGTACCCTCCTGATTGTTTAAGTTCGTTATATGCTAGTTGTTCTGTTTCAACATTAGTGTGTGAAGAGTTGTCATTTTTGCCTTTAATTTTTTGAATGCGTTTATTTATTCGTTGATTCTTATAAGAATGTCGGAAAATTTCAGATATTTAATGTGAGATATTGCAATGTAAGTAATAAATAATCATTTTAATTCGGACATCTCATCAATGTTGAATTTCGATTACCTCTTTAATTATGAGGTTCAGTACACTTAAAGGCGTAGTAGATCCTTAATTTCTCCGGCAATATGATCCTAATGGTGGACCCGGTAGTTCTATTAGGCCGCCTATAACTTTTCTTCAATTCATACGGATCTAATCGTCACTTTTTGAACACAATCGCAAATTAGTGAAAGTGGCGACGGACTGCCGTCTTAGGAACACCAACACTAGCTGACCACTTACGAGTATCCGATTTTCCCTTTTGGCGGATGTCGCCTCATTCTCTAGAATAAGCGACCTTCATGAGCGAACTTTATTTTTTGAAGTCTTAGGTCCCCATCAATGAATATCTTGAACAGTTTGATGCCGCCCTACTACTGAACACCACTTCACCTTTACATAGGCCTATTTCTTCATCTGCTGATTTTTCACGAATACTTTTTTTTTTCGAAAGAAACACAGAAATACTTTAATTTTATGATTGTGTATTTGCTCAGTTAAAAGGAGCAACTGAAGATAATAGTTTTTACGTTACCACAAACAATAGAGAACAAATTTTAACTTTGTTTCTGCAGTTGTGATGAAAGTACGTGTCTACTCATTTGAGGGCGCTAAGTTCAATACAATTCATAGAACTGACATAACACGTTGCAGTGTTGAGATACAGCACGTTCGCTTGTAACTTACTGACAGATAGCAGAACACAGACTGAGACACTCTGGAACATAGGCGGAGTTATGGGAAGGATGGGGGGGGCACTGCCCCCCACCAAACTTGGGAAAATCTTACGTTTCTCGAGCTAAAAATGCTATTTGTATAAACGTTAATAAAATCTAAAAATTCCAATCGATTGTGCTAATTCTTTCAGAAAGTGTTTAATACGTGTGTCTACACCGGTTTCTATAATTGGTTTCGATTTTCGGCCCAAAGATAAAGTTTGCAAAAATATAGTTTTTGCTGAAATTTTTTCTTTTTCTGTTAACTTAGAAAATATTGAATTCAAAAGACCTTTTTTGCTTTTATGGATAAATTTCTGTACTTAAATTGATGAATTAATATCTTCAGATCATGTGTCTGGACTACAACATTTATTTTAAATTTCTGAATGTATAAGAATTTCTATACCTCATTTGAGGAATGGAAGCACTGTAATGTTTCTTTAGTAACAACCTGTACTCATGTGTGAAGTCTGCAGGTCTTCAGGCCGCCGCTTGGAGAAATATGAATAATATACTGCACAACAATGCATAAAAAAGAAAAGTGATCCCAGTATAATGTGTAAACTTAAAGACGAGATTAAACAAACTACAGTAATTAGAATTTACTTTTCATAAGCTAACCTATATCTTCATATAAAACAGTTTCTGTTACTACTGTTACTATTTTTATCGATGTATGGTATTCGACAGATAATGTAGAAAAAATGGGAGTATAAGGGTACAGTGCATCAGTTATTCATGGATTTAAAAAAGGCATATGACTCGGTTAAGAGAGAAGTTTTATATGATATTCTTATTGAATTTTGTATTCCCAAGAAACTAGTTCGATTGATTAAAATATGTCTCAGTGAAACGTACAGCAGAGTTCGTATAGGTCAGTTTCTGTCAGATGCGCTTCCAATTCACTATGGGCTAAAGCAAGGAGATGAACTATCACCTTTACTTTTTAACTTTGCTCTAGAGTATGCCATTAGGAAAGTCCAGGATAACAGAGAGGGTTTGGAATTGAACGGGTTACATCAGCTGCTTGTCCATGCGGTTGACGTGAATATGTTAGGAGAAAATCCATAAACGATTAGGGAAAACACGGGAATTTTACTGGAAGCAAGTAAAGAGATAGGCTTGGAAGTAAATCCCGAAAAGATAAAGTATATGATTATGTCTCATGACCAGAAAATTGTACGAAATGGAAATATAAAAATTGGAGATTTATCTTTTGAAGAGGTGGAGAAGTTCAAATATCTTGGAGCAACAGTAACAAATATAAATGACACTCGGGAGGAAATTAAACACAGAATAAATATGGGAAATGCCTGTTATTATTCGGTTGAGAAACTTTTATCATCCAGCCTGCTGTCGAAAAATCTGAAAGTTAGAATTTATAAAACAGTTGTATTACCGGTTGTTCTGTATGGTTGTGAAACTTGGACTCTCACTTTGAGTGAGGAACATAGGTTAAGGGTGTTTGAGAATAAGGTGCTTAGGAAAATATTTGGGACTAAGAGGTATGAAGTTACAGGAGAATGGAGAAAGTTACACAACACAGAACTGCATGCATTGTATTCTTCATCTGACATAATTAGCAACATTAAATCCAGACGTTTGAGATGGGCAGGGCATGTAGCACGTATGGGCGAATCCAGAAATGCATATAGAGTGTTAGTTGAGAGGCCGGAGAGAAAAAGACCTTTGAGGAGGCCGAGACGTAGATGGGAAGATAATATTAAAATGGATTTGAGGGAGGTGGGATATGATGATAGAGAATGGATTAATTTTGCTCAGGATAGGGACCAATGGCGGGCTTATGTGAGGGCGGCAATGAACCTCCGGGTTTCTTAAAAGCCAGTAAGTAAGTTAGTAAGTAAGTATGTAGGCCTATGTTTTTCTGTACGAGAGAGAAAAAGAGGGAGATTATTTTAATTTGTAGTAGACCTACAGTTCAAGCCCTATACAACTCGGTCCGAAACATCGCGTATGTGGGCGTAACACCGTAAGAAACATACCCTCGAAAATACCTTTATTAAATAATCGTATTCCAATATATTGTACCACGGTCAATCTATAACGGGGGGGGGGGGGTCGACCTGGTTGGCGAGTTGGTATAGCGCTGGTCTTCTACGCCCAAGGTTGCGGGTTCGATCCCGGGCCAGGTCGATGGCATTTAAGTGTGCTTAAATGCGACAGGCTCATGTCAGTAGATTTACTGACATGTAAAAGAACTCCTGCGGGACAAAATTCCGGCACATCCGGCGACGCTGATATAACCTCTGCAGTTGCGAGCGTCGTTAAATAAAACATAACATTTAACATTTATAACGGGGGGAGGATGTAAATGATGTTCCCCATAACCCCGTTATATGGGGATTCTATGGTTTTGCTTTGCCCTCCCAAGGAAACGATTCTCTCTCCGCCTGTGCAGTGGAACAATTTTAATGTTAATGCCTTCCGAAATACCATAATAGTTTTAATATTGCCAGTCCAAAATTTCAGTTTGCTAGTTCATAGGATATCATTGTAGTATTTTGTGATACGTGGCAACCGGAAGAAAGTATCAAACATTTTTAAAAGCAGAAATAGATGTTTATTAGGTTATAGTAGGGGAGAGTCGGGTAGTATCGGACATCGGTTAGTATCGTACAGTGCGTTTCTTTCATCTACCACCATATGGTAGTACCTGAATGACATGGTTACGTTTCTCTATGCGAAATCACAGAAACGTAACCATGTCAATCAGGTACTATTATCGCGTGGTAGATGAAAGAAACTCGTTGTCCGATATTACCCGATGTCCGATACTACCCGACTCTCCCCTAATGGTAATTGAACATTTTAGTTTTTTATAATTTCTTCATCAAGAACTATTTTTACTCCAAGTATTTTAAGATAATTAAATTCAAATATTTTCATTTTATTTCATAATATATTTGAAGCTACTCAAGGCAAATCGTATTTAATTTAAATGTGACGCTTTGCAAATTTTACGTTTAGAATTAAATAATAATTATTTCGTACTCATGATTAGCTTCTTCATCGTAGTCGTCACAGGTGTCATTCTCATGAAAACTATTGTGTGTTTTGAAACTGATCATACATGTGCTCTTAACGGAGAGATATTACAGTTTCAGTATAAGGTTCGTTCAGTAATTTACCCAGTATACGCAGGCTGGGTGATACTCTCTTATATTTTTATTTTGTTGCTAGTAGGAGGAGCTGTTCCTTTACCATATCGCCTCTTTATTTTTTGCCTTTAGTTGAAGATGGTTGTGGTTGTGGCAAGGCAATAACTGTGGAGATGAGGCTGTTAAAATAGGAGCAAGTAAAGCAGAGAAGGAAATAAACGCGTGTGTGTTTTTCTTTTTTCCTCTCTGCTTTTTTTGTGTCCCTCCTTCCTCCAATTTGCCAGCACGTAACTGGAGACGCCGGTGGTGTTACAAGTATAGCCGTGCTCACACTCCGAGCGTTTACTACTGAAGAAGTCCGACGGAGTTGGAAAGAGTCGAGTCACAGGGGGCTGTTTTTCTTCTTATTCTTCTCCTTTACATATCTTGGCAGCCGGCGCTGTTGATGTTCTTTAGACTTTTGCTTTAGGTTTCAAACAAGGAAACCATTTGTCAGCGATCTATCACCGCATCCTCAGCTGCGTTAGCATTCTTGTTACATGCTACCCCGTCTTCTGTTTCTGGAATCTTGTCGGGTTGGGGGGCCCCACAAACATCTTGAACTGTTTTTGTTCGTGAACATAATTCACACGGTAAAGAAATGAGTTTTTCAGACTAGGGTAACATTCACTTCCGTCACTTCCTGTGCTTGGAAATGATTAGGAGAGCGATACTTTCCACCGGCGCGGGCGAGGTGATTACATGCAACCAATGATCGCTTAACTCGATGCCTCTAAGAGACGTTTGGTACGGCTTCCGCCAGAATCCACATTCTCAGCTGCTGACACCTTGCAGACGTTACACGATGCCAGTGTATAACTCCTAATGATATATTGCGCGCAATAATAGTAAAGGGAAAACGAGATAAGGGCACGCACCTAGTCTTCTTGAAGAGGAGAGGAGGAGAAAGAAATTCTCTTCTTTTTGGTCGGGAAGCGAATCAGAATGAGCAAAAATTTCAATCAAAAATAGTTCCGCGTAGGCTAATAATAACAAATAATAATAATAATAATAATAATAATAATAATAATAATAATAATAATTACTTACAAATGGCTTTTAAGGAACCCGAAGGTTCATTGCCGCCCTCACATAAGCCCGCCATCGCTCCCTATCCTGTGTAAGATTAATCCAGTCTCTATCATCATATCCCATCTCCCTCAAATCCATTTTAATATTATCCTCCCATCTACGTCTCGGCCTCCCCAAAGGTCTTTTTCTCTCCGGTCTCCCAACTAACACTCTATATGCATTTCTGGATTCGCCCATACGTGCTACATGCCCTGCCCATCTCAAACATTTGGATTTAATGTTCCTAATTATGTCAGGTGAAGAATACAATGCGTGCAGTTCTGCGTTGTGCAACTTTCTCCATTCTCCTGTAACTTCATCCCGCTTAGCCCCAAATATTTTCCTAAGCACCTTATTCTCAAACACCCTTAACCTATGTTCCTCTCTCAGAGTGAGAGTCCAAGTTTCACAACCATACAGAACAACCGGTAATATAACTGTTTTATAAATTCTAACTTTCAGATTTTTTGACAGCAGACTAGATGATAAAAGCTTCTGAACCGAATAATAACAGGCATTTCCCATATTTATTCTGCGTTTAATTTCCTCCCGAGTGTCATTTATATTTGTTACTGTTGCTCCAAGATATTTGAATTTTTCCACCCCTTCGGAGGATAAATCTCCAATTTTTATATTTCCATTTCGTACAATATTCTGGTCACGAGACATAATCATATACTTAGTCTTTTCGGGATTTACTTCCAAACCGATCGCTTTACTTGCTTCCAGTAAAATTCCCGTGTTTTCCCTAATCGTTTGTGGATTTTCTCCTAACATATTCACGTCATCCGCATAGACAAGCAGCTTATGTAACCCGTTCAATTCCAAACCCTGCCTGTTACCTGAACTTTCCTAATTAGTAATAGTGATAATAATAATAATAATAATAATAATAATAATATTAATAATAATAATAATAATAATAATTAATAATGTATTTTATTTCATTTCACCTGGCAGTGCTAAGGCATGAGAAGTTTTATCTTGTACTCAATCAGGTCTAAATCAATACAAAAACAGGATTTATAATAATAATAATAATAATAATAATAATAATAGTAATAATAATAATAGATACGTAGTAAAGTACTGTTATTGGGATGTATGTAAGGTACTAGTTAATATAAACACATTAGAAAGTTAAAAATCATTAGACCTACTTAGAAATTATAATTAAATAATAATAATAATCACTGTTTAATGTATCCTATTTAAACAAAATCAATTCGGTAAACTAAAACAAAAGTATGGGAACCAAGCTCAATTTATTATTAAGTAACGTTTACGAGTTCCATAGTTACGCGCGAATTTAATTCACTATGTCTGTTGAATGGTATTTGTGTATTTTACATTTGAAAGACGATAAAGTCCGACAGATTCTAATATCAGCAGGAAGAGGATGACAAATTCGATGAAAGCTTGAGAATCACGGCTTGTTCTGTGCTTGCGTATACGCATGGTAGTTTTTTCTTGAGAAATATTTCAGCTGCGGATACATAAATTCAATAAAACTTAAATTTAAAAATTGGAACCACTTCTCATCAGTTTATATTGGACGGATAAACGTGTAAAGTCGTTGTTTCCATTGGTCATTTAACGACACTTTATCAATTTTGCGATTATCTAGTGGAGATGGAATTGTTGATACCAAGATGAGTTTTAGAATTTATTCATTCATTCGTGTTCTGAGAAAGGGTGGGTCTTTCACTGCAAATCCAGCCTTTTCCAGTCTTTTCTATTTTCTGCCTTCCTCTTTGTTTCCTCATAATGATCCATATATCTTAATATCGTCTATCATCTGATATCTTCTTCTACCCTGAACTCTTCTCCCGTTCATCATTCCTTCCAGTGCATCCTTCAGTAGGCAGTTTCTTCTCAGCCAGTGACCCAGCCAATTCGTTTTCCTCTTCCTGATCAGTTTCAGCATCATTCTTTCTTCACCCACTGTTTCCAACACAACTTCATTTCTTATTTTATCTGTCCACTTCACACGTTCCATTCTTCTCCATATCCACATTTCAAATGCTTCTATTCGCTTCTCTTCACTTCGTCGTAATGTCCATGTTTCTGCCCCATACAATACCATACTCCATACAAAGCACTTCACTAGTCTCCTTCTTATTTCTTTTTTCAGAGGTCCGCAGAAGATGCTCCTTTCCTATTAAAAGCTTCCTTTGGCATTTCTACCCTCCTTTTGACATCCTGGCAGCAGCTCATGTTACTCCTTACCCTTATAGTACAACCCAAGTATTTGAAGCTGTCCACTTGCTCTACTGTCTCATTTAGAAAGCGGAAGTTTATCTTCTTTATTTTTCTTTCTATGACCATGCTCTTCGTCTTATTTGCATTTATCTTCATCCCATACAGAATTCATTATGAATTTGTATAATATTTTCTCTAAATTTTGGAAAAATATCAGAATGAAACAAAACTAGATAATTAGCTAAATCAGCCCAAGCTGGATTGGAAATATAAATAGATGAATATATCTAATATTGCGTATGCTGTGCATCTATCCTACATTCATTCATTCATTCATTCATTGTGTTTTCCCCAAGAACAGGTCTTTTACTGCAAACCCAGCATTCTACTATTTTTTCTATTTTCCGTTTTCCTCTTAGTCTCTGCATATGATCCATTTATCTTAATGTTGTCTATCATCAGATATCTTCTTCTGCTACGAACTTTTCTTCCGTTCACCATTCCTTCCAGTGCATCCTGCAGTAGGCAGTTTCTTATGAGGCAGTGTCCCAGCCTATTTCTTTTTCTCTTCCCGATCAGTTTGAGCATTATTCTTTCTTCACCCATTCTTTCTAGCACTGCTGCATTTCTTATTCTGTCTGTCCAGTTCACACGCTACATTCTTACCCATATTCACATTACAAATTCTTTTAGTCCTTTCTCTTCATTTCGTCGTAATGTCTATGTTTCTCACTCTGCAGTTGCGAGCGTCGTTAAATAAAACATAACATTCTATGTTTCTGAAGCCTTACATAGCCACGTCCCACACAAAGCAGTTCATTAATGTCTTATTTTTCCCGAGATGCTTCTTTTACTGTTAAAAGGTTCCTTTGCTATTGCTATCCTCTTTTGACTTCCTGACAGCGGCTCATATTTCTACAGTAGAGGAGGCAACACCTATCCTGTGACCTTATCATGTGCCGTGGTTATACCACCAATGTGTATGGAGAGGGAAGACAGATTTTAGTCTCAGATGAACTTCCGTGTCGGTAGATCATATAATATTCACCATCATAAAACAAACTCTCTTTCTGATGGCTCATTCTTTCCCTTCTCGCACAGCTCACATGCCAGGTCTCGCCTCCTCATTTCTACTTATGCTAACCCCAAGTATTCGAAACTGTTCACTTGTGCCAATGTCTCATTTCGAATTTGCAAGTTTACCTTCTTATGGTCTTCGTCTTGTTGGCAGTTATCTTCATCCCATACTGCTCACAGCTGTCATTTGGATCCAGTAGCATATCCCTTATTATCGTCTCCTCTTCTGCTAACAACGTCATATCATCTGCAAATGTTATACAATTTATTCTTCTTCTTCTTCTTCTTCTTCTTCTTCCTACTATTACTCCTCCAATGTTCTGAAAACAGGTTCTTCACTAAATCCTTCAAGTAGATGTTGAACAGGATAGGTGATAAAGGGAATCCTTGTTGTACTCGTCTTCCTATCCTACTTCCTTCTGACATTTCTTCTCCTATTCTGACCTTGACTCATTATTTCACGTAAAGACTATAGAACAGCTTTCTCTCTTTCCAATCCACACTTATTTTCTTCAGGATCCCCATAAATTTATTTCAGTCCATCCCAATAGGAGGGATAGTTCACGTCCGGTATGTTTTACCGTGGAAAAATTCATCAAGCCATGTATGTAGTTTTTCTTGGGAAAAATAAATGCGGTAGCTTCCCATTGCTTTCCGCATACCACTCTCTTTCGCATCTTCTACATTGCTCTAGAAATACAAAATTAGTCATTTATATACCGGGCGTCAATACATTCTATGAGTGTGGTTGTATTGGCAATGAAATGTACTCGTATGTTACACACAATGGCGTAATGAAAGCGTCATGTCTATATTTTAACAGGCACTGTAATACGAAAGTATAAAACATCTAACACTGACTATTACACTCTTACTACGTCATACTACTTTTGACCAATAAAACGGTACGAAAGGACGTATTCCAACCAATCATGGCTGCTTATCGCACAATTTTATCGCGTCCCTAGCATTTGTTTAATTTTATCGCGTCCCTAGCATTTGTTTCTTTGTTTGCCAACATTTGAAACTGGGCTGGTCTGGACGTCAAATATATACAAACCACTCCAGTCGATGCACAGCAGTTTCAAATATGACTCTCATTGGCATTCAAGAACAAGAATTAATAAAAATCGCTGATCATACCTATGCATCTTCTGAAATCCGATTTACAAATAAATGAAGAGCACCATTCGGAAATCCTGAATAGGTTGAATACACCATGTAGCCCTAAATCAACGAGTCCCACTTCTATTACGCACACGTCCAATATAACATCAATTGAACCACCAACCACATTCAAATTTGAAAATTGTGCATTTAATAATTATTCCTTTTAAAAGTATTCATTCGGAAATCCTGAATAAGTTGAATACACCATGTAGGCCTAAATCAACTAGTTCCACTTCTATTACGCACACGTCCAATATAATATCAATTGAACCACCAACCACATTCAAATTTGAAAATTGTACATTCAATCAGTATTCCTTTTAAAATTATTCATGTTTATTTTTTATGTCGTCGTCGTTAATTAAAACTTTTCTAACACTTGTGTATATTAGTTAGGTTATGTTATAGCTTCTGCTATATGATATTATGGATAGTCACGTATCAGAGATTGTTTAATATTAAGATTTATTGAAAATCATCTGTCAAGTGACGTTGATTACTGGGATTCGGATAATTGAAGTGGAATGCAACTGTCTTAATAAAAATGAAACTGAATCAACAAAGCCTTCTTGACTAGTAACCGTCTACAGAGTTCAATGAAGATTCCATAGTTGGCACAACTGCCATCTAGCGTAATGGTGCAATAATACATTTGAAGGCAGGTTTATTTTCGTAAGTCAATTAATATTTTATTGTATTGGAGTACTTTGTTACTTATAATCTTTATATACTTTCTTCTAATCGTGTAATAGTCATTTAAATCCCACTCGAGTTTTGATTTTCTCTAGATAAATCAAAACCTCTAGTGAGATTAGTGTTGATAAACACTTGTGGAAACTAACACTTACTTACTTATTTATGGCTTTTAAGGAACCCCGAGGTTCATTGCCGCCCCCACATAAGCTTGCCATCTGTCCCTATCCTGAACAAGATTAATTCAGTCTCTACCATCATATCCCACCTCCCTCAAATCCATTTTAATATTGTGCTCCTATCTACGTCTCGGCCTCTCCAAAAGTCTTTTTCCCTCCGGCCACCCAGCTAACACTCTATATGCATTTCTGGATTCGCCCATACGTGCTACATGCTCTGCCCATCTCAAACGTCTGGATTTAATGTTCCTAATTATGTTAGGTGAAGAATACAATGCGTGCAGTTCTGCGTTGTGTAACTTTCTCCATTCTCCTGTAACTTCATCCCTCTTATCCCCAAATATTAATTGTCAACATTACAGAGATTATTCTTTAGAACAAATTAATAAATCCATAATATTCCCAAATATTTACCTAAGCACCTTATTCTCAGACACCCTTAACCTCTGTTCTTCTCTCAAATTAAGAGTCCAAATTTCACAATCATACAGATCAACCGGCAATATAACTGTTTTATAAATTCTAACTTTCAGATTTTGTGAGAGCAGACTGGATGACAAAAGCTTCTCAATCGAATAATAACAGGCATTTCCCATAGGCTATTTATTCTGCGTTTAATTTACTTCCGAGTATCATTTATATTAATTGTTACTATTGCTTGAAGATATTTGAATTTTTCCACGTCTTCAAAGGCTAAATTTACAATTTTTATATATTCATTTCGTACAATATTCTAGTCACGAGACATAATCATATACTTTGTCTTTTCGGGATTTACTTCCAAACCTATCTCTTTACTTGCTTCAATAGTTTGTTGATTTTCTCCCAACAGGAAGCTAATACTGAACGTAAGATAATTTTAGTCTTATATTAAAAATTTACCCTTTTCAATGGAGTGGATAAGCCATCCGTACTACAATTTTATAAAAACGACTTTAGAATCTGTGTTTGGCGTAATTATTCGAACAATAACTTCGACCTTTCATGCAAGTATAAAATTCACAATCTGTTTCATGAACTGTGAAAGACTTCCTATTTTTCCGACCTGATTCTTGTGAACTTGTGCGTATAAAGCAAGGTCTTAAGGCTATTTCAATATTTCTCCTTACTTAATCCTCCCCTTCGTTGTTAGAAAGGAATCGGGGGAACGGCTTTGTGAAGCGAAAGAAAGTACCGAAACCCACCGCCGCCTCGTCCACACGTCATTGGTTTTACAACACATCAGTTTCATAATCCAGGAGGAAGAAACTCCAGCAACTCCTGGAAATCAAACCACATCGTGTGTAACAAGAGAAGTTTCAAGCTCAGTTTAGTACATTCGCCCCAACACACAAACAACGCAGAATTTGGTAAAGAGCGTACTTTGATATGGAATGGTTTTGTTTTCCTTTAAATGTCTGAGGAGACAAGATTCTCCGTCTATGCAAAGAAGTGACGCACCATAATGTAAAAGACGCAGTAAAATTTGTTATTGGTACTAACACAATTTAAGAGGGGTATAAGACGATTTCGTTCCAGCTTTCTGCACAGCGTCATATTAGGGCAGTACTATTCAGTGTATTTTAGACAACATTAAAACAAACCCGTTACAAGAAGGCTGAATAATTCTTTTGTGATGCATCCTGAACATAAGAAATATATTTACTTGAAAAAAATGTATGTTTAATGTACTGATTTGCAGTTTACTTCGACATTCAATTAAGCCAGTGATAAAATATGAAAATGATTAAGGAATTAAAATATTTGTTCTCCTCTTCCACTTCATATTAAGTTCATGCTCGCATATTTCTAACCATCTTTTTCGAGAATATCTTATGTCTCGCCTTCCAAATTCCTTTGTATTTCAGGGCTTTCTTTTGCAATCCTTTCACCTTCAATTTGTCTTTCTTATGTTGTATTTTGTCATTAATTGAACAATTGTTTTATTATTTTCTTATTTTTTCAATCTCTGGTTTGAACTTTTTAACTGCAGCCTTCAATTTTAATAAAGAATATCATTTTTTCAGCTTCTTTGTTTGTGTCTCTGTGTAAAGTTCATATTTTTTGCTCTCGTACTTTGTATAGCCATAGCTTTGCTTGACTTTATTTATACAGAGTGGAAATGAAATAATCCTGCAGATTGAAAGGGACGATAGGATACACTTAAATGAATGGAAAACCTATATTACGTTTTGTGATTAAATGCACGGTTAATTAAAAAATTGAGTTGGAAGTTTCAGCAGTCCGGCAATATTGCCGCTAACACAGTTCTCTTCATTCTCGTAAAACAGATGTAAGAGGTCAACGAACTCAGATCTGTCTCCCTACGCGAACCTCCCTCTCTGACTACAACGTTGCAATCTGTTTGCATTGTTCAGTAGCTTCAAATTAGTGGTTTTTAAATTAAATTTAAACGAAAATCGTCTAGGCTATTGAAATACGCCAGAGGGATAAATGATTCTTTATTAGTTTTTCTACCCATATGGACATAAATCACGATCCTACTCGCAATATTTACCGAATTAGAGGATGATAAACATTTGGGAGAAAACATTTTTTTCTGAGAAAACTATGAACTTCCCACCAATATCGTATTACATTTTTTGTTGTTGTTAGATATAGGTATTTGTTCTGAAAATTTGCAGGGTTATTTCATTTCCACACTGTATATATTTTCTTTCCTCTTGTATTATACCGGAATTGAAAGGATAGGGCAATGTTATAAATTATTACTTTTTTAAATATAGCTTCAGATTCTGTTTATTGCACTTTTGTATGCCGTCTGTTCCGATTCAGAATGTGTCATCACGATAACCAGCCTTTCATAATAATAATCTTTTATGCTCGACCATGCCGAAATGTACTAATTATACACCTGGCAGCAGTCCTTTAATGCATGTCATTAGAGTACAAGGTTATAATATTATAATATTATCAAGTTTAACGAGTTTACATCAAGGTCAATGACATTATTGTTCCTCGGAAAAAATCAATACTTTCGCGTCTGCGCACATCTCACAATTCACGACCTAGAACAAGATCACTTCCGATCTTGTCAGATACAAATAAAATGTATACATCTGAATACCGGTAATTTCAAGTTAGAAATATGGTCGAGCATAAAAAGTCGTATGGATCTCGCCTATAATGGTAATTAAGAAGCTCGTATGAAAATTATGAAACTCGCTTGCACTCGTTTCATAAACATCCATACTCGCTTCTTAATTACTATCATTATAGGCTCGTTGCATAATGTACTATTAAGAATTGAAAGAAAGCGAAGAGATGTAATGGAGCAATAATAGAATTGGAATGCAGAGAATTTTAGTAGGTTATCAAGAGAGGTTTGAATTGAACTTAATTTGTTACTAGTGAAATAGAAATATCACGATTTTTCTAAGATTGAATCATTCTTCATCTTTGGGTGTTAAAGAGGGGAAGGACTCATCAGTGAAGTTATGTATGTCCATCTGTAAACTATTCAAGTGACTCAAAATAAGTGACGTGCACTTAGCCATTTGCAGTGCCCGGAATGAATATCTTATTATTTCTTTCCCTTTCTCACTTGGAAGGATTCATATTTCGAAACGTCTTGATTTCTATACTTCACTAGCTCATTCCAAACCCTTCAACTGTTAGCTGTAAGCTTATATCATATTTTCATCCCACAAAGTTGCCTACATCCATCGAGATGGCGATCAATACTCACTTCTTTCTTAGGCTGCAAGATCGTAAGGTGTTTATGAATGTGATTTTATGACACAATGCCAGTACTTACCATGGCTCTCAAATTTTTATTTTTCTGTTAGTTATTGCTTTTTGCCTTTAAAAAAATTGCATCTCCGTAACGTTATTGACACATAAAAGCAATTATTCAGGTTGAGATGGGTTACGTAATGGACGTGCTCAGCTTTGTAATTTATCTTAAGAAATTTATCGTGGCTTGACAACAGTTTCCATGCTTTTATATTTTACTCTTCGCAAGATGGTGCTTCTAAGAAAGCTCCTCGCCTACATGCTAAAATAGGTCTATATCTGTCAACCCCCATATCCGAGAATGAGATTCAATGTACAGTCTGGTCTTCAAAACTAGTCTTGCTCCGTGGCGCTTATATTCTTAAAGAATCTTCTTCTCTAAAAAATCATCCTCGCCATTTGTCATATGTAGCAACATGAGGAGGCTTTTTAGTGTATAGCATCCTGACGTGATCATGTGAAGACATTATGTGCGAGTACTATACTGGCAAGGAAATCGAAGTTTCGGGGAGATCCTATTACACAACACATCTAGCTTTACAACAGTGATCGCCAAAAGCTGTGTCGCGACACATGCCCCTGTCTCCACTCAAGCGTAACCATGACATCATATCCCCACCCTCTGTTTACAGCCATCACTTCGATATAAGTAAAGACATTTATCAGCAGCGGACGTACACATGTAATGTTACAAGTGTGTAGGATAATATGTTTCGATGTCTTTTCGAAAACAGAGAGAATAATAAGTAAAAACTTAATTTTAAGGGAGGAAAAGTATTTATTTTGTGGAGATGGCAAAAATAATAGATACTTAATTTGTTGTAAAATTTTAAATGAAGTATAAAAGAACAATGTACGTTGTCATTATTTTTCTTGTTATGAAGACTACCACGCCCTTACCTGTAACTTGAATAATAAACGAACAATAAAAAGTAATGGCTTCTATGTCTTAATCGGGGTAAAATACTTCGACTTTCTTTCGACGTATGTAGTGTAATTTGTATATTTCATTAATAAATAAACAATAAACAGTATCGGCTTCTTTGTTTTAATCGGTGTAAAATCTTCCACGTTTTTTTCTACGTATGAGTGTAATTTGAATATTTCATTAATAAATAAACAATAAAAAAATATCGGCTTCGATGTCTTAATCGGAGTAAAATACTTCAACGTTTTTTTTTGAGTATGTAGTGTAATTTACAACTTCGTGACCAGCCTGGTACGTTTTTCTAATTTCAAATTACTGCTGATGTAAAGTACACGCTCTTTCTATGTTAAATGAGAAAATAAATGTATGTTATTTTATTAATAATACAAAAATAATTAATAGGAGGATAAAAAATTAACATGGAAAAAAGTATGTATAGTTAATAAGTAGAATAATATTATATCGCTTTCGTTTTTTGGTCACAGTCAGTCTCTGCACTGTTATTCACTGCATTACCTGACGAGATACCCACTCCATCCCTCTCCCTGCGATAGTGGTGTGGGGGTTGCATTTGTATTACGTCACAGTTTCGTGGTGTTTGGCAACCACTGCTTTACAAATTGATTACCGCGTAGCTCTGGCGGCAAGTGCTTATGCATGCTGATCTGGAGTGAGCACGGGCGTGGGTTCGTTTCTATGTTCGGCCGATTGAGAAGACAGAAACTACACACTTCCACTGGGAAATTGTACGCAGGTTTACGAGTATCTTATTAATATTACCCGGAAAACGCACATCGGTTTACGAGGACGTTATCAACACTACACTGAAACTGAACACCTGCAGTGCAGTGGATACATTCCAATAGGAAGATCTAGGTCTATATGAAATAATTTCAGAAAATTATTTAGTATAATAAATCTTACATATACATAACACCAGAAGAAATGTCCCAACTCTTTTGGCAGAATCTAAATGCCACACTACAGCTGGATTAAGACACAGTAGGAATTATGGACCAAGACTATACAATTCAGTATTGAAAAGTAATCCATACCTAAGCAATTTACACATTCTTAAGTTTAAAAATAAAGTGAAAATATTTGTATGATATTTGAAAAATTTTATTATAATTTTTTAAGTGTTACTAGCATTATATGGTACTAACTTTTATTGTATTTATCTGATGCATGTACCCTATAAGATAAAACATTGTAATAAATATAAATAGATCATTTTCTTAATTAATAACAGTGTATATCTCCAATAAATGATTTTCTTAGCATCGCCACAGATACACTTGATTGTACTTGTCACTATATCTTGTCACTAGAAAGTTTTTTAAATTTATATTTTCCCCGCCATTCATAAAATATTTTGATATGATACCTCTTGCACAAAAGGAGAGATCTATAACTGAAACTCGATTAATATATTTCAGTATTATTTATATTTATCCTGGTAATAATGAACAGTTTGACTCGTAGACATTTTGTTTTTCAGCATTAACTCCCCATGATTGTACGAGAAGATTAGAAGAGAGCGGCAGTTACGTAGACTTTAAGCTCCCCACTACTACCATTAATGCACAACACAATGTCAATACGGCGGTTGCTGTCGTCTGCGATACAACGAAATTTTCTGTTGATTTTCGAGTTTGGCATTTTTTCCGGTTATTATATGCTTATTTAAGTTGTGTTAACTCTCGCTAGTGGTTTTATATTTTATTTTATCCGTCTTAGTATTTATTTTATTATTGTAAATATTTTTGTTTTATCACTATTATTATTATTATTATTATTGTTATTATTATTATTATTGTTACTATTATTTATATCATCAGCATTATTATTTGAACCCTGTAAAATTTATGTAGACTACTGGACTATACCCGAGCACGAGCATATGCTCATTTCGGGTATCTATTCATATCTATTCAATTCAAATGTAAATTGTAAATTAATTTGAAATTTGAAAATTTGTATAGCTCTACAGAAAGTAGAAACACCTGCACATTCAAGGGACTATTAAAATGAATCTTATAAAAGCCTATTTTTACATACCGATAGACTGCCTATTCATAAATGGCAATGCCAATAAAGAGTGATACATAGAGTATTTATCAAACTGCAAACCAGATTTTTGGTAAGATGTATATCATTTCATACTTTTCTCACTATTTCTCTTGCGTTTGGCTGATTTTACGTTTAAGTTTCGTTTATTTCCTACAGTGCTTTACAGTTAATGTACGTCTCAGTTCCTATGTCCAAAAATGTGCTAACTAAACTATACAATAAAGATTCCTGCATTTAAGTGCTTAAGAAATACGAATCGTAATTCACAACCGTTTATTGTGCGAGGGAATCATATACTTAAGGCAATCCATAAAGGGGAAGGAAAATTTCATCTTCGGAAATTTACATGTCTATTAAGTAGTCTGCAAATTTAACAAATATAGGAGCCATCTTAGTGGCATTTGTATCAGCATCTTGTGTGAGAGTAGGCTACATTTTCTGCCGTAGTCTTATGATAAGTCCGAAAAGCTAGTTTCATAGTTTACAGCACTCGCTAAAATGGGTAATGGATAGGCATTGTATCACAATATGCACTGTCGTGCGGGAGAAAGCATACCCACCAACAGCCACGGATACACGCTGGTGCTGTAAGAGACCTGCGGTTAAGAGACGCTAGCCCGAGTATGCACTGTGCTGATGACCGCTGGTTTATAGCAAAAACATGGTGTACCGTAAAATAAATTTGTATTTAACGTATTTTAAGATTGTATTCAAAAGCTAAAACTGAAATTTAATATTCCTATTAATTTATGAAGGATATTATCCACTACATGATGCATATATTTAAATGAGTAGACAATGCTTACCAGCCTAAATTATACAAAATATTTTGGGGGTCAGCGAAAATTAAATATGATCTTCAAGGGAACCGTTAAGTCTAAAAGTTGGGCCCACCAAAATGAAATACTAGCTTCAAGGGATCCTAGCATCTAAAAGGTAGGCAACCACTGTGATAGGGAATTACGTCGAAACAAGGTCTTATTTATTGAGGGCGCACTTGTAGTGTATCATGCCATACTGCATCACACGCTGTACCCTAACACAGATTGTAGTTATATGTAATTGAGGGAGTGACTCGATTTGATCTGTACACTATGTAACCCACCATGTGCCGCAAAAGCAGGTAGAACATTTGGTATGCAGTTTCCAAGTGATCCAAATGAGTTGGATAAATAATGTTGGTGGTGCAGTTTCTTGGCGATCCAAAGTGAGTAGATAATTTTGGTGTACAGTTTCCGGCACAAGGCGAATGTCGGGTGATCTCATAACGAATTCTCTGCCTCATCTCGCATATAACATCCCTCTATCACTAATTGCACTGACGCTAAATATAATAGTGATATAGCGTCGTTAAATAGCGGAATAAAAGAATATCAGTAAACACGTGCTCACCATGTGTGTACGGTCGTAAGTTGGTATTTGTGTTTTATCATACGGAACCATTGATTATGTTAGATCTATTGTCTAGGAGTTTTTTTTTTAAATACAAAGAATTTAACGAAAATCTTAAGACCGTTTCATGATCATTTTGCTTTATAAGGTAATAAATGAGTTTCTTTCTAGGTCAAACCAACGTTTGAAATACGAAGGGAAATTAGGTTTTTCTAACATGTTCTGGTTCCTCTCCGTATCTGTGTGGTCTAAGGCAACATGCCTTGGACTAGAAATACGGAATAAACTCAGGGTCAAGTCCTCATGAAAAAAGAAATTATCTCACGAAATTAAGATCACGTATCGAACCGATAGCCACCCAGTATCGTGATGAATTTCGGGAGCTACAGTATGTAGCGAAGTCTGGTTTCGTATGCCAGCTATAACGGCTTAGTGAAAAATCACTATGCTGACCACGTTATTCAGTACTGTTCGGATGATCGTTCACTTCTGTTGAGGAATGTGGACATTAGGTCAGCAGTTGTTGGTCGACCTTGGCCCATCACGGGTGGTTGCATCTATGATTAAGTTTATTATTTTGTTGTCCTATGCCTCGGCTCTAATTGAAGACCTAGCGGAAGAACGTACGAGTATAAGACAGAAGCAAAAACACAAATTATAAGCAAAAATGAACTAAAATGAAAAAAAAAATGGAAGAGCACGGAAAAAAAATCGATTCTTGGCAGGGAAATAGAGATTTAATTCTTTTCTATACAGTCTGGATGTATGTTATTTGTCTTGTTTTTTTCTCAGGATCTGAGCTTGCACTATTCTAATCATATTCCTAGGAAGTCCCAATGTTTGTGTTTTCTCATGTTTGATGATAATCGTCATAAGAGTGAGGACGAAATGGGCCGAGAAACCCAATACCTAATTCGTAAATGATGATGATGATGATGATGATGATGATGATGATGATGATGACAATCTCACTCATCATTACTTATGTAAGACAGAAAGATAGGTGTGCAATAAATGAACAAAAAACATGAACTTGTAGTACATTTCGAAAGTTAATGTAAAATGATTTGTACCGGATTAATCAGTACAATCGTGCAAAAATTAAGCAGGAAATAGGGAACATTTTGACATGGGAACTTGGGGTCTGCGAAATCACATTAAGTAGATATGAGCTTAAACATGTCTATCGCTGTCGCTCAATGTTTTATATTATTATCTGCATTATATTAATTACATTTATTTACACGTATTATTTACATTTACATTTTAAAATTATTTTCTTATAATTTACAATTATGAGTTAACAACGTACTGTTCTCCAACCACGAGAAAAATCTCTGCGGAATGAAATGCAGCGGGGCAATGCTGTGAATGAATGTTGATGTTATAAGTTGTCATAAGGTCACACACGTGGGTACTCGTATCTCTATTGGCTAGCTCTCACAGCACAGACAATAACACTGATACACACATTTTTATACTACCCTAGTTACAAAATTAGATCACTGTTAATCTCCTGGTCTTTTAATCCCTCCATGCAGAAAATAACATATGCAGGAGAGCGCTTGGTTTTTAAACTGACGTTATAACGATAATATTATCTATCTACTTCGCTCCAACAGATGACGCAATAGTAAGCACATTCCTTTCACGGTTGATCTCCTGGTTGGAGAACATTAGGTTACTATACGTACTGTTATTAACTCTTCGAATGGTATGGAAGGATCTGTAGGTGACTCACATTATGTTTTGTAATGTGACAATGTAACAGTAGACAGAACCATCTAGTGAACGATGGGTCGAAAAGGAAGCATGACGCAATGACTTTGTATAAAAAAATAAAATAATACGGATAAATACTAATTGTTGGTGACTGTTGTTCTTAACTCAGATTTTGTAAATGATATGAATCACTCTGTATAAAACCCACATACACGTAGTACCCTACCGAAGGAATTATTATTGCTAAATGTAGCAGCTGTAGAAATGTGTTTTACAACTTTGTTTCTCGGACTTAATACACTTGCTTAGTATATCGAGAAAGACACAAAAGCTGCTCTGAGGTGATTGAAAAAGTTGGATATCTCAATGATCGCTGTAACAAACTTCAAAGAGGACGGAACAAAACTTTTGTAACAAAGAAGTACTTCAGATATACATTGTGAATAGAACTGAATACACTCACAGAAAGGATAAAAGACAAATATATGCAAACAATATTAATTTACAAATCCAGAGGACTCTAGAGATATCGGATTCTCTCTAACTGAACAGAATTAATTTTCCTAAGTATGGAAAAGATTATCAGGTTTAAAGGCATAAAGTGGATGGTTATAAATTTAATTTAAATATTATTATGTTAATAAAATCAGATTCTGTTGTTTTTAGAGGGCTTTTATAGCCTACTCCTAGTTGAGTTTATCTAAACCCAATTTTCGGCATCTTACACTGACAGAAGAGTGCCCATAGTGAGACTCATCATGTGGATTAGCACGACACCGATCATGCAATTAAGACGACATAGTAAATATGAACATAATAGGAGTACAAAAACTGGTGTCGTAAGTGGGCGTCAAACTCAAATCTGACTTTCATAACATAATTGGGAGGATCACCTTAGCTGCTGCACAACCTACACCTGCCATCAGTAGGCCTATTTCTTTGAGGTGAGTGAAAATGTGTGACTGCTCAATGACCACTGAAGATAAAAGTAGTCCACATCTGTGGAGTAACGGTTAGCGCGTCTGGCTACGAAACCAGGTGGTCCGGGTTTGATTCCCGGTCGGCGCAATTTACCTGGTTGAGGTTTTTTTCCGGTATTTTCCCTCAACCCAATATAACCAAATGCTGGGTAACTTTCGGTGGTAGACCCCGGACTCATTTCACCGACATTATCACCTTCATCTCATTAAGACGCTAAATAACCTAAGCCGTTGATAAAGCGTCGTAAAATAACCTACCAAAAAAAAAAAAAGATAAAAGTATAGAATATTATAATTAGAATCCCAATCATATTATTTTTATAGCATATCATCGCTTCTGTATTCTGTGTGGCGCAGTCGGTAGAGTGCTGGTCTTCTGTGCTCGAGGTTGCGGGTTCGATCCCGACCGAGGTCGATAGGATTTAATTGTGCTTAAATGCGACAGGCTTATGCCAGTAGATTTACTGGCATGTAAAGAACTCCTGCGGGACAAAATTGAAGGGTTCAGAACCATAGTGGGCCAACAGCCATTTACTAAAACCGTAGAAAACAAGGGTTAAAATGAAGTTATTACCATAATTCAATGGAAACATATAGCGAGTATTATAAAGTATACACATTAAAACAAAATTATATGTCAATCTTCATTAAACTATGGTATTCACTTAACTTTAACCCTTGCTTTCTCCTTTTTGTAAAAAATGGCGCTTGGCCCACTATGGCTCTGAACCCTTCAATTCCGATACACCGGCGATGCTGATATAACCTCGGCAGTTGCGAGCGTCGTGAAATAAAACATAATTTTAATTTTCATAAAAATATTGTATATGGTCTATCAGGGCCGAGCAACTGGATAAAATTCGAACAGTGAGCAGTAGAGAAACTAATGAGCGGCACCTGAGAGCGGAGTGTTGGCTCTGAATTGTGGTCAGAGATGGATTCATACACTTCACTGCTGTACGACAACACTTCCAGATTAAACATGAAATGAAAAGACTCCAAAAATTTCGTAAATCAACCAAATAAAAAATGTTTAATAGATTTTTTAATTACTTTGAAAATTATTTACTTAAAATAATTGATGAGAGAATAAATATTTCTTCCAGTAAAAATTGGAAATTACTTTACTGTTTTATTGTTAATATTTTGATATTTACAAGCATACAGATTGTTGTAGGCTATATATTTAGGATATAGCAGATATTTAGGTGTATATTTGTGTCATATTCTTAGGATAGGCCAGATTTGTTAAAATAAAAAAAATCTACAAGTTTTGTGCACACTCAATTGTTTCATGAATTTATATCAACATTACTTACTATTTTGAGAACTAGTACTTTAAAATTGATGTGATAGTAATTCTTTGGTCGGCGGAAAAAGGCACATAAATGAAAAAAGTCGATTTTTCTGTTGTACCTAATCACACAAGTCTAGTATTTTTTATAATTTTTTAAATAAAATTTCTTGTATTTTAAATTGAAAAGGGTTTTACTTTAACCAACATACATGAATTTCATTATTATACTTATATTCAGTTAAGAGTAAATTAAAAAGAAAGTCTCTCCTGAAATTTTTTTATGTGCCTTTTCCCGCCGATCAAAGATTTATTAAGATATCCTTTTTATCTAGAAAATGAGACATTTCTATGAATATTTTTCAGTCCATTAAATATTGTAAATATTTATATTGTAAATTTTCCGCAAATCCTTGGGATAGGCTATTCAAAGCAGATCAAGGATTTGTTTTCCTAAACAGAAACGAAGAAAAAATGAAATTAATTTTACCGTTGCTTCCTTACCTTGAAGAAGAAGAAGAGGAAGAAGAAGAAGAAGAAGAAGAACTGGAATAGCTTGTGATGAAAATATTATATGATCTGCGGCATGTAAAAGAACCCTTGAGCCACGACAGATTTCTCTCGGCAAAATTAATTTTCAAATGTCGCCCTAAGTTGAATTTTGACGCTACATAACCCAGTTACAGAAAAGTGTCGATATATAAGACAGTACCAAATGCCACGGATATTTATAATTTATTGACTATTCTTTGTGTTTCGTATTTTGTTGTACAGTAATGAATTATTGTATGTTACCAGAAGGAAGTCTGATTGTATTTATAGCCTATTATATAATATCCATACCACATAATTATGTAATCTTATTAAACTCTATACAGTAAGTCTATACCGATTATGTAAGTTTATTTTCTCAAATACGAATGATGTAATTATTTAAAATGTGTTTATTTCAATCCCATTTAAAGTCAGAGAGCGAATATGATTCCTATTATATCCGTGTAATCTGCCTCTGTACAGTTGTTTTGCACTGGAGAGCTAGCAGTAATATTTCGGAAGCAAAAGTAGCTCTTCGCTGCTACACGGAGCGTTCAGTTGTCCGGATCTAGTCTAGTCTAAGGTACGGTCACACGTCGCTACTTTTGCAGCGCTGCAGTACAAAAAACTGCGCAACTCTTGTACTGCGACGTGTGAACAATGGTGCAACCCGAAAAGTAGCGGCTGCCGAACCTGCTGCCCGCTACTTTTCCATGCTGCGCGCAACTTAAAAGTAGCGACGTGTGAACAGGGTTCTCAGGGTTGCAGCCGCAGCATTTTTGATATTGGTTTTGTTGAAACTTTTGCTGCGGTTGCAACCAGTGTTACCACCCAAATGTGCCAATGATACTTTTATTGTTTGGATATATTTTAATGTTAAATGTGATGAAAATACATTATTTGTAACAGTTATTAAATACACAACACAGTCTGAGCATAATTGGTGACGATATAATTCATTTTTTAAATTTTCCGTAGCGTAGTTCCAAACAGGAGGGTTGCCAACATTGATTACGTGAATATACTGTTGGTTATCATTTTAGTATATAGGCGTTTTTAAAAGCTTTATATTAAAAATAATGTCAATTTCTGAACACTAGATACGACAGAAAAGCAAATAATAGATAAGGAAGCTTTCGCATGAGCTTCTTAATAATGCGAACATAACCACAAAATGTATATTGAGAAGTCAATACGGAGATGGGAACCTGCAGCATGATTGCGGCTGCAAAAGTAGCGCCTTGCGTGTGAACAGACTCGCAACCTCCAGTTGCAACTTTTGCAGCACTCGGGTTGCGCAGCACGAAAAGTAGCGTGCAGCGCGCTACTTTCGGCTACGTTTGAACACGACACGCAACTTTTGCAGCTGCAGTATAAAAGTAGCGCTGCAAAAGTAGAGCCCGGACGAGAAGTTATGGCACCGGCGCGAGAGATGCATTTTAGTTCGTTTGCTTGGACTCGCCCTCACACTCAACTGGAGGAGTGTTGGGTTAGTTGGTTACTAGCATTCCGAGTGTTCAGATCGATCTGCTACTACCGCTATTGCTAATACTGAAAACATTCTCCTTCCGACTGCCCTCATTATGGCATTGTCTAAGGTGTGAAATCATAGAGTAGTTCATAGTCAAGGACATGAAATAGCATACAATGTATAGAAATTCATGTCAGAAGAGGCTGTAAACGGAATACCAATTCCATTGAAAAGCGTGTGTGCAAGAGTACTGGCTGCCACTGGTATTTCAAAGCGAACCTTGGCAAGAATCAGGAGACAAGGGAAAAATATTGAGGCAGGAACAGCAGATCTTTCTCCAGTCCGGAAAAATCACAGCCGAAGAAGAAGATTGTTGCAGCTGTAGACAGTTTTGATGAGGAAGTCATAAGAAGACTCATTTATAATTTCTACGCTACGCATAAGCAGAGGCCGACTCTGCAATCGCTTCTTCCAAAAATGGATATCAGTATATGATTATGTGAAGAAAGTAGAGAATAATTACATTGAAATTGAGCACGTGATGGACAGTATTTTTTAGAACATTTCCATAAACTTAGGGACATCTGATTCCAGCACAGATCAGTCGTCTGATTCGGACGGAGAATAAGAATGTAAAGATGGAATAGCGGGCGTAATTCCATTAGGTATCTTCGGACTCTTGAGTAGGAAAGTGCTGATACTAAGGTAAGACGAATGTTTTTGGAAAGACGGATATGCCTGCCGCTCTGAGCTTGAGAACCATAACCCAAACAACCCCCACTCCTCTACCCTACTGGCCGGCAATTTAAAACTTCGCGCATGTTGGTGCCATAACATCTCGTCTCAGCTCTAGCGACGTGTGACCGTACCTTAACGAAGTAGAGTTAAAGCTTGACCGAAGAGCAAGTACAATATTTTAAACAACAGGAAATGTTTCAGTATTTTACAAAATATTTTTAGTGCTTTAAACCATAACATCTTTAGTGGTTTATCGACAAGCTGATTGTGCTGAAATTTAGTATGTGGCACAGTCAATGACTGAATGTGAAGCTGTTGGGGAAGAGTATACCACACAGCTTTGCTTTGTGAACCTCGTACACTTTCCTATTGAGTTAAAAAAAAGAAGACACGAAAGCGGCTTTTTAGGTGACAGAAAAAAGTCTGACTGTTCACTGACCACTGTAACGAACTTTTCAATAAAGAGAATATGAAACCTTGAGGCCATCTAGAAGGTTGCAAACAGTGAAAGAAAAACAGAAGATAGTGCAATATTACAATAAAGCCACATGCGTCCCCTTGACATGTGAAGTGGAAGCTGAGTTGAGTGTGATGGGAGGATGGGCCACTATTGTTTTTCCAGGCGATCAGACCCCCGTGTCTGAGAGGCTTGGACATGATGAGACCAGCCCAAAGCCTCCCAGGACACGGTATTAGTTCGTTCAGTACACTACCTTCTGTCGGCTTCTGCTGCTAATAAAGAAGGATGGAAGGTCGGCGCGGTAGAGGGCGGTACTCCTGGGAAATGACGGAGCGTCTGGACACTGGTTCAACTTCCACGTACAGCAAAACCAAAACCGGAACAAACCTGACAATTATTTCCTCTTTTATCGGATTTCCCGTTTCTATATTCTTGACAGGATTTTAGACTCTTTCCTTAAGACTACAATACATTGCTGTAGACACATGGGACAGCATGACCTCCTTGGCAAAGCTGTCATCTGGCGGTATTTCTTCAGAAAGACTGGTTTTTATTCGAGAATTCTGTCAACAGATTTCCTCAAAATTTTGTCCTCTACTGCGGTTCATGTGGCAGTGCTTATTTTCACAAATTTAGGGGTCCCGAATTCGATTTCTTGTGGGGTGATGATTTATTTTCCTCTCACAACGACTGTTTAGGTGTCACTTTTATGTATCTTCTGTACTGTCTTGCGTCATGCTGACCATGTAGCCAGGGAGACTCGCTATTACTGAGTGTTGATTCAAAATTCTGGTGAGAATGTGACAAGCTAAAGAACATAGATTTCCAAAGTTTCAGGTGATGGTGGGGTTAGTGGTCTATAACCTAGGCTTCTCCCACAATTTTCCTCGCGCATTGTCATAGCATACGATTGAAGTTAAAATTTAAGATTTTATATCTCAACATATTCCAATAGAAGTTTGTTAGTAAATAACGCAGTATTAAAGTATTATTTATAAATTATATAGGCCTAACTATAACCAATCAACTGTAACATAATCTTTTGCATTCTCCAAATCTAGAAGAGTTGGTTTCTATTCCGAACAGGCAAGTGAAAATTTTTCACATTTGCATGGGATTAAGTATATACTATCTCTTTTTTTTTTATTGTCGCCTTATTTTAAGCGGCGAATTTATGTCATGCTGACCATTTAAAAAATAACACATGCTACTTCTGAATGGCTGTTGTTGATTTGTAATTCTCACGAAATTTCGGACGGAGCGGGTGAAAGATTTAAACGTTTAAAGGTGTATTATTATTATTATTATTATTATTATTATTATTATTATTATTATTATTATTATTATTATTATTATTATAGGTTATTTTACGACGCTTTATCAACATCTGCTTTACCATTGATACTTTATACAAAACTCTAGTTAGGAGTAAGCTAGAGTAGGCCTATACGTCTGTAATATGGTCACCTCAGTTCCAGTCCTAGCAAGCAAGCAAACATTGGGTTAAGGGAAAACTCCGGAAAATACCTCAACCAGGTAACTTGTCCCGACCGGGAATCGAACCCGGGTCAACTGGTTTCGCGGGCAGACGCGCTAACCGTTACTCCACAGGTGTGGACGTATTATTATTATTATTATTATTATTATTATTATTATTATTATTATTATATGTTAATTCGTCAGTAACTTTTGTGAAGTATGCGAAAGAAAGCGCTGAAAACTGAAACACAAAATATGAATAGGCCTAATTTACTCCACATAGAATTATGTCTATTGGCAATTCCATGAAATTCACTGAGAGTCTTTTATGCTAAAGCATGGACTGTCCGTAATGGGAGAGCCAGACTGAAATGATGGCTGGTAAAAGTGAAACTGTTTGTAGATGAAAAGTTGATGGTACAGATATTTACAGATATTTCCGGTTTCCTTATTATACTTTAAACATTTCTCCAGTGTTATCTTCTCATTAGTATCGTGACACAAGGTACTCGTATTGTTGAATCTTGTCAGCTAATGAAATTTCCAGGAAGAGAACAGTGTCGAAATCCTGAAGAAAAAATTGACATTTTAATGTGGAAACGAACTGTTTAACGCAGGAGGTATTCCTTCTACCAGCATTTCAGCATGTCTCTTGTAGCCTAGTCGTCATTCGGTGAGCAATCTACTGTATGTAGATTTATCCTCACATGTTTCACCGCGGTCTGTATAGTGTACAGATGATATAGTTACCTTGCCCAACATCGTGATGCATTTGGGGAGCTACTATAAGTAGCGAAATCCGGTTAAGAAAGCCAGCTAAACAGCTTGGGGGATCATCATGCTAACCATACGATACCTCCATTCTGGTTGCATGATTGTCCACCTCTCCTTCTGCATGTGGACGTGAGGCCAGCAGCCGGCTGGTCGGTCTGAGCCCTTAAAGGGTTGTAACGTCACGTTATTATTATTATTATTATTATTATTATTATTATTATTATTATTATTATTATTATTATTATTATTATTAGACTTCGTTGAATTGCCACATGCAGCATGCAATCAGGTTGCCGATGTATGTAGTATAGAAGAGGTGAGCGACCGCTCGGTCTCGTAGTATAATCAGTTCATATTAAGAGTTGTGACCGGTCCAAATAGATAGAGCAGCTACAGCTAATGTATACCTATGTAAGCACTTGTTCTTGCACTACTGTGTTTGGAATAGTCAAAGCTTAACATTTGTTCAGTGCAGAGAAGAATTCAATCAAACATACCACAATGAGAGTGTTGCTGTTCCAAACAATTGCCCCTGAAATACCCTTACCCCCGCAGCCAGTCTTGACCCATTGGGGAACGTGGTTGGATGCTGGTAATAATACCATTACGTCAAAATAGTGGAGCTCATTGATGCATTGGATAGGACAGACAGTTCCGCTGTTGCAGTTGTAAAATCATTGTCTTCTGAACAGCTATTGGAAGATATTCTGTTCATTGATTCTAATTTTAAAATCGTGTCCAAAAGCATCATCCTGTTAGAATTGTCCAAACTACAACTCTCAGAAGTCCTTAATATAGTGGATAAAGTATCATAAACCGTTATCCAAAATAACAATTCACTAATCTCAGAAAAAGTGAAATGTGAGTTGAGAAACATTATTGCTAAAAATTCTGGCTATTCACAACTTCGTATTATAAATGATGTACTATCAGGTCACGACAAGACATCTGAAGTTGGTGTACTAAAAAGTAGTGACTTTCCGTTCTTCAAATATGTACGTATTACATCGTGTGATGTTGAACGTACATTTTCCCAAAATAAAAACTGTTTAAGTGACCATCGGAGGAGGTTACTTTGCAGTCGCTCAAAATGTACATACTCTTCACCGCAATGCACATATTCAAGGATGATGTGAGCATCTGACATTAAATTTTAAGAGTTAATATATCTCACTGTAAAATAATTGTGTATTTACATGTTTAGACATTTCCTACTTCAATGATCATTCATTATATTTCTTGAATGCAGGATACAGGTTTTATTGTAACCGCAGTATACTGCTCAGTGTTTACATTAGAGGCATAATGTATCCTTTGCACGCCCTCTTTCTCATACAGTCTATACCGCGTGCACAGTAAACCTTGCGATTCTCGTGGCAATTCCACGAAGTCTAATTATTATTATTATTATTATTATTATTATTATTATTATTATTATTATTATTATTACTATAGTTGTCTAGAGTTTCGATTATTACTATTATTATTATTATTATTATTATTATTATTATTATTATTATTATTATTATTATTATTATTATAGTTGTCTAGAGTTTCGGTGTATTATTTCAAGAGGACGAAGCTTGAGCCAAGATTATTTATGAAGTACTCCTAGTTGCCCCTGCCATCAAAATGAAACTGTAAAGCTAGACATGACTCTACACTTACTGTCTTACTAATAAATCGTGTATAATTTTTATACGAGACATACGCACATTTGGGACAGAAATCCCTACTAATAAACCATGCATAAGCGATGGATGATTTAAGTGTGCTTAAATGCGACAGGCTCATGTCAGTAGATTTACTGGCATGTAAAAGAACTCCAGCGGAACAAAATTCCGGCACATCCGGCGACGCTGATATAACCTCTACAGTTGCGAGCGTCGTTAAATAAAACATAACACATAACACGCGATGGATGAATAAGCAGCGTGTAACTATACATAGGAATTGTTTCGCAGTAGTTATACACACGATATCCTTTGTTTAAGTATTGTATATAGAGAAAAAATGGCTGCCTCTAACAGCTGTTCGTATCGATTGTCATTTTATGATGATGGTTGTCTTGTAATCAGAGAAGCTAGATCTCGTACACCACTGAACATTGCCTGTGATTGTAACGGCAATGGTAAAATGTCTACTGATCTCATTTACTGGATGCAAAATGTCCTTAAACCAGAGCTGGATGGAACGTCTTTACTTCTCCTTGATTATTGGACGGGTCAGACTGATCCACATGAGCCTTTTCGGATGATGTGAATGTATGTATTAAAGTAATCCCACCAAGAACCACGCGTTACTGCCAGCTACTGGATGTTTATTTCACGACAGAATATAAACCCTGAAAATACCACTTATTTCATTTATAACCAGATGAGCTCTCCGAAATATTGTCCCATGTTACGTTTACACATGGCAAGCTTCTGGTTACTTGTCGCAAGAACACAAAATATGTTCAAAAATGTGCTGGAGATGAACTTCAACATATCCTCTGGATGTGGTGCTGTAATACGTGCAAGAGATGCCCTTATAATATGTAGCTGGTGTGATATACATCTCTGTTTTCAACTCTCTGCAAAGGATTAGTGATGAAAGGCAAGAATTATGTTATTACATCAGTAAGTCGTATCTCACTTCACTCCTATTTTTGTAATAGCTAATGTATCGATGTCTCTATTTCACTTGAATTAACACTAGCCTCTATTATGAAATCAAATAATATCATGATAGTTACTTCTTCTTGATACGACGTAATACTATAAACCAGTCATGTCAATTGATGTCCATAGGTGCAAGCGCGCGCTTTAGAGCTTAGGAAGCCTAAGCGCCTTACAGCGGAAAGGATCGAGCTAGGCCTATATGAAGGGATGGCCAGCATTGATTCAATGGATAAAGGGAAGAGAACGTATTAAAACTTTTAGATTTGTCTAAGAAGTATAAGTGCATTATAAGAATATAATTTTTATTTTAAATGCTCATTTTTACAAGTTTTTTTAATTCTAAACTTTTTTTATAGAAAAGTGAAATTTTTAGTTATAGGCCTATTTATTTAGTAGCCTTAAAGGTACTGAAACAATGTTTTCGTAAGTCTAATATACCGTAAATACGTATTACTGAAGGTAGTGTATTACAAATTTTGAAAATATTCCCATGGTAAATGTTCGTAAGGAAATGAATTAACAAAGCAACTACTGTTACATCATAAGCAAAAGATATGTGCCTATGTGCTGCAAAAATGTCAGCTCTATAGCTTCAGTAGGTTTAAAGAAAATAGTTTAATATTCTGATGATAGGAAGTTGCTCATCAATATCACCTGAAGAGCATAATGCAACAAGAGTTTTGTTATGGAATATGAATTACACTTAAAACATATTATACAGTACCTAGATAACTTTGCTTTGTACTATAATATTGTTTTGATTAGTTCATTGATTACTTTTCTAAGCCTAAAGATACCATTAATATCAAATCCAACTTGTCATGTGATACTCAATCTCTTTTGGCGGGGGGGGGGATATCACTTTCTTTATAAATGATGTGTTTCATCCACTAGTATAGTACAGTATAGCTGTACTGCTATGGAATTTATGTGAATATTCCTTCTTAACTCTTTATTATGTTATTAACTTTTAAAACGCAACTGTAATATTAAGAAATTGGTGTTAGTACTTTTGTTTTACAGACAATATAGATAATATCAAACAGAAAGAAGGCATATAAAAATAACGACATAAAATTTCACGTTCCGTTTGAAGTTTGTGCATCACTGTTTTCTTAATCCAACAGGCTGCTTATTTCTCCTTCCATACCTATAAATAGCGCTTGATGCCCGCGCACGACGTCAAGGTCAGAAAAATGCCCTTGCTTTGACATCACTGCTATGAACGAACAATCTTAACTGCCTTCTCCTTTACAGCAAGCAGTTATTATGAACACGAACGTTGTACTGCTGGGTGCATAAGTGTTGGGGATTGCTATCGTAATAACTAAAACATGTGCAATTAATTAATATGTGTTAGACACAATTGCGATATATAATAAACTGTGTATGGGCGTTTCTTACCATAAAGTACGCTCTGTAAAAATTTTACGGCATTTGGAAGCGGGAATGTGACGGAGTTCCCATCTTAAATGAGAAACCGCACACCACTCTTCTCGGAACCTCCCGGCTTTCTGTCATATCGTTCTTTGCTGGAATATGGGCTATCAGTTCTTATCTGTTAGGGTTTTATTGTAGTTGGAAAACGTGGTATTGGCGAAGTCATAGAAATGAAAGAAGAAGCCGTGACGAAGTGGGAAAAGAGAATTGGAGATGATGCTTGGTGAGAGATGGGGAAGATATCGCTTCATGTCGCAGTATAGATCACTGCTTCCCAAAGCTGAATTACGTTCCCCCGCGGGATAAACACTAATAATTAATTCAGGGGATGATTCATGTTGCTGTGGCCCTCATGCACAGCTATATTGTTCTTTAAATTATCCAATACCTAGAAGCAATGGGGAGCGTGGTCTTTTCATTCTTGGAAAACAATTCAGTTACAAGTTCATTTAGGTACTTAAAAACCTTATTTAACTTAGTCATAACTTTAATATTGGTTCTGTAATAATAATTGGTATTACTATTGTTGGTATAATTCTGTAGCGCTCGGGAAAAGTGGGAAAGTCAAAAATGTTAATTTTACAGAAGGAAAAAAACTGTCTTCACACTGGTTTATGTTAATTTGATATTATGTATGAACTATTGTAATGGGGAAATACTTATGTCTCTTTGCCCAAGCGAGCAGACGTTCCGTAAATTGTCAATACATTTAAAAAAAAAGTTTGTGTAAACTGACTTATGCCACTTTTCCCAAGCACTGCAGAATTATAGTGACCATAAAAACATTACGTTTTCAGTTCACAAAACTTGTTAAATTTCTATTGTTATTGTAACAATAATTTCCTTCACAATAACTTCAAGAATAGAGAAACTCTGCGATATTTAGGCGTTACGGTCTATATTTTTCAGATATCAAGATCCTAAAACTTAGTCAATAAACAGTAACAACTTACTTGCTCTTATTAAAGGCAAGAGAATGACAGTCTTTTCTAGAATAAAAATTCTAATGTATTTCCTCTATATCCATATACTGTATATTAAACAGCGAATTTGAATAGTGCTAGACGGACCAAGGGAGGGTCAATTTATGTCCACACTTTTTTTTAGAACTATTACTATTATGGTATAGAATATGTTCAGACCATGGTGTTCTCATTTTGTGTCAGAAATAGTATAAAGTTAACGATTCAATAAAGACGATGAAGTTTTTTGGTTGAAAACCTAATTATATGGACTAAATTTCGAAGTGGTCACAAAATAGCCCTCCCTTGGTCCAAATTGTAACAATTTTTTTTATTCGAAATTATAAACATACGTCACAACAATGGACTTATTATTCGAAACTGCAAACATATGTTGTAACAGTCCACACCTGTGGAGTAACGGTTAGCGCGTCTGGCCGAGAAACCTGGTGGCTCGGGTTTGATACCCGGTTGGGGGAAGTTACCTGGTTGAGGTTTTTCCAGGATTTTTCCTCAACCCAATATGAACAAATGCTGGGTAATTTTCGGTGCTGGACCCCGGACTCATTTCACCGGAATTATCACCTTCATCCCATTCAGACGCTAAATAACCTAAGATGTTGATAAAGCGTCGTAAAATAATCTACTGAAATAAAATATGTTGTAACAGTGGGCTTATTTGGAAACCAACATTATATCGCATTGTTCGCATTGTTCGCATTGCTGCATCGATTGAAAACTCATTTTATAAACAGTGTTATTCTGTCTCTGACCGTGGTGTGATTCAGAAATACGAGCAGATAATTATATAGCCTAATATGGAAAGTGATTCGGAAGTAGTTTTAGAACATCACGAGGAAGAAGGTTATGATATTTTTTATGTGTGTGTGTGTGTTAGTGAAACTGAAGATGAAGTTCATCAGATTGAAGACATGGACTGTGATTATGATAATGTTGATAATGATGATGATGTAGAACCCAATTTTACTATATGCACTTCAAGTGACAGTGAAACTGATAGGAATATTAGTGATAACAATAATAGTGCAAGTATAAGAATTATGAAGTATGTGACTAAAAGTGGATGGGTTTATGTACCTAATCCGTCTCGTCCCACTCGAAGAACTGTTACAAATACTGGGTGTTCATTTCAGAGTGTCATGACGTCACTGTTGTGAGTCAGCGATTTGAAGCGAGTTTCAGCATTTATGTCAGAGAAGTTGCCTATTAATCAAGGCGTTCAATCTGAACTTGAGAACGTGTACGGTATAACTTGAATGTTGTAGCAACAGATGGCGGTCTGTAAAGTCTGTGTGCTACCATAACCTCTTTCGAACTGTGTTTTGCGCGGCCAAGTCGTACGCAGGGTATTTGTTATCATCGATTGCGTACGGCAACATTCCACAATACAAATCAAAATGCTCCGTGTCCATGTTGACCGTCCAAGTTAATGCCAACAAATACGTAAGTAATCGTCTTAACCCTCTCCCCATATCCCGACAGTAAGAAAAAAAACTCACTTCAGTACGTGTTTCCAAACAGTTCACATTCTTGCCACTACTGGCGTTACCGTACGTATCGGTAAGTAATATTCAGAATGAACGCCGTACTTGCTAGGCAACTTCTCTCGCATTTAGGTAATACGCCTTTGCGGAAGTGTAGGAAGATTGAATTCTCTAGGCTCATCGGATAGCCACATGACGACATACAGCGAGCCATGACACATTTTGAACTGAACACCCAGTATAATACGTGGAAAGCCTGGTCTGCAACAGACTGGTCAAGTAACCACAATATAAGAATTTCCACCACATACGAGTTGCATTTTCCACAAAACACTGGTTGTTTTTGCCAATTTGTTTAGTTTTTCACTCTTGGTGCGACACTGTTTGCTACCCGTCGTCGCCGCTATCAGTATTTTACACCCTAATTGATATTGCATGCATAAATTCTTATACACTGTACATTATGAATTTCCCAGACTGGTACAAAAAGAAAACAAACAGGTGGCGCTTTTATCTATAGGAACTGGGGTTACAACTAATCAAACCAAATGTGGAACATCGTGCTGCAAACATAATTGCACTGCAGAACAATATCATCATGTCAATGGAAGCCATCCTCAAGAAGGAAATCACAAAAACAACGCAGAATCAGCAGCAGCCATCAGGGAAAGGGAGGTGCCATATATATAGCAGACATTGTCGCACCAAGAGTGAAAAACTAAACAAATTAGCAAAAACAACCATTGTTTGTTGAAAAATGCAACTTGTATGTGTGGAAAACACAGTCAAAAGATAAACTTATGCTATGAATGTGTGAATGAGGTGGACGAATCTGAATGAATATGTGAATGATATATAAGAATTTGTTCAAGCATTAACTTTCAATAATAAATTTAATTTGACAATTTTCAAGATATAAAAAATATTTGTTTCTTAATATACAATATTTCTTACGTAATTCCCTTAATAAAGAACTAAGACTTGCGCAAAAAATTATAAATACAACCATAAAGGTAAAATATAATGGTGGACAGCGTGTTACCAAAAAAAACTTAATCCACATAGGGTTTTAATTATGATTAGTTTACATTTTAAATTTAGGAATTGAATCATTTCTTCTCGATACACTACAGTACTTACATATTTACCATATTTTATTATTATCATATTTATTATTATTATTATTATTATTATTATTATTATTATTATTATTATTATTATTATTATTATTTTCTATGACCGTGATATCATATAGACGAAAAATTCTTGTGGACGAACAATATAGAGGATGAAAAGGGAGTGGAGAAAGAATTTACCTACAATGAAGGAAAGATTAGTGTAGTCTAGAGAAAAAAAGTAGTGAAGGAGAAAATCGCTGTTAGAGAGCTTAAAACAACTGAGTCGGATAGAAATTTAAGAAGTGCTATTCGCACTGTTTTTAAATGTGTGTTCAACAGCATCAACATTAAACATCGAACAGCAGTGGAAAATATTTTTTATTGGGCTATTTTACGACGCTGTATCAACATCTAGGTTATTTAGCGTCTGAATGAAATGGTGATAATGCCGGTGAAATGAGTCCGGGGTCCAGCACCGATAGTTACCCAGAATTTGCTCGTATTGGGTTGAGGGAAAACCCCGGAAAACCCCTCAACCAGGTAACTTGCCCCGACCGGGATTCGAACCCGGGCCACCTGGTTTCGCGGACAGAGCGCTGACCGTTACTGCACTGGTGTGGAAAATAATTTATTTTTGTATCTTGTCTGGTATGCGGGGAACTGTATTCTCATGCAGTGGGTTTGACTGGTACCTCACATATTTCCCATCATCCATTCGTTGCAAATCACAAAACTAGAAGTGACTATGGGAAACGTGTGTTCAAACTGTCGCAGGACTTGATAACCGAGAAATGTGTGCCCATGTGTATATGGAATTTGAGGTAATTTGGGACAGTTGGCGGTTAACCCATTTACTCCCACTGTTCCCAAATGGGAACATGCATTATTTACGGGTAAATGATTTGAGAGGACCAATAATCATCTTATTTTGTTTCTTATGTGTCAATAAGTAGGAATATATAAGAAACACCATTTTTTATAAAAAATAATTTGGGCATAAATGGGTTAATATCAATTCTGAAATATTTATATTCCAATCATTGAAAGTGTCTTGGGATCAAATGGGTTAAGGCTTCCTGTTTTCATATAGACGTTAAAAATACTGGAGCTTTGTATGGAAAAGTGAGTGCCAAACATACCATCAATAATGTTCCGACACACGGCGAAAAATATTGATTTTTATTATTTACATCTTATGGAAATAAAAGTTATTTGTCAAATCGTTATTGGGGAGCTCAAATATTGTCCGTATTTGGTTTAACTCCCGTCGCTACATTTTCAATGAATACTGGAATGGAATGGACTTTCGGGAGGGAGGCACTATGACCCAGCACTGCGGCCTTTCAAAATCTATTGCGCTAACCCTCAAGCTAGACGCATTCCCAAACCCACACCGGCTGACTACACTAAGGTTCCCTGTGTACCCAGATTTCGAACGGGCAACCTCACTCGTCCCTAGGCCAGCCCCCTCGTGGGTCAATGCGGGGAATGTTGTGGAGTGTTGACGGAATGTAGAAACACAATTTTAGGGAAACGAAAGAACCCCGAGAAAAACTCCAACTGTGACCTTACCTGCCAAGTATTATTTTTCAATGAATAATCCCAGGCCTAACCGGCACTCGAGTCCCGACAATTTTTTAATGGAAAACCCCAGGCCTGGCCGGGACTCAATCCGGACAGCCTACGTGAGAGGCTGAAAGTCTGATTACTCAGCTATCGCAGAGGTTCTCCAATGGATATTACAATAGGCTTGAAGGCTACAGGAAAATACAACACCAAGATATATTTAGTGTTGGTCTCTGATCCACTGGCCAACCACATGCCAAGCGAAAGCACAACCAACGCGCGTAAGCAGAAAAGTAGTAAATGCAACCAACTGGTGGGTTGAAGTCAGTGCAGTGGTGAGCAACGCGGTGGGCTACCGTGGGCTTCGAAGCCCAGTGTTTTGGGCTAGGAAGAGGCCGCATCGCCGTAAAAAACAGTTTGTTACGAATCCATACAATAAGGGTGTTTGAGAATAAGTTTCTTAGGAAAATATTTGGGGCTAAGAGGGATGAAGTTACAGGAGAATGAGAAAGTAACATAACGCACAACTGCACGCATTGTTTTCTTCACCTGACATAATTAGGAACATTAAATCCATACGTTTGAGATGGGCAGGGCATGTAGCACGTATGAGCGAATCCAGAACTGCATATAGAGTGATAGTTGGGAGACCAGAGGGGAAAAAGACCTTTGGGGAGATGGAAGGATAATATTAAAATGGATTTGAGGGAGGTGGGATATGATGATAGAGACTGGATTAATCTTGCACAGGATAGGGACCGATGGGGGCTTATGTGAGGGCGGTAATGAACTTTCGGGTTCCTTAAAAGCTATTTGTAAGTAAGTATATTTGTAATAATTCTAGACCTGGCTAAATGGAAGGGAAGGCCTCAAGGCATTCACTTTGTCAGGAGAAATAAAATAAATTACTACTGCTGCTACTACTACTACTACTACTACTACTACTACTACTACCACCACCACCACAACCACCACCACTATTATTATTATTATTACTACTACTACTACTACTACTACTACTACTACTACTACTACTACTACTACTACTACTACTACTACTACTACTATCACTATCACTTACCACTTACTATCACCACTATTATTACTACTACTGCTGCTGCCACTGCTACTTCTACTACTACTGGAAAGCCGGTGGGGAAAAGATCTTTGGGGAGGCCGAGACGTAGATGGGAATATAATATTAAAATGGATTTGAGGGAGGTGAAATATGATGGTAGGTACCAATGGCGGGCTTATGTATGGGCGTAATTAACCTTCTGGTTCTCTAAAAGCCATAAGTAAGTAAATAATTAATAATAATAATAATAATAATAATAATAATAATAATGCCTTCTCTTCCAATCACGCAGAGAATGAAAAAGAAATAGGCTACCTAATAATACAATGTTATTGCAACAGGGCAAAACGGAAGTGAAAAAATAAGATGAATACAATAATGTAATGAAATACTTCAATTAAGTGAAATGACAGAATTAGTAGGTAAACTAGTTACAATCATGAATTTTATGGAACGTAAAATAAGATTTCTTACTTTAGATTTGAAAACGTTTAAGGTTGGACAGACTTTAACATCTGCAGGCAATGAATTACAAAAACGCGGAGTGTATATATTAGGCTTACTTACAAAATCTCGTCATTGCATTTGAGGAAATTGTACAAGAAAGCAAGATAACTTCATATACTTTTTATATCCCACGTAACAACTGTTATGCATTTGTTAAAAAAAATATGGAAATAATTGCATATTTACGAGTTGTTAGCAGCAGATGGATTTTGAAAATATACACAGATTTCGACATTCGGGATAAATTGGACTTACGGGATTTTAGAAGTAAGCCGACGATATACGCATCGAGATATCGAAGTTCGAAGAAATAAGTCAAAATATGAACATGGAACAAGAAATGTAATAATTCCACTAAATATATGAGAGGATTTTATGCTGTTAAGAATTCTGAGTACAGTTCTCTAGAATCTCCTATATTTGGCCTGAATGAGACATCAAATCACAGGCACATTATTCCTATATACGTGATGTCATCTGTGACGTAGCTAGTCAATAATTATTAATAAGACAATGTACCATTGTACCGGGAGCGCATATCACAACGGGGAAATTTGCGACAAACCAGAAACTGAATTCCCGGAATTCGCTTTTGATAGGTGTATGGGACGTTACGTTAAACCTAGACGTCGTTCATCATCTGACCAGTGATGACCACAGACAGGTCTCATCCCCAGGAGAGAGGCCTCGACATTTAGAAGCAAGTAACCGAGCTCTCAATTTGCTGAACTCCCAGAGGATCCATTTAACAGTCTTCCCAATTAGCAATAGTCTAGCAGGGTACTTCCCACGAAACCTCAACCACCGTGTCCTGCTCTCCAGGGTTACAACTTACCCCTCGGGAAGATGTGGTCTCTTACTGGAGGATCCTACTCTGCTGCCAACTTTTGTGAAATTGACCACAAATAAGAGAATGAGCCTTGACGTCATGAATATGCATGATTCAGGACGTCGCGTCGTTCTAATTGGACCATGTTATCTTGTTCTTGCAGGTCTGCACTTGAATTTCGTGTATGTAGCCTAGTTTACAGGGACAACTAAGTGTGTCAAGATAGAGGACTCACGACATTCTGCCATCCTAGAATCCCTCGTATACTTAGATAATCTTGTATTAAACACTGCACAAGTTAGAGAACTTTATTTTACCGAATGATTTCTATTATAATCTATGAAAATAATTAGTCTGATAAACTTTATTGTTTACATGAACTTATTATGAAATAAAGTATCTAAAGAACCTACTTATAATATTTTTATATAAAATGTATTTTTATATTAAGTGTAGGATGTCCTATACACATTAATAAAACACATAGGATGTATTCATGAATCTCGATAATAGAAGAAGGTAATGTGTTCTGTACCCTTCTTCATTCAACTTTCATTCCCAAAACAAAAATGACAGTCAATTTTAAAGGCTAATAAGTGGACCTAAGAGACGTCGTAGAAATTACGGCGAAATGAAAAATCCCGTCTCTACTCGGAAATAAGCCCCGACTCTTAGGGTGCTATGCATACACATTTCGCTAGCCCGCGCTACGAGCGTGCTAAACTGACCCCGGCTATCGACTGTTTGCTTGTACAGGATTCGTATCGTATCGTATCGCATCGTATCGTATCGTATCGTACCGTACCGTATCGTACCGTATCGCTAACACTGGTCTATGAATACGAGAAACGTTAGTTTGCTGATCATCCACCGGAAGCCCGCGCTAAGAATGTCTATGAATATGGTCCTTATAGTTCGTAGTCTGTTCTCTTACTCAACTCCGTTTCTCCTAGTACTTTGATTAGCTACATTATCATGGCTAAATAAATGTATTACTTTAATCATTTTAAATAACGAAATAAATTACAATATTACTTTCCGTATTATAGGTACAGTATAATCTCGATTATCCGGACTAATGACTGGCAAGAGGTACCCGTATAGGCCTAATGCAAAAAAACGAATAATACGAAAATTTATTATTTTGCATGTACCATGTGATATATAGACCTATTTAATACACAAATACTTTTAAATCTATATTTAACTTCATATTTACTATAGTACACACAGTAAGAGCCTAGATCAGTTTATACATAAGATTAAAATTCACTTACAATTTAAGATTGCAGAAAACAAAAGTAGACTAAATTTGTTGTTTACAGTAACTATTTACATAATATTTATGCTCTGAAGTAGTCTTTGATACTTTTCTGCTTCTAATATAATTCATTTTTTTTCCTTATTGCAATTCGTATTATTTTTTTCATGATTTCTTGTCACTTTATATTAATAAGCAATACATTATTTTCGAGCGTAAGCCATGCACAGGTAATCGGATAAAGCGCTCATGGATAATCCATAGTATACTGTATACCTAAAAAAAGTTAAAATGCCTCTAGAAACTTTCAATTTTTAATGAATATGCGGTAAGAACATTGTTAAACGAGAAATAATGAAATGGTCGATTCGGAAGAATTTCAGATATAACATTTTCCATTGCTGGCAATGTAATATACGTTAATATTACTGAAGCAGTGGGGGTTTCTCGGGGGAGGGAAGGGAGGAACGTCCTCCTCACATTTTTTTTCTTTTGAAAGTAAATACCAAATGAAATATATGTCTTGAAATTCCAGGAAGATTCGATCATTTTTAAGTTCACAGCTATAAGAAAACCTCGGTTGATCGAGTTTTAAACGACGCGCACTCATGTGCCACTAGAAAACTGTGAGAAAGATGCGAGATTGTTTGTGTTGAGGAAAGCAAATCTTTTCCTCCTTTCCTGCAGTTAACACACATAGACAACAGCGCACTAGCGGCCAGAGAAAGAAGCAGAGTTTTAAAGCAACCGAATGAACAGTAAGGGAGGAGATCCTCCTCTGAATCAGCGCATGGGCGGGAAATAGAAACCAACTGGTCTTGCAGCAAACTCGCTACCGCTGCCATCTAACGATGCTGCATTCAACCAGACTATAACACATCTAGGAGGAGGCACAATATAACAGTTTTAACGCAAAGCTATGAAAGACACCACATAAACTTTTTTAAACTCATAAATCAAAATATATTATTCATTGCATTTTATATAAGCTACTACTCATGGTTTGAAACTTTCGAGGATATCTGAAAGCTGAAGTTAGATTTATATAAAATGAAGGGGAAGTAGTTCTACGTTAGTATCGCAGATCTTTTTGGCCCCTGAAATTCACTTCCATTCATTATCTACTAGATAGGACAACAGCCAAGTTGTCAGTTTTGTACAAATATGTTTGAAATTGAAAGTACTCCAAACTACATTATTTTTAACACAAAAAAATTAATCGGCCACCTGCAGCTTTGAGCAATAATGATAGTATGATTTTACAAGAACTGACATTCTTCAAAAGCATGTGATACTGAACTTGTAAAATGTACATGTGGCAACACAGACCATGTGAGTGGGTGCAGTGTTCTCACTTTCATAACAGATTATTTCTCATTCCCACTTCCATAAAATGGTTCTGGTTATATGTTAGTAGCTAGTCTCTACCAACAGGTGTGCGCAAAAAATGCTGCGAGTTTGTGATTTCCTTGTAATTGTTAATTTGTGCAATTATCCACCAACGAATGGAAGTGAAAACATATTTGGACAATTTAGGAAACTCAGTTTACAAGATTATTGCTATACGAAAGAGAAGGCCAACCCTAACACTATCTGGTGTTACATGTATGCATGTAGGCTAATTTGTAGCATGTTTCTCTCAAGAAGGTGTCATTTTGCGCTGTTAACTTCTTTCCTCCTCTTAAAAAATATGCAGGAGCCGCCACTGTACTGAAGGTTACATTTATGCGTTCTTCAGGTGAAAAACATGTATTTTTTCTCTCGCCCTTCTTTTAAGTATGAAAGCGAACCGTAACGAGAACTTAATTATGGACTTTATGTCTTCAGAGTAAACAGGCATAGGCCTTTACCGTGTTTCAAAATTATGGTAACACTTGTATATGATTACTATTATTTATTATAAATATAATTAACATAGTAGATGTAAGTTGATAGTCAAACTTTCGTAGTTTCAAGGTCTGAGTTTCGAAAAACGTATGTCACATTTCTGAAGCCTTGAGAGACATTGTTGAAATGACAAATAATCAAAATAAAAACTTCAGCAGCTTGCGAAAATTAATTCAGTAAGATTGGTACAAAATTGTTTCGCAGAAATATCCAAATCGACCATGTAGGCCTATAGATCGAGAGGCGAGACCTGGCATGTGAGGTACGCTAGAAGGAAAAGGATTGGAGATCAGAAATAAAGTTTATTTCGGTTTGGTTGATACTAGACGAATCTACCGACACGGAAATTCGATTCAGGCTAAACATTATTTTTCCTTCCACATCCATTAGTGACACATCCACGGCGCGTGATGAGTTCACAGGACAGGTCTTGCCTCCTCTACTATACTATATCGATGGTGTTTATTAAAAGGGTTGGACTATCATTTTTAAACGTGATTTTTTGCTATAATTAGTGTTATCAGTTACAATTTCATTATAAAACGTAAATATATGTTTTTTGACAATTATGTCTGCATTCTTTCATGTACGGTAACTAATAACAATGTGTTAAAATTTAATTTTTGTTGTTTCTGAAAAATTTCCTTTTTGTGGGATAAGTCTTTTACCTAAACACCACTAATATCATTAGATATGGAAGTCCAGACATCGAACCTATGAAGTTAACTACGTCGCGTGTTGTACAAGTCAAGTTGTTTACATCAATTCAGGATGGTACAAGGACTTGTACAGAAAAAAAACACTGCTAAGCTTAAATCAAAACATTGCTCGGTGTAGTCAGGTAACTAAAAGAAATAAAGTATAACATGTTGTAACTTTTTATTTTACTTTTAACCACCACACCTGTCAACAATTCTTAATAATCCAACCTACAACAATGGATATTCTACTCAACACAGCAACACAATAGTCGTTATTGTACTCCATACGACGACAATGGCAATACACGGCGTGTATTATTGAGAAGAACAACAATGCACTTCTAATTTCAATTAATGTTCACAATGCACTGTGCAGAACGAAACTGTCAATTTTCAGTTCACAATTCGCTTGCCTTGGCTAGTTCTTTTAGCTCACTGTTCAAGTTCACTGCACATGGAACCCCGGTCTTACGGCTACGACGCACTCGCCTTGACGCTGCACAGTTACGGACTCACTCAAGTTCACTGCACGTCAAACTCATATCCTCTGGATACGTCGCCTGTTTAAGACAAGACTTGAAGGCTGACTGAAGACTAACTAACTCCGAAGACTGGTCGCGCTTTTATTACGAAACCGTAACATCTCGAATCTTCGATTCGCGTGGCTTTCCGAATCTTCGAGAGGGATACGCTTCTAGATGTCCCCCCCCCCCCTGCTTTCTCCGCTCCGCACCATCACCATAGTCTTCTTTCCCCTCGCTCCGTGCCGCGCTACAGCGCTTACCGAAGCTCGAGTTCCGCTTCGCCGTGCCTTCCTTCTCGCTAGATGCGCGCGCGACGAGACGCGACCCGAACGTTCCAGATGAGTGCCACAATATTAGGAAAGCGATGTACCTTATTCTTTTCTTTGTAGAAAACGGTGATAGATTTTAAGTAAAAATGAATAATGTACGCAAAGCGTCACTAATTTTGTTGCAATGTACAACTCTGCACATTCGTAAATTGTCAAATATAAACTTGTTTCGATTTCATTCAGATAAGGAATTGTTCTTTCGAAATTACACGATGTTATTAGTAAGAAATTTTGAAATAATTTAAATTAATTATAATGTTATTGTGTATTATGTTTTGCCTGTTCACTATTTAATTCATATTGCACTTCACAGAGTTTCAAATATGCAGGCTATTTTTTCAGGAACACTATTCAAGTTTAGTTTAACACCTTCTTTGTTATCAACAGCTCATCCTATAGAATTCAAAGTTATTTCTGAACACGAGAGTAAATACTGCATTACTCGTTGCAGGAATGATTGCCGGCAGTCAGTAGCTGAACTAAAGCATAAACAGTGGATCGTATCGTATAACGCAGCGCCAATGCCTCTCTCTAAATCGGCAATCATTCGTGCAACGAGTTATATATGCTTGGTTTTTGTAGTCGCATTTTCCTAGACGTATACTTTTCAATGAAGTGTTTAAAATGGGGATTCTCAAGTTTAGGAAACAAAATATTCACACTTATCATCATCAGATACAAGTCATAATAAAAAGTGGACTGATACGACATCGAATCACTAAATAATTTCAGGTATTCGATGCATCTTTTACAGTCACTATGGTCTTGTAAATCACGACGCTTATTAACTTTTATGTTTAACTTACAAACCTTACACCATAATAATATTTTCGTCTTTGTCGAAAAAATAGTCGTTTCCGAAGTATTTTACAAGCACAGGCAAAGTATCTTACATATTTTATTGGAGGAATTTTAATACATCTTTTCAGTAGGTAGACTACTTTTACTAGATCACGAAATGTTTACTTTTCAAACACAAAACGGACATGCTATGTCGAAACAAAATATCAGAATGCAGTAAACAATAGAAAACACGCACCCCTTTAACTTCGAATGAAGAGCCTTCACGCGACGTCTTTAATTTTTCGTACGCACCTGAAGGTTCATCAATAAAGTAAACATTAACGTCAACGTAATTTTAGCCAATGTTCCTCCTTAAACCTGTAGCCGCCTGTAGGCAAAGTTTTGTTTTGGTGCCCAAACTTCGTTCTCTACATACCATTGGATTGTACGTGCTACCGCGCCTGCCTTCCTTTTCTTCTTCCGAGAAAATAATACAATATTGTGCCATATTTTTTCTATTTTTACACAGTTTTTACACTGCGTTAGAATTTTAACTAATTTATCTATTAGCATACGCTTTGTTGATAGGAGTGTTTTTGTTAGTCTTTCCATTTTATAGATTTTGTTTGAGTGTTAAAAATGCTTAAGTTTTATGTAATAATCTAGTAAGTTGGAAGAATTTCGTTCTTCATGTCTCTTGTGATAATTCTGAATAAACACAAACAATAAGTAACATTATTCTGATAACACAGGCCTTCGATGAAAAAAGACATTTCTAAAAACAATTAGCTCTCCTTTATGTATCTTTGTGAGCTGAAGCCAGAAATGGCATAAAAATGGCACATCACGTACCATTTTTACATAAAACGTTATTTTATGTTTTATATTATTTTTATATTAGTGATTTTTCTGCCTTCATAACCCAGTGTTATAACGTAAAATTTTGTACTAACCTGTTGATGGGAATCAGAGACATAATCTGGAAGGCTGTGTGATGTAGAATGTGGAAGTCCTGAAGAATTTACGAGTTTGAACTCAATGATTTAATAAGAGATTTAGGATTACCCAAGAGAAAAGCTGCGCTCTTACATTCCAGATTAAAATAAATAAATTCACTTACACCAGGAACATTTCTTCATCTTGTTGTTATTACTTGTGAGGTTCAGGCCTGTCTTCTGACAGTTGACAAAACAAATGACGGTACAGGAGTAGAGAAGATGAATTTACGCCCTACACTTCGTAAAGGGTGCCTTAATATACTACAGTGTTATTCCTGGTTTGATACAAAAGTTTGATGTTCAGAACGAAATGAATGAATGGAGACTTCTATTGATTCATCCAAAAAGAAGTCTGAAGGCAGTGATCAGTGCTTTTGCACAATGGCAACAAGTATACTTCGTTACCTGTTGGTTATTCGGTACACCTTAAAGAAACTTATGAGAATCTTTAACTGTTTCTTTCAAAGATAAAATAAAAAAGATCATAACTGGGTGAGCTATGAAGAGGGTCGGCCAATGATCTCCATAGTAGTTCGATTGTACTTCAAGTACAATTTAAGACTCCATTTTATCAGTAAATGTTTTATTAGTGCTAGCGAGGCTGAGAAGTGCCAAAAGTGGCGGCTATGAAAAACTGTCAGAATTAGAAATATTTAGTTTAATGGTAGTATTTTCCGTAACCTTCTCTTACGTAATTAGTAGCTGGATGTGCAACTGAAATCATATGTTTCTCTCAGATCCTTTAGTCTGGAAAATTGCGCTGTGGGAAAATTTTCTGATCATGTTAAAGATAAAACCATTTTTTTTCCGATCGAGGTGGCTCATGCGTTCCGTGGTTCGATTGTGGTTTTTCCGTGGTTTTCCACAGTGACTTACGCAAATGCCGGGTTTGAATTTTCGTTGTCACGGTCCATTTCCCTTCCCCTTCTGTTTAGTAAAAGAATTTAGATTGCATATCATTCATATTCTTCATCTCATTCCATAGATATATTCTGATCAAGACGCATATCTTCGTCCGCTTAAAGGGGGGGAGGGCGTCCTCTCCGCAACCGTTCCTGGGTTCCCAGCCTTTCGCAATATCTCTGCCAGGATCCATTCCTTAAGAGCATTTCCAAGGACGCTTCGACACCTTGGAAGGGCCGTTGTAATGGATCCTGTGCTGCTTGGTCACCTTGGCGGCATAGGCGGAGAGAGAACCGTTTTCTTGGGGGGGCAAAGCAAAACCATAGAATTCCCATATAACGGGGTTTATGGGGCACATCATTTACCTCCTCCTCCCGTTATAGCTTGACTGTACAGTATATCGGAATACATACATACATACATACATACATACATACATACATACATACATACATACATACATACATACATACATACATACATACATACATACATACATAAGTGTTCGGCCCATTGGCAGGTCTTCCACTGCAAACCCAGCATTCTCCAATCTTTCCTATTTTCTGCCTTCCTCTTAGGCTCCGCATATGATCCACATATTTTAATGTCATCTATCATCTCATATCTTCTTCTGCCTCTAACTCTTCCCCCGTTCACCATTCCTTCTAGTGCATCCTTCAGTAGGCAGTTTCTTCTCAGTCAGTGACCCATCCAATCCCTTTTTCTCTTTCTGATGAGATATCGGAATATGATCATTTAATAAAAGTATTTTCGGGAGGCATGTTTCTTACAGTGTTACATCCATATCTGCGATGTTTCAGACCGAGTTGTATAGGACCTGGAGTGTAGGTCTACTACGAATTATAGGCCTAATAGGGCATAACTCAAAACAATCTCCCTCTTTTTCTCTCATACAGAAAGACATGCATACATCAATAAAGCTACGTAACAGTGCTAACAGAAACTTTGTTATATGAAGCTTCCCTTCCTGAAGATAACATATGAAATGTAAACTCTAATTATTTTGGAAAGCATGTTGAAAATATTCAGATTGTCAACATTAATACAGTGTAATACAATATAATATTTGTTTTTATTCAGTCTTATGACAAATCAATTATTAAAAACAATGACATATATTTCATAACATGTAGTCATTGAGTTTTATATAAAGTAGGTTACGAACGTTTTCGCCCATTCAGGCATCTTCAGGTTCATGTATACAATATCTCATTATAGTCTATGATAAATAAAATAGTAGTCGATGAGATGGACTGTTTAAAATTAACCATGATATATATAAAATGTACAAGTGTGCCTGTATGTATAATTAAAATGTAATCATGTTACAAGGTCATAAGACTGAATAAAAACAAATATTATATTGTATTACGCTGTATCTAATTATTTTATTTAATCTCATCTTTAAGTGTAAATGTTATACCGGGATCACTTTTCTTTTTTCTGCAATGTTGTGCAATATGTTATTCATACGTCTTCAATTGGTGCCCTGAACACCTGAAGATTTGAGTTACAAAAGATACATTACAGTGCTTCCATTCCTCAAATGAGTTATATAAATTCATATACATTCATAAATTTAAAATAAATATTATAGTGCAGACCCCCATGCCTATCCATAACTCCGCCTATGCTTGGCGGTATGAACTTAGGTAGGGGACCCATTGGGTGAGCGAGTCAGGCCCGTGGATATCCAGAGTGCCGCAATACTTTGCGCCGGAAATGCCGACAAAACAGCCATTGTTATTCCAGCGTGCTGTTTGCGGTATACAGTTGTATAGGGAATGAATATAGCTTATGTAGCCTAAATCAGAGTCAAATAGTTTTTATTTTAAAGGCCACGGACACTGGCTTAAATTGAGTTTTACTTTACACGTTCATATCCCAAGCGTGTTAAAATGGAGTAACAATGGAGTCCGATTACGCTCTCTGGGTATCCACGGACTCTGAGCGGGTAAGGGGCCATATGCGGCCAGTGGGATGGAACACATCATCCCCATTGATCCTATAAATTCGGGGTGCAAAGGGTCGTCCCTAACCCCCACCGTTACCTAACCTATCCTAACCTAACCTAAAACATTTTTAATTCGATTTACCGTAACGGGCATATCACGAAATATTTCCAGCTGCATTACAGAATTCTGCATTATGAGGTAGCTGTCTTCTCCACATCCCTCGGGAAAATCTGTGAAGCAGTGGATCATTCAAGTTGCGACAAGCTCTTGTCATTGTTGCTTGTTTTCTTGCGGTAGCCTCGAGGACTCGAAGAGCAGCTGACGGCCCACGCATGGCGTGAGGGCAGGACGTGAACGTGCTCCATTATCATTTGCCCTTTAAATTATTCAGTTACTATCATAGTGATTACCCATTGATATAAATTTGATAAGCGGCTATTGTGTATGCTACTAAATTACTGCAGAGTAATCAACTATGAATTAAATAAACATATGGTAGATACGCGATCTTGTGATGCAATTGTAACTTGATTACGAACATCTGTTCAATAATGCTTGCTCATAGGTGTGGTAATTATTCTAAATATGAGCATAGTCTTTCATATTACAGGAAGTTTAGATTAACAAAGTGCAAGGCGTTTCCGATTTTATGGAAGAATGATAATTTTATTGTTTTATAAACAACATTGCACAGAAATATAAGATTTAACAGACAGATGGCTCAATCAGCTGATGCGTTTGCCTGCCGATCAGGAGTTGCGCTCGGGCTGATTACCTGGTTGGCTTTTACCGAGGTTTTCCTCAACCGTAAGGCAAATATCAGGTAATCTATGGCGAATTCTCTGCCTCATCTCGTCAAATTACGTTTCGCTATCACTAATCCCTGGACGCTAAAATAACCTAGTAGTTGATATAAAAGCCACCGGCGTGGCTCAGTCGGTTAAGGCGCTTGCCTGCCGGTTTAAAATTGCGTTCCGGAGCGGGTTTGATCCCCGCTTGGGCTGATTACCTGATTGTGTTTTTTCCGAGGTTTTCCCCGACTGTAATATGAATGCAAGGTAATCTATAGCGAATCCTCGGCCTCATCTCGCCAAATATCATCTCGCAATCACCAATCTCATCGACGCTAAATAACCTAGTAGTTGATACAGCGTCGTTAAATAACCAACTAAAATAAAAAAACAAGCTAAAAAAAGATAATCTGACATTTTTTTAATTCAAATGTAATGAAACTTCGTATTTATACTTTATTGTAAGTTACATAGTACTAGTGAAAAAGTCTTTGTATATGTGAAAATTATTGAATCATAATTTTAAGAAACAAAATGAAAAGAAGGAATATAAACTTTTAGAGCTGAAGGATCCAATACGTGTAACACCGGTTTAAGAATAGAATTGTAAATCGAAGGGATAGTGGGAAATGGATGTACACAAAAAATTCTGGGATTCGAGAACAGGGAAACGAAACAAAACATAGACAATGCTGTACAAGCCCCAAGAATACGTGGGAGGAAAATGGTCACAAGTGAAAGGAATGAATAGAATATGTAGGAAGCTGAATGAGATATATTATGAAAGGTTTTTGTTATTATAGAGTGCGAAAGAGAATTTTAAATGTAACTTATACATTATGAAGCAACTCGGCTATGTCAAATTAGATGGCGTCACTGGACAAAAAGTCCCAATAAAAGTTAAATAAATACATTATAAACCATTGACCGTAATACAAAATTTATTAGGCTGTAGGAAGCAGGATACAGTAAATAATGGAAACAGGAAGGCATAATGCAAATGAAGTTATTTGATCTGCGTGGGCAGACCGTGGTCTTGTAGCCGACTATCTGTACAGCAGGAAGCCCACCAAGCCTGCCCGCGGTCCTGGTGAACTCCTGCTTCATTGTTCGCGCTCGATGCAATGAACTCTAGCCCGACTAGGCCCGAGACCGCTAGCCCACTGAGCCCACGGAGGCCTGGAGTCTATCCTCTCGTCTCATGTCCTCATAAATACTACTTCACATCGCAATGAAATATCACAACTGCTTGTGCAATATACGCGTTTGAAACATGGAATTCACCGCCCAAGTCGAACCTTTGAGACAAGATCTACACATATCAGTATTATGAGGAACATCACTATATGTTCATAGTGTTCATAATTTTATGTATCATTGCAATGCAATCACAGTTTTAATTTTACGCACATAAGTCTGTACATTATTTTATACATATTAATTTTTAAACAGTTCATTTCATTAAATTATCATTGTATTTTACTACAGAGACTAATAATGAGATATTATAGACAGAGCCTGATGATGCCCGAAGGGCGAAAACGTTCGTAATCTGCATTGTACAGAACATAATGGCTACATATATGAATAAGTGTCATTAGTTTTAGTAATATTGATTTGTCATATGACTGAATAAACAAACAATTTTATATTGTATTACAACATTGACAGTCTGAATCATCACAATATGCTAAGTTAATGAAAATTATATATTTATTATCCATTACATTTATTTTTATTCATTCATTTACTTATTTTACTAAAGATGCGATCAAACTCTTGTTCTGGGAAAGCATAGTAACTTGAATTGAAGAAATGTATGTTTTCAATGATTATTATAGGTCATTGTTCCTTTAATATTAAATATTAGAATGATTTACTCTGAATATTGAAACAGATTATTGTCTTTTCTTTGTTTAAAAACTCCAGTGATAATCACGATTAATTACGTCTAATAAAAAGTGTGACATCTTGCACATATTATATTGTCGAGTTCCGTCACTCTTTGCATGCGCTAAATTGATATTAAATAGCCCGATTACAACCGGCGCTGGACGGCGGTTTGCTATGTGTGGTGCCTTCGAGCCAGTCGTCTGTATATTGTGCTGCTGCTCGAGCATTTCATAGAAATAATAAGGGATCTACTCATTATTTCAGATAATATCGCCACAGTTATTCCTGCTGTTATATCTCGAGGTTAGTGGACACTATTATACTTGACGTAATCGAGAGCAAATTGCAAGTCATTCTCTGAATACATGTGCATCCATCGCTTGTTACTATGATCGCCGATATTCAGCTGTCCAGTAATTTCCTCAAATGCTCAAATTCTTTTTGTTGCTAGCTACATTTGCATTGAAGCTTTAATTTAGTAGGGTATAATATGCAGTATTATTTATATCGCGCAGCTCTGTACACTTAAATGTATTGCTAAGCTTTTATCCTTAACTTAATAAGATGGACTGAATATGTTTGGTCGGTTTGCACGAGAAGGAAGGAGTGGCAGTGAAGTAGGCAGATATATGGATGGATGGGTAGGTGGGTGAATTTATTGATGGATGGATGTATGGATGAATGGATAGATGGACGGAAGGACGAACGGGTGGGTGGGTGGGTGTGTTGATTTTTTTAAATTTATTTGGTTATTTAACGACGCTGTATCAACAACTAGGTTATTTAGCGTCGATGGGTGTGTGGATGGATGGAAGAATGAAGACATAATAGAGAGATGGAAATTTGCTCTTTGAATAGGATGATAGGTATATCGGTTATGGCTTAATGAATTAATAGAAAATAGAGTATTGGATTAAGGCGAGTGTGTAGAATATGTAGATGATGGATGGATGAATGAATGAATATGTAGACAGACATGGCTCAGTGATGCGGAAGGATAGTAGACATGAAGATGATGGATGAATAAATAAATAAATAGACAATAGAGACATGAATCAGAGATTGGTTAAGATAGTAGATATGAAGGTGATGGATGAATAAATAAGTAGAGTAGATAATAGAGACATGGATCAGAGATTGGTTAGGATAGCAGATATGAAGTTGATGATAGAGAAATGAATCAGAGATTGATTAGAATAGTAGACATGAAGGTGATGGATGAATAAATAAGTACGCTACAGTAGACAGTAGAGACATGGATCAGAGATTGGTTAGCATAGTAGACATGAAGGTGATAAATGAATAAATAAGTAGACAATAGAGACATGTATCAGAGATTGGTTAGGATAGCAGACATGAAGGTGATCAATGAATAAATAAGTAGACAATAGAGACATGTATCAGAGATTGGTTAGGATAGTAGACATGAAGGTGATGGATGAATAAATAAGTACAGTAGACAATAGAGACATGGATCATAGATTGGTTAGGATAGCTGACGTGAAGGTATGTTAGAGATATGAATCAGAGATTGATTAGGATAGTAGACATGAAAGTAATGGATGTATAAATAAGTAGACAGTGGAGACATATATCAGAGACTGGTTAGCATAGTAGACATGAAGGTGATGATAGAGACATGAATCAGAGATTGATTAGGATAGTAGACATGAAAGTGATCGATGAATAAATAAGTAGACAATGGAGACATGTATCAGAGGACGGTTAGCATAGTAGACATGAAGGTGATGAAAGAATAAATAAGTAGACAATAGAGACATGTATCAGAGGTTGGTTAGGATAGCAGACATGAAAGTGATGGATGAATAAATAAGTAGACAATGGAGACATGTATCAGAGGATGGTTAGCATAGTAGACATGAAGGTAATGAAAGAATAAATAAGTAGACAATAGAGACATGTATCAGAGATTGGTTAGGATAGCAGACATGAAAGTGATGGATGAATAAATAAGTAGACAATGGAGACATGTATCAGAGGATGGTTAGCATAGTAGACATGAAGGTGATGAAAGAATAAATAAGTAGACAATAGAGACATGTATCAGAGGTTGGTTAGGATAGCAGACATGAAAGTGATGGATGAATAAATAAGTAGACAATGGAGACATGTATCAGAGGATGGTTAGCATAGTAGACATGAAGGTGATGAAAGAATAAATAAGTAGACAATAGAGACATGTATCAGAGGTTGGTTAGGATAGCAGACATGAAAGTGATGGATGAATAATACGTAGACAATGGAGACATGTATCAGAGGATGGTTAGCATAGTAGACATGAAGGTAATGAAAGAATAAATAAGTAGACAATAGAGACATGTATCAGAGATTGGTTAGGATAGTAGACATGAAAGTGATAATAGAGACATGAATCAGAGATTTATTAGGATAGTAGACATGAAAGTGATAGATGAATAAATAAGTAGACAATAGAAGCATGGATCAGAGATTGGTTAGAATAGTAGACATGAAGGTGATTGATGACTAAATAAGTAGACAATAGAGATATAAATCAGAGTCGCTCTCGGTAGCGTAGTTGGAATAGCGTTGGCCTTCTATGTTCGAGGTTGCGGGTTCGATCCGGGCCGAGGTCGATGTCATTTAAGTGTGTTTAAATGCGACAGGCTCATGTCAGTAGATTTACTGGCATGTAAAAGAACTCCTTCGGGACAAAAATTCCGGCATACCGGTGACGCTGATATAACTTCTGCAGTTGCGAGCGTCGTTAAATAAACCATAATTTTTATAAATCAGATATTGGTTAGGATAGTAAACAAGAAGGTGAGGCATGGATCAAAGATAAGTTAGGATAGTATGAAGGTGATAAATGAATAAATAAGTAGAGAATGGTTAGCATACTAGACATGAAACTGATGGATGAATATATAAGTAGGCAATAGAGACAAGGATCAGAGGTTGGTTAGGATACTAGACATGAATGTGATGGATGAATAAATAAGTAGAAAAGAGAAACGTGGATCAGAGATAGGTTAGGATACTGGACATGAAAATAACTGATGAATAAATAAGTAGACAATAAAGAAATGGATCAGAGATTGGCTACGATACTAGACATAAAAGTGATAGATGAATGAATAAGTAGACAATAGAGGCATGGATCAGACATAGGTTAGGATGCTAGACACGAAGATGATTGATGAATAAATAGATAGACATTAAAGAAATGTATCAGAGTTTGGTTAGGATACTGGATATGAAAGTGATGGATGAATAAATAAGTAGACAATAGAGATATGGATCAGAGATTGGTTAGGATACTAGACATGAAAATGATGGATGAATGAATAAATAGACAGTAGAGGCATAGATCACTGAGTGGATAGGTATATATGTGAATAGTAATTAGAGTGACAATGAAGAAAGAAAGAAATAGAAAGTTAACATGAGATCTCATGGATGTATCAATGCATATATTGATTTTAATGAACTTGCTGTCGTCATGATGCAGTTAATATAAGTAAAACCTATTTTGGCCCATACTTACTTACTTACAAATGGCTTTTAAGGAACCCGAAGGTTCATTGCCGCCCTCACATAAGCCCGCCAGCGGTCCCTATCCTGTGCAAGATTAATCCAGTCTCTATCATCATACCCCACCTCCCTCAAATCCATTTTAATATTATCATCCCATCTACGTCTCGGCCTCCCTAAAGGTCTTTTTCCCTCCGGTCTCCCAACTAACACTCTATATGCAATTCTGGATTCGCCCATACGTGCTACATGCCCTGCCCATCTCAAACGTCTGGATTTAATGTTCCTAATTATGTCAGGTGAAGAATACAATGCGTGCAGTTCTGTGTTGTGTAACTTTCTCCATTCTCCTGTAACATCATCCCGCTTAGCCCCAAATATTTTCCTAAGCACCTTATTCTCAAACACCCTGAACCTATGTTCCTCTGTGAGAGTGAGAGTCCAAGTTTCACAACCATACAGAAGAACCGGTAATATAACTGTTTTATAAATTCTAACTTTCGGATTTTTGGACAGCAGACTGGATGATAAGAGCTTCTCAACCGAATAAATAACAGGCATTTCCCATATTTATTCTGCGTTTAATTTCCTTCCGAGTGTCATTTATATTTGTTACTGTTGCTCCAAGATATTTGAATTTTTCCACCTCTTCGAAGGTTAAATCTCCAATTTTTATATTTCCATTTCGTACAATATTCTGGTCACGAGACATAATCATATACTTTGTCTTTTCGGGATTTACTTCCAAACTGATCACTCTACTTGCTTCAAGTAAAATTTCCGTGTTTTCCCTAATCGTTTGTGTATTTTCTCCTAACATATTCACGTCATCCGCATAGACAAGAAGCTGATGTAACCCGTTCAATTCTAATCCCTGCCTGTTATCCTGGACTTTCCTAATGGCATATTCTAGCGCGAAGTTAAAAAGTAAAGGTGATAGTGCATCTCCCTGCTTTAGCCCGCAGTGAATTGCAAAAGCATCAGATAGAAACTGACCTATACGGACTCTGCTGTATGTTTCACTGAGACACGTTGTAATTAATCGAACTAGTTTCTTGGGAATACCAAATTCAATAAGAATATCATATAATACTTCCCTCTTAGCCGAGTCATATGCCTTTTTGAAATCTATGAATAACTGATGTACTGTACCCTTATACTCCCATTTTTTCTCCATTATCTGTCCAATACAAAAAATCTGGTCGATAGTCGATCTATTACGCCGAAAACCGCACTGATGATCCCCAATAATTTCATCTACGTACGGAGTTAATCTTCTCAAAAGAATATTGGACAAAATTTTGTAAGACGTCAACAAAAGTGATATTCCTCGAAAGTTATCACAGTTGGTTTTGTCCCCCTTTTTAAAAATAGGTACAATTATGGACTCCTTCCATTGTTCTGGTACAATTTCCTTTTTCCAAATAGCAAGTACAAGTTTATAAATTTCGCTATGTAATACACTTCCACCCTCTTGTATTAATTCTGCTGTAATTTGATCGATACCTGGAGACTTATACTTTTTTCAGATTTTCTATCGCAATTTCGACTTCTGAAAGCGTGGGTTCGGGTATAAATGGCTCAGCAGTTTGTATTTCAATTTCGTCCCGATCATTTCTATTTGGCCTATGTACATTTAGTAGTTGCACAAAATAGTTTTTCCATCTGTTTAGGATTGATGGAGAGTCTGCAAGCAAGTCATCATTCTCATCCTTGATCACGTTTACCCTTGGCTGATATCCGTTCTTAAATTCCTTTATACCCTTATATAAATCTCGAATGTTTTTATTCTTACTATTTGTTTTTACCTCATTCAGTTTGTCCTTCAAGTAACCTCTCTTTTTATTCCTAAGTGTACGACTTGCTTCCCGTCTTTCATTGAAATAATTATCTCTCTTCTCCTCAACTGGATCCTGTAAGAATTTCAATTTTGCCTGTTTCCTTCTTCCTACTACCATGCAACAATCTTCATCAAACCACGGTTTCTTTTTCTTAGTTTCATAATAACCTATGCTCTGCTCAGCTGCAATTTTGTTACTATCTCTGATATTTTCCCACACGCTATTAACATCTAATTCTTTCTCAACTTCGTCGGAACTTTCTAAAGTGGCAAACCTATTCGAAATTTCGACTTGATAATTTTGCTTAGCTGCCTCGTCCTTTAATTTCAAAATATTGAATTTAGTAATATTAACTTGTTGCTCTACTCGCTTGGCTACTGATAATCTTTCTCTTAATTCTCCAATCACCAAATAATGGTCAGAATTACAGTCTGCACCCCTGAAGTTCGAATATCTACTATACTAGTATGTCTCCGTTTATCTATCAAGATGTGATCTATTTGGTTGTGTGTCAATCCATCTGGAGAAGTCCAAGTATATTTATGTATATCCTTATGGGGGAATGTTGTACTTTTAACAATTACATTTTTCGATGTGGCAAAGTTGACTAATCTAACTCCATTGTCACTACTAATTACGTGTAGGCTCTCTTTTCCAATAGTCGGTTTAAAAATATCTTCCCGTCCTACTTTAGCGTTGAAATCCCCCAATAAAATTTTCATGTGATATCTAGGGAACTGATCAAAAGTATGTTCCAATTCCTCATAGAAGCTATCCTTTATATGGTCGTCTTTATCTTCTGTAGGGGCGTGATGTCGCACCATCTACCCTTAAGTACTAAATATGATAATCTGTCACTGATAAATTCGACCTTTTTTACTGCTGATTTTATTCTTTTATGAACAAAAAATCCTGTTCCTAATTGGTGATTATTGTTTCCTTCCCCATAATACAACAAGTAATCTCCTATTTGTGATATGCCATTCCCATCTAACCTAACCTCTTGTACTCCCGCGAAGTCTATTCTATATCTAGCTAGTTCTTTAGCTACTAATGTTAGCCCTCCTGTTCTATAAAGACTAGTTACGTTCCAAGTGCCAAATCTCAAAACCTTATTCCTTTGCTGTGGTCGTGCCAGAGAATCAGTCCTATTCCGAGGCTTATTATAGGGATACGTAACAAGCTGTTTTTTACGGTGATGGGTTGTTAGCCCTTCGCCCAACCCACAAACTGGAGGACCACTCCTTATCGGCTGTCCACGACTGCTTATTCAATATATTCGCAGCTACCCTCCATATCTGGAGGTCGTCTCCTCTATCCGCAACCTGAGGACGCGCCATGCCGTGGTGATAGGGACCCACAATACATGGATTTTTGCCCATAACTTACTAATATCTTCAAGTGTGCCTGCTGGTATAAGGTCGTTTAGTCTCTTCCGCCTTTACTTCTGTGAATTGAAAACTAATATTTTCCGGTCATAAGTAGCGAAATTCCCAAGTCGTGAGATCACCAAGGCGCAAGACCTACGTTGTAGACAATATATGATACAATAAAATTCACATAGGTCTATTTCCTCTCGGGAACGGAACACGGGTGCCCTTCAATTCCATTTGTACATACAGTCGCTTGCAGTGAGTACTAATAATAATAATAATAATAATAATAATAATAATAATAATAATAATAATAATAGTACGATGTACAGATCAATTTTTGTAGTCGCAGAACGGGCATTAGTTACCCAGAATTGCAACGGGAAGATTATTATTATTATTATTATTATTATTATTATTATTATTATTATTATTATTATTATTATTATTATTGGACATGTTTGAAATTTCTAATCAACAAATTTGTAGAATGGCTTTAGATCAGTAATCCTCGCATCAACTAGACTTAAGAAAAGTTCGTTATCATTTCGCATAGCGTAGTGAAGTCCGAAACGTGCGTAGCCGTTGTAATTGTTTCAAACCTCGCTGATGAAGTCGAAGCTCCGCAGTAATAACTAACACATGGCAATCTGGCGAATTCCGCGTGACCGCTGCTGTTATTGCGGTGACCTCCCCTCGCAACTACAACTCCATTTATTTATATCGCATTCCTTTCTTCCTAATTCGTACGAGAGCAAGCAGTGTACTGTGTTTGAATACTTGTAAGTATATAAATTTGTTGTTTCTTGTCCACGTAGTTCGAATGACACTGAAGATGACACCTTACCCGTCTGCCATTAGGTACATAACTTCTTTAAAATAATAACACTTTTAACGTTTCAACTAAGAAAGTCTAAGTATATAAATTTGTTTTCCAGGAAAAATACTCCACTTATGTGACTCAGCCAGCGCGAGCGCGATAGTCTTCCGTCCAGGCAGACGGTTTCGATCTCCGGCCTTGTCGCGGTGGAATTTATGGTGGACAAAGCAGACATTGCAGATGGACTTTCTTGGGATACTCCCATTTCCCACGTTCATTTCACCAACTTTCTGTACCTTTCCCTTATTTCAATCTACATAGATCATTCGAAAATTAGTTGCAACACTTTTATTAAGATCAAAAATGTATTTATATATAATTTACACATTTACAGTTCTTAAAAGTAATGTCCTCCAGTATCACATGCTCTACCCATCGCCACACATCTGGAAGGCGAATGATGCCAGTCATCCACAGCGTTACTTTGCTCTAAGCTTCTAATTCCCTTATAATTGCCCTTATAATGGCTTGTCTAATTCTAAATCGTACCCTTATCAGTTCCTTTCATCTTAAAGGAAAGGTCGTTGTTGCAGGAAATCATATCCGCAGAATACGGAAGAATATGCTGTAGAATTTCTCAGTTCCATCCGTTCAGTAAATTAACCATGACAACGAGCGTAATCGTGAAGCATTTTTGCTCGAATTTGCTGAACATTTGAATCGCCCCATGCAGTAAGGGCTTCAGTCCATTAGACCTAGTTTTTAGAAAACTAAAAAAAAAAAAAAAAAAAAAAAAAATTCTGTACACTATATTCCTTTCTGCATACAGTGAGTAACAAAAATATTCGGACATCCGTCAACTAACAATTCAATGACATATATTTACATATAAATATATAAAAATAAGCTTTTCTTATTTTTTCCCTAAAAGTATCCCGTTTCATATAAACATTTTCAACACAACTATTCCAATTAACTTAATTTTCTTCCAATTATTAAAACATAAAGGAAAACATTTATTTTGATTTCTAATACTAACAAAAATATTCGGACACTTTTTGAAGACAAAGAATACTACTCCAGCTTGTCATTATTAGCACCTTGTAGGACCTCCCTTCTGTTTAATAATCTCTTTCAGACGGCGTGGCATAATATGTACTAATTTGTTTGTTATGTCTATAGGAATTTTCATCCAGTCTTCTTGAAGTCTTGCTTTTAGCTCTTCTTTAGAAGAAATAGGCCTTGATCCAACCCTCCTGTCAAGTTCTTCCCATAAATGTTCAATAGGGTACAAATCCGGCGAATGTGGAGGAGGATGAAGCACTTTAGGGCATTTGTGGAGCAGAAATTCTTGTACTATATAGGAGTTATGCTTGGGATCGTTGTTCTGGTAAAACATAAACTCTTTTTCAATCCAAAGCTTTTCTGCACTTTTCACTAAATTATGTTGCAGGAGGTGTAGATGGTCTTCCTTCTTCATGAGATCCTCGATGAACACCAATTCACCAACCCCAGAAGCTGCCATGCACCCCCATATCATCACATTTCCTCTACCGTGTTTAACAGTAGCTCGCAAATTCTTGGTTTTCATTTCCTCCTTAGGCTTTCTCCAGACCATTTGTCTACCATCGCTGCCAAAAACATTGAATATGCTCTCATCAGAAAAAAGAGCCTTTTCCAACCAATCTTCCCCTTTATTTTCATATTCCTTAGCAAACTGAAGTCGTATACGTCTGTTCCTTTCACAAACGTAAGGCTTTTTTCGTGCTATTCTTCCGTTGTAGCCCCGTTTATGTATTGCCCTCTTAATTGTTTGGGTATGCACTTTTTTACCCGTAGCCGATTCAATTTCAGAAGCTAACTTCGGGGCACTTATACGAGGGTTCTTTTCAATCTGTCTGATAATAAGAGATTCTTCTCTGTCTGTGAGGACTTTTCGGCGACCTGTTTGCTTTATCAGCTCTATTCTGTCCTCGTTTTTATATCTGAGAATTATGTCAGACAATGTATTTCTCTTCATCTGAAGTAAATCTGCAATGTTTCGAATGGTTTTCCCTTTTTCGTGATGGAATATCACTAACTGCCTCTGATTAAATGTTGTTTGCTTACCTTTACGCCCCATTTTGTGTTCCGTCTTGCTGAAACGACAGCACAAGTAAGACTAAGTATTCTCGCATATTACTGAAATTCGGTACCTCCACCTACTTTGTAATGTAAGTGATCAACAGGGGTGTACAAAATAGGACCAACAGGACTGTCCGAATATTTTTGTTACCCAGTAAATTGTATATTTGTTTACTTTTATATAAATATATTAATATACCATTTCATTAGCAAGCTCTTTTTATGCCTATGTTATGGAAATTGGTTTATTTTACGTAACCGCAAGCGTAATTTCTGCGTTTTTGCAAACATGTCTTAGTAACATACACAAAAACATTTGGAATATTAAGTGTCCGAATAATTCTGTTATTCACTGTAGAACTCTGAGTCTGACGATTCAGTTTCTATGTTTCCAAGCATTGGACTGAATACCTTTCTGCACAGGCCGATGCAGCCACTCATGAAGATATGATTTCCATCGATATCTCGTTTTTTTTTTTCTTTTTTTTTCTGCTGCTTGGGGCGATTCAGTTTTCCTTAGGCAGTTACAGTTAATCTTATTATTACAACCACTACATACAGACTGTAAATGAAAGTACTATCTAATAACTTGCGGATAACACTCCAGTTCATGCTGCAAGCTTAAATCAATAATCGCTATTGTATACTGGTAGTATTGCTACTAATTATTATTTTTTAACCATAGACAGGTAATGTTCGTAAAATTTACTACGCAGGATTTTATTTTTGTCCGTTGATAGCGATTGTTTCAATGCAGACTTCCGATTTTCCGTGTACCTTCTTCTTTTGTGTTGAGCTCTCTGATAATGTGCTTCCAGCTGCCAAACAGATAACACGTGTTGTAGTTTCAGAGGTCCCATCGTAATAATAATAATTATGATCGTTTATCTTTAGTGAGAGTCTACTGAGGACAACCAGTATGTAGGCCTATAGTAAGTTAAGGTTTGCCTTTATTTCGTCCCGTGCCTTAATGTCTAAAATACCTTATCTAGCCGCATCTATGGTTGAAGTGTTAGCGCGCCTGTCTTCCATCAAGGTGCCCCAGTTCGATACCCGGCCAGGTCGTGATGTAATTTGTGGTGGAAAAAGATGATGTTCCAGAGGGTTTCCGATTCTGATATAGATAGGGGCCTGAGACTCAGGGCCGCTGGGGCTTATCAGGCTATCCGTATGCGGATAGGACCTGGCTTTATTCGGGACTGAAGCAGGATGGTCTATACCTTATTTTATTTCATGGAGTGCAGTTTCATAGAAAAGACTTTGCCGACAGACCTTCTACTGCCCCCTACTAATTGATTGTCATAAATAAATGTCTTCCTTACTGTGACGGAAATCTTGTCTTCTCCTGTTCGTAACCAATCACAACCTGTGTTCAGAAGAATTGACAGGTTCCCGTCAAATCCAGGTGGATGCAGAGTTGTCGCATCTTTTCCGAATTCCAAGAATCCAGTCAGTTTCACTGCATTATTTCAAGGGTCACCAGGATTGTGGCAACTGTGCAATGTTGGGACGAGGGGACAGGATGGAATTGTCAGAGTGTTTGTGTAGGAAGTCATAAATCTGTAAGTGGGTGTTCAAAGGAGCCACCGAACTGCACTCCTTGAAATAAAATAAGGTATACCTGTCAGCCATTGGGACTCTGGGATTTATCAGGCAACTCCTTCACGAAGCGGGATTTGGCTCTATTAGGGACTTGGACAGGTTGGCCTACCTGTAGCGTCGGATTCACGAATGATACCGGGGCCAACTGTCAGACTTGGACAATCATCACAGCCCTTGTAAAGTCAAACCAAGACATCCTGCTTAGGACTCGCATTACGGTTCGAGTCCTCACGGGGAAAGTAATTTATCATGAAATTTCGGCAGGTATATGGGACTGGTGTGCATCCAGCATTGAGATAAATTTGGGGAGCTACTACAGGTAACAAAATCCGGTTGCGAAAATCAACTATAACGGCTGGGAGGATCATCATGCTGATCAAATGATACCTCCGTTCTGGTTGAATGATCGTTCACCTCTACTAAGACATGTGGATACCGCAACCGGCCTTGGCCTTCATTGCTGTTCGCGCCACGAATTACTATTATTATTATTATTATTATTATTATTATTATTATTATTATTATTATTATTATTATTATTGTCTTTCGAGTTAATTTTACTATAGCCCTAATCAACCAGGAGACAAAGAAAGCAGAATTATGCAATATGACCAAATGTGTCGTCACCCTTCTTGTAACAGAAGTCAATTGCAATTTTTACGACATCCTAAACATTGCTGGTATCAGTTCCTGGATTATGTGCATGGAAAATATGACTTAGAAAAATGAAAATGTATAGTCGAGAAAATTATTTCTTTTCCAACTACAGAGTGTACAAATTATTAGACTCAGCAACACATTATTTACATTTACAATAATTATTATCACGAATTACTGGCCAGAAAATAATTCTATTGGACTCTATACAACAGGATCAGTACAAAAAAGTCCTAGAAACCCGAACTTTCCACAAATGAGGGACTGGTTCCCTGATGGTTCCCTTCATGCAGGATGGAGTACCCTGTCACAGAACCAGATCAGTGGGTGAAAATAATGTAGACGTCCTTCCCTGGCTAGGTAACAGCCCAGACGCAAATCCAATTGAAAATCTTTGGTCTATCATAAAAAAAAGACGATTACCACCAAGGCGAACCTCATAGAAGCACTTATCCAAATATGGCACAGGGATGAAGACATCAAGAAACAATGTGAAAATCTCATGAACAGCATGCCAAACCGCATAAAATTGATGATAAAGAACGAAGGGTTTCATACTAAATGTTAATTGTTGCAAACAGTGTGTAATAAATGAGGTTTGTAGAATAAATATTACGTACTTGAATCATGTAATTTATCGTTTGAATCTAATGATTAGCACACGTCTGTATGTGAGTAACTGCTAAACCCGCGGTTGGTACTAAGTTTGAAACTACCGTGGTTGAATTATTGTTAATTCAAAAAGAAAACTAAGACAATTTTGACCCTAAAGAAGAAGACGAACAAGAAGAAGAGCAGTGTCCAGTACCTCAGAAATACGAAAAACATACTGTGTGCGCAAAGAAGAGGCGAATAACTTAGTCCTATTGCAAATACTGTAGAAAACCATTTTGTAAAGAAGATAGGGCTTTATTGTATCTTAACTGTAAGGAGAACAAAGTGACTTAATATTGGTAGTATACAATTATTTCAATGAAAGACGGGAAGCAAGTCGTAAACTTAGGAATAAAAAGAGAGATTACTTGAAGAAAAAACTGAATGAGGTAGAAATAAATAGTAAGAATAAAAACATTCGAGATTTATATAAGGGTATAAAGGAATTTAAAAATGGATATCGGGCAAGGGTAAACGTGATCAAGGATGAGAATGGTGACTTGCTTGCAGACTCTCATTCAATCCTGAACAGATGGAAAAACTATTTTGGGCAACTACTAAATATACATACATAGGCCAAATAGAAATGATCGGGACGAAATTCAAATACAAACTGCTGAGCCATTTATACCGGAACCCACACTTTCTGAAGTCGAAATTGCGATAGAAAATCTGAAAAAGTACAAGTCTCCAGGTATTGATCAAATTCCAGCAGAATTAATACAAGAGGGTGGAAGGGCATTACCTAGCGAAATTTATAAACTTGTACTTGCAATTTGGGAAAAGGAAATTGTACCAGAACAATGGAAGGAGTCCATAATCGTACCTATTTTTAAGAAGGGGAACGAGACTAACTGCAGTAACTTTCGAGGAATATCACTTTTGTTGACGTCGTACAAAATTTTGTCGAATATCCTTTTGAGACGATTAACTCCATATGTAGATGAAATTATTGGGGATCATCAGTGTGGTTTTCTGCCCAACGGCAGGTCCTTTTCCACTTGGTTATTTAACGACGCTGTATCAACAATTAAGTTATTTAGCGTCGATGGAATTGGTGATAGCGAGATGGTATTTGGTTAAGATGAGGCCGAGGATTCGCCATAGATTACCTGACATTCGCTTAATTTGGGAAAACCTCGGAAAAAACCAAACAGACAATCAGTCCAAGTGGGAATCGAACCCACATTCGAGCGCAACTCCTGAGCTACGCTGGTGTCCGGCAGGTTTTTTTACTGCAAACCCAGCATTCTCCATTCCTTCGTATAATATAATGATAAATTGTACCTGACGACGTTTTCGACTTCAAGTTTTGTTGTAAGTGCATTTTTTTTTGTCTTGCTCCTTTGAGAGATCCGAGAACATGCTCATTGTAGACAATATTATTTTACAAGCTCAGATATTGCTTTAAATTGTTAAAGAACTGTAAATTATTCCAAAGCTATGTTATTAGATATCTATAAAATATGTTGCAGTATGATGTCATTACAGACACTATCAAAATTGAACCATACTTCAAGTTAATTTTTTAACTGGTGAATACAGAGATGTTTAAAGAAGCCATGGATCATTGATACCTGAAACAGCTGTAGGCCTATTAATGTTATTGACGTCAAACCGATTTATTTAAAGGAAACGAACTTAAATATCAATAACGTATCAGTCGTGTATACAAATATTTGAATGCTTTTCACCAACTTCGGTTAAAAATATCACCCTCATAGCATCTAGGCCTAATTCGTCTGCGATTTTGGCTATTTGGATAGTGCGTACGCTTTCCAACCAAACTGTGGATTCTCGGCGTGAGCAATTGAAGAAATTTATCTTTCATCCACTGGACTGAATGTTTGTCCGTTGTCTTGTGATTGTCCTGTGATGTCTCAGCGGTAGCCTTGCGTCATGCCGATACATGACTAGGGAGGCCAGCAATTGTGAAACTTTTATAGCCCTGCTCTTCTTACTTAATGCCCGATACGTCAACCTAACCAATTTTCCTCTTTCACTATATATGCTAGTTCGTTATAGTGATTTTATTCTTGTCAGGTTGAATTTTTCTGCCGACTTTTGAATTTTTGTACTGACAAATACTACTGACAGTTGCTTTCCAACTGTTATTTCGACAGCTTCGATTGCCTTTCAAGAAGCTACCAACATCCATGAATCGAAAGTCGCTACAGAGTGTTATTTTAAATTTGAATGTAATAGGCTAAATAATTAATAATACTAATATTAACAAATTATACAATAACAGTTAATAAGAAACGGTATACGTTTTCAAGTGGTATTCGGTTTTCAGAGTTCGTAGTATTTATTTCATGTAGTCAAACAAAATGGATTTGTAGATTAGCCTACATTCCATGAATCATTAACTGTTCAGTTAAATAAATTAATTTCATATTGAAGGATGGGTGAAGCGGAGAAAAATTCTCTCCGGCACCGGAATTCGAACCCGGGTTTTCAACTATACATGCTGACACTTTATCCATTAAGCCACACCGGATTCCAGTTCCGATGCCGGATTGAATCCTCTCAATTTAAGTTCCACCTCTTACATAGTTTCGCTTTAGTGGGCAACCCTCATGCACTGTGTCACAGATGTGTGACAGTAGCACAATGTCCAACACACTATGTGCAGAGGTGCACTCATTACGAATGACTAAGTGGCCAGGATCACACGGAATGAGCGACGTCTTAAATCACTAAGTGATTATTTACGCATATCATATTATTGTGATGTACTGAAGTGCATATGAAATTTCCGTGCAGGAATTCTGCATTACCATATGATGAAGGATGGGTGGAGCGGAGAAAAATTCTCCCCGGCACCGGAACTCGAACCCGGTTTTTCAGCTCTAAGTGCTGACGCTTTAGCCACTAAGCCACAAGAGGATTCAATCCGGCATCGGAGCTGGAATCCGGTGTGGCTTAAAGAATAAAGCGTCAGCACGTAGAGCTGAAAACCCGGGTTCGAGTCCCGGTGCTGGAGAAAATTTTTCTCCGCTCCACCCATCCTTCACCACATGGTAATGCAGAATTCCTGCACGAATATGTCATATGTACTTCGGTACATCACAATACTAGAATTTCATATTGCCATACAAAATACATTTTAATATATATTGGATTAATTATAAATAAATTACAATAATAATAATAATAATAATAATAATAATAATAATAATAATAATAATATCAATATCGTTTCAATACACATCATTGTGATTTTTGATGATTTGGTGACATCTGGTAACAGTTCGCAAAATTTAAAAGACGGCCATATTAGCTTTCTAGGAATTAATCTTACGCTAACTACAGTGCGCGATCCAATGAATCGCCATCCTCTATATGCAATGGTAAGTGTGATAAATGGGGGGGTAAGTCAGAATAAATAAAGAAAGAAGAAAGAAAGCGCTAACTCGAGATGAAACTTAGCCATTACACTATGTACAGTAGTACGCCCCGTGGGATAGTGTTAATGAGAAATGAAATGGTAGAGTGAATAATTTCAAGGGGAATATTGTTCCAGGGCCGGGTATCGAACCTGGGACCTTTGGCCGAGCGCGCCAAAGCTCTACCGACTGAGCCACCCAGGAACTATATCAGACCCAGGCTCAATTATTTCCCTTATATCCACATGCCTCAAGTGGATTGACTGAATGTTAGAGATCAGCATTGAGTGCACACTTTCTGTGTGACTTAATTTTGTTGTGGTTTTCTGTTAACGAGTATCGTGTATTATACAAATCTGGCTTTCAGGTATAGTTTCCTCTAAAGCTGACTTGAATAATTTCAAGGGAAAGGTAGATTATTCGAAATTGTTTTTTATTTGATTCTTACCATTGTGAAATACAGAAATGTCTACGTTTCTAAGGTTGAATCTAATTTCTCCATCAATTGAAGGAAATGGGAGGGTGGTTTAACAATCGTTAGGGTCTTTGCAAGTGCCTGTAATAATAAACCATCTGGATGGATATTGCAAGACACTATATCTGGACTAGTTTTTTTTCACATTCATTCATAGTGAGTATTACTCCAAGCAGTGGGATACACTTTCCGCTTTGTTTCTTCATCTAGGGTAAACTCATTTAATTCCGTGATAATAAGATTTTATTACTATTATTTCCATATGAAGACACAAAATAATATTGTTTATTACTGTAAACATTTGTTCAAATGTCGTAATATGACAATCCGTGAAGTAATAACTGATAGCTGTGTTTACGTAGAGAGAAAAAAATTAAAAGCATCACTCACATTTCATTTAATTCCGTGGTATTTCACTTAATTCCGTGACACAATAGTGTACATAAAATAAAGACAGAAAAATCTTACACTGTGACCTTGAACATTAACATGAACGTGACGCATCCAATCAAGAAAGAGATCACAATTGATCCACCCATTTTCTGAAAGTCAGATACTCAGTTATCTTTAAGAATCCGGGTAGATAAAGCTTGAGACCAATTCCTGACTAAAAATGTTTGAGAGTTCCGAGAATCGAACACACGTGCGGATCAGAGAACAGAGTGCTGATCCCTATGCGAAGATGGTCATTATATATATATATATATATATATATATATATATATATCATATGCAAAATTTTCTTCATTTTAATTGGCGGTAATATTCGATTACTTAATATAAATTATCTAATTATTATAAATAAATATTATATAATTAATTAATATAGATGACAACTAGTCGTACAGGCTATATGACGTTCATTTAACGAGTTTTCATTTTCTGTTCACTTAATTCCGTGATACAGTAAGGCAGCCAAATGTTAAAAATCCTTAAGAAAATGTGCAGACAACTTAAGGTTTGTAGACTAAATTATATAAGTTAATTGACAACTGGGTACACATTCTAAATCTTCAAAGCAATCTCTATAGAAATATATATTCATACACATGTATAATTATGCACATACCTGTTTTTTTTTAACTTATTTTAGGATACGACACCAGGACAACTCAAACCAAGCTTCTTAGCAATGGCGTACTAAGAAATGACTTCCTGTTAGCAGTGCACTTGTTCCCAGTAGCCCAAACTTCTTGAGATGGTAGCTGATTAGTGTTGCTATCCATTGAACAAACTACCAACAATTTGTCATGTACACATAATTCAGTAATATTCATTATATTCAGTATAACGGAATTACATGAGACACGGAATTAGATGAATTTACCCTATAGGCGAATGTAATTTCTATAGTTTACTGCAGGTGAAGAGAATCCAATACAAACTCTCCTAGGTATGTCCTTGTCACAACAGAAATAAAAATTTAAAAGGTAAAAAATCTCGAACGCATAAATTGGACGCCCATGGTCTAAATGGGAGGTAATTAATTTTCTGGCATAATAGCCATAACACCCGAGTTTTTACGAGCAATTAGTCGGTTCAAACGGCGTGGAATAGGTCGCTTGGCAGATCGAAAGTCGTGTAAATTTTTATGGTTCTGTTCAGTCACGCCAGACGAATTCCTAGATTGCTTTCTCAACACGGTCCTAATAAAATTTTTATCACAACTCCAATTATAAGTGCTTCATTATTAGCAGAAAGATCTCACGGTTTGAAATGGACAACGATGTTTAACAAGTTACCAATAAATTATATCGATTGTATTTAAGCAACACAGTGCCGTATGCAAAGTGAGAAAATCATTTCACATGCACATACGAATAACACCTTGTGATGATTTCCTTGTTCCAGGAATGTACTCCAAAATGCTTTCAATATCAAGAACTGTTATTTCATACCCATCTTTCCGACAGAGGCCAGAGTTCTGAGCTTGGGCTTGAATCATAGAATCTGAGGCGTCCCTTCACCATAATCTACTAAATAAGTTAAAATATCCTCAGAATATGCCTTTTATTTCAAAACATTTATTTGAACCTTCTGCTGTGGTATTTGTTTACAACATTTGATAAAATTATTTTATTTGCACATGGGTATTATTATACAAGTGATAAAGTAATTAAAGTAAATAACCACTGTTTACGTATGAGTTTTTCGAATCACTCAGGGTCACATACTTGGGTTTTCTGGTCTTCCTGCTGAATCAAAACATTCCACATCACAATAGGTAGGGAGTGTACGAGTTTCCAGCTGTCCATTCACAGCCTGAGAAGGGGAATATAGTTGAGACGTATTTGTTGAGATGGCGGGACATGCTATACAAGAAACCTTCGCCATCTGCAGGTATATCTAGAAACTTTTACATAACTGCATTACCTTACTATTATTACCTTATCTTATTATTAAGTTATTACATTAGATCGACCACGTGTCAAAGTGTTTTGAAGTATCCCATCACTAATCATTAAATTCATCATAAATATCATCAAAAATACAGAGTGCGAACGGAATGTTTTCTCCGTGGGAGTAGGACTTTAAAATTAAAAATATACAGAATTCATTACGGTTTTCGTTTTGCACATTCTGTCAACTACTTAAACAGAACGAGGTTTGTGACCATCTTCAAAGCGAAAATTTAAATTATAACTGTCAGAGACGTTTTCCAACTCATTGTCTATAAAATTATTGTTCATAATAACAGTGTTGGTCGACTAGTATTATTATCCTGCTAAATTACATTAAAGAAGAAAGGAAATCATTATATATGCTGAATTAGCATTAGTAAAATATAAAATACGGAAACTATAAATTTGCATTAGTAAAATATAAAATACGGAAACTATAAATTTTCCATCTGAAGGGGTAGGGACACATTAATACCATTTTAGTATGGGACACTAAATTCTCTAGAGGGGGATGATCTCCGGTATTCCTCTATCAATTCGCACCCTGCATAAATATCATCATCGTCATCATCATCATCATCATCATCAATCATCATCAATCATCATCATCAGTCGACCTGGTTGGCAAGTTGGTATAGCGCTGGCCTTCTATGCCCAAGGTTGCGGGTTCGATCCCGGGCCAGGTCGATGGCATTTAAGTGTGCTTAAATGTGACAGGCTCATGTCAGTAGATTTACTGGCATGTAAAAGAACTCCTGCGGGACAAAATTCCAGCACATCCGGCGACGCTGATATAACCTCTGCAGTTGCGAGCGTCGTTAAATAAAACATAACATTTAACATTTCATCATCATCATCATCATCATCATCATCATCATCATCATCATCATCAGGAGTACAACGATCCTATTTGGGCCACAGTCTGTCTTTGAAGCTTTTGTTAGGTTTCTTGTCACTTGATAGAGATCTCCAATTTGGTTTACCCAGGAATTTTGTATCTCTAATCATTCAGTTAATTCTTCCGAGTTTAGGGCTTCCATTTATTCTTGTAACCTCTACTGCTGCAATTACTCGTAGATTAGATCATCATGGCCTTATTACAAATCCGAGCCAATTTTTATCATATTTTATATACTGTAATTATTATATTTGTCACTTTGTGTTGTTCATAAAGCTCCTTATTTAACCTGTCAAATTTGTTATTCTCCAGTTATTTTAACTGATCTAAATATTATAGTTCTCGATATTTATCTTTCAAATTTACTGATATTCTTCTCATCCGCCTTAGTTTCAGGTCTGTATGTCAGAAATAATTTTATTAACATTTTATGTAACAGTATTTGTTTCTGTAATGTCAGTCAATGTAATTTTAATTTTTTCTTAACGGACTGTAGCATTTATTTGCTCACAAAGTCCATTTTTTTCTTAGGTTTCTGTACTAGTACAAAGATTTACGTTGTTAAGAATTCCATCCCAGTCTTTTCTAATCACGTACCTACTATTTTTTTTTTTGCAACTCACCTCACCTAATTAGCTTTTCATGTACATATGTACTTTCTTTAGTCCTTCTAAATAAACTTATTGATGAAGCTATTGAAGGGTACAATTTTCATAAATTGTTATTTGTTCTGGAGGCCTGGCTCGGGACCTCGCATAGTGAGGGTGATTTATGAGGAGAAACTGCAGATCCCTGAAAAAAATCCCTCACGTCCGTTTTTTCCACCAAAATTTCGTTCATGACTGCAATCGCAACTGGATAACTACGTTGAAAGGCAGAGGATAATCATTCGGCCAGAGGCGAGATTTTATACTACAGGTAATACAAGGATGAGTGTTCTATTTCTCGGCTGTAGCTGAAATAGTAACGGTTCTAGATACAGACTTAGCGAAATGAACTTCGATTCCCTTCCGGAAAAGGAGATTTCTGTATCTTCCAGAACACTAAGTGTATTCGTTGGACTGTTTTTCACCTGTGCAGTCTTTATTTCATCTGTAGACTTTTTTATTCTACCAACGTTCCATTTGCTAGGATTTGCTTAGTGATCCAAATTGCAACACCCTAATATCACAGTCTAGTACATACAGTAACGAAGCTCAATACGTAGGAAATATGCATCCATAGATAGTAGCGATCCTAGTGGTTAGCAACTATCGCCAACATCTCAGGCAATGCGAAATAGTACCTGCACAGTGTTCCTAGTACCCTCACAACTCAAGCTTCGTGACTAACATGTAAACTTATCGTATTCACTGTTATTACAGAAACATTGTTTACAAATATATTTCACTAACTAGCTAACCTAATCAGTCATAATTCAAATTGATTACCGGTATTCATTAATTTAATGAATAAAAAAAGAATGGGTGAATAAACGAACTTGAAAAGCATTGAAATATATATTTTTAGTCTGTTGACTCTAAGTTTTGTCACACTTTATGAAAGGCCTGTCATTAAATTCTAAAATATTCCTCTGTAAAACGTAGGAAAGTGACATCCGGTTCCTAACTCAAGCCATCTGACTGGCGTGAATAAATTCTTGTGCGGAGCCTTGGGCGTTGCTGTGGGTCCTGCCCCGCCCGAGGCGCTTCCATGTGCGTGTCCGCATGTTGTCATATAAATATGTGCAGTTTAATTTATAATGGCGTATAAATTGAAAATTAAAATAATGAAATAGAATGAAGTGCAAAGAGACAAAAGGAGAAAAGCCACTAACAACGTAGGCCTACTGCACATAAAGATTGAAAAAGAAAGGATTACAACATTTTTAATAATAATAATATTCTATTTTAAGAAATGTTTACTTTGTTTTATGGTATTATATACATACAAGTGTACGTGTTTATGTATGTATGTATGCATGCATGCATGTATGTATGTGTATGTATGGAATTATAGGATGGGGTAGCTTATTTAAATCCCATTTTAATCTACTTTATATATATATATATATATATATATATATATATAAATTTTATTCCTCCAAGTGAAGGCTGCCTAGAAGACAAGGCTTACCAATTTTTTTTTAAGTAAATGGTAGCCTAGATCATATATGTAACAGATAACTCCTCGCTACGTTAAAATCGGCAGCACTTTGAAGAGAACAACCGCCAGGATCGCCACTCGTCCGCCGTAAACGAACACGAGATGGCAGCACAGTCCCCAATGCAATTCAAATGGGAATTATGACGTGACTCCTTATGTAACAACTAGATGGCAGCGTAGTAAACCTGACAAAAGTTGTTAACCTCAAAGTCTATAAGCCCGACATATCTGTTACATATATGATTAAGGATGGTAGGTACACAATTATAATGAAAAAAAAAAAACAAGGAGAAGGAAAAGAAAAAGAAATAACACAATTATAAATAATTGAAGACGACTAAACAAAATACATTAATTCCAGAAGAAACATAAAACTTCCTAGTATGATATCTATTTGCTATTATGTGATCACAGTCGTCTATTTAGCACTAGTTGCAAGACCCAACTTAAGTGAGTAGATCGCCATAGGAAAAAGATCAATCTATTTACGTGTAGAGATGGTTTCTTAGGATTTTTATAGATCCCTTCACAGCAGACAGAGATATTTCAGCCAGAGTTTGTCCTAGACCAAACTGCTTGCAAAAATGCGCGAATCTTTTTGTGATGTTCCCTCTAGCCCCAATCAGTAATCCAATAACTTCGATCGACGTTAGGTGATATTTTCCCTTATAATATGGTATAGTGGGGTCGTATATGTCGCATTTTTCCTGATGTACCTCAGCAGGTTGATTTTCATATTGTTTCCATCCTTACAGTTGGATCAATTATGAAACCCCTTGTTGAGCTTGTCGGGATAGCGATTATGTCAATGCGCCTTGTAGATCCATTTGTGGACAAACCATGGACCTCCTTCTCTACTTGGTAGTCTTTTCCTCGTAGGGCCGATGTTAGGAGGGATCGAATCTTGTGGTGACAACTATTTCTCAGTAGTTCTCCATGAGGACAGGCTCCCAGAAAACACTTAAAATATGTCTTCATAAAACTATTGATTTTCCATCTCAAAAATTGTTTTTAGACTTTAATATTCTTAACATAAGACAAATTCATTATATTAATACAATTTATACATAAAAACCGAAATAATTTTGAATTGCATTCTCATAGTTATGAAAAAAAAAAAGGTATGAATTCTTTAAGATTGTTTGAACCAAAATGCAACACTGCTACAGTATTTAATCATAGTAGTAATTTAGGCCCAAGAATATAAAACAAATTTATATTTAAATATTCTAATATTGTCAATTCTAATAGTTCTAGTATTAAATTTAAAAAGTTAGATATGGATTTTATAAAAATTGAAAAATTGTAAATTTAAATTTAGCCTAGATATTCTTATTGCATAGTAGACATAAGACAAATTGTATTATATACTTCATAATTTCAATTCAGGAATCCGCCCCTGAGCACGAGTTCTACTCTTTCAGGGACGAGCTAAAGCTTTTCTGTATATATTATATTTTATGTTACAATTATTAACTAAATAAATAAATAAATAAACGTGTATATGTATGTATGTATGCATGTATGTTATCTTGTAATGTATGCAACGTATTAGAACAGTGGTATTCAATTTATGGTAGGGGTACGCGAAGTTGTCTCAGATGGTCCGCATCCCACTGACTACGTAGTCTATATAAGATATTGACATTTATTTTATTATAATATTGTTGATAAATTATTGCAGAAACAGTGTTTTAGGAACAGGTAACTTGCATTTTAAGTTTACGTCTGTTCCTAAAACACTGTTTCTGTTCAGAATTTCTTTTGTCAATGTAAATGCAATAAATTGATTTATATTGTTTATATTTTGTTTGAAAAACGATCCTACATCCTCATCTTCTTGCCCCGCTGGCTCCGCCGACTTCCATAGCAGCGAGTTCTACTCGTTGCCTGATCTACTTACACCTGCCCAGTCTGCACCCTCTCGCTCCGGGCGAGGCTTTAGGGCTCTCCCATGAGCACCCGTGATATAGCTAATCGACGATGTAAGCTATGAAGGGAGAAATGAACTGGCCACCATACCCTATTATCTCCTATCCTAATTGGCTCATAAGTGATGCCTTAATGGTATCACTTGTGAGGTCAGACCAGTCCTGTCTTAGGACAGTTGACTAAACAACAAATACTTTCTTTCACATTATCTTTTACAACATCAACTCTTGTTTTCCTTGCTTCAATAACATTTTACATAATTCATTGCTGTTATTATTGCGTTAATATGTATGATAACAGTAGTTTTTATTTATTTTAGTAGTTATTTTACGACGCTTTATCAACGTCTTAGGTTATTTAGCATCTGAATGAGATGAAGGTGATAATGCCTGTGAAATGAGTCCGAGATCCAACATCGAAAGTTATCCAGAATTCGTTCATATTGGGTTGAGGGAAAACCCCGGAAAAAAACCTCAACCGGGTAGGCCTAACTTGTCCCGACCGCCGGGAATCGAACCCGGCCACCTGGTTCCGCGGCCAGACGCTCTAAACGTTACTCCAAAGGTGTGGACTGATATTAACAATAATAATAATAATAATAATAATAATAATAATAATAATAATAATAATAATAATAATTTATTTTGCATACAACATTAATCATAGTCTTTTATTCCTTTTTGTAACATTGAATTAGAAGACCGTCGGCGCCCAAGAAGGAATGGCGACAGAAAACCCATTGTTTCAACAAAAGAAAGCGAGAGAGAGAGAAAGAGAGAGAGAGAAAACGTTCCTACACTCTGTCAACCTTCGAAGTGAGTAATTAACCATATGTCTCCGCTGAAAGTAGCAAACAAATTTATCTCCTTTCTGTGAAAAATGTGACAGCCGTTACATTTTAAAAATTTGTACGGGGTGGGCAAATAAAACTGACCCGCGGGAAATATATATGAAATATATGAATTTATACGTATAAGACTGACGCGGAAATGACCCTGACAATGCAGGAAACCGTGATTTCGATGCAACAATGGGTTGCTGTCACATGTCCGCGCATGCGCATCTCCCGCATGCTCTGTCCCGAGCTTCGCTGTGTCATTACGTTTGAGTGAGTGAGAGGAGCAGACGTGTTTAGTGGCCAGTTGAATGCAACACAAAATGGTGCTCACGATAAAACATCGCGTGTTCATTGTCGAGTGGAACAGGTGTGCGGAACTGTTTGCGCAAGAGTTTCAGACTGGACGTGTTTTGGCAAAACCTCCAACAAACCAATGCAAAACTTAGTGGCAAAATGGCGCGAAACGGGCTCTGTAGCGAATAAAAACCGTAACTATCCGAAAAGAGTTAGAACACCAGAAAAGATTGCCCGGGCCAATTTTATTTTACCCATCCTGTATAAAAATTTATTCAAAAGAGTTTTTTAAATAATATGCAAAATGAATGACAGTTTCACCACTGATTCACACAGCAAGAAAACAGGCAGTTGTCAGAGATGATTGGCTCAAGTAATACTACATAACCACTTGTGCAGAAACGATATAAAATATGTCTCTTCAGCACATGAATAAGTGAGAAGAGAGGGACTTTGCAATTTGCGTATTGTACAAGTACCTGTGTGGACGAACCTACTTCTACCGTGAACGCATTGAACAAAATGAACTCATTGTAAGACTATATTGCGTTGTTCAGTGGAAATAAAACACGAACGTGTAGTGCAAGGCAGGGACTGCAGTAGCCAAGTGCTTATTGCCCTCTCCCTCGCTCCGCCCAATTCAATGCAATCACGTCATGTAGACGATATGTGAGGGGAGGATCTTACTCTCCAGTGCTCTCCAATGTAGTACAACCTTAATATACTTTGTTCCGCTTCGCTGTAGACCTTCAGCTTCCGTACAAAGTTTTAGAAGTTGCGCTTTTTGTAAATCGCTTTAACAACTTTTCCTCTGAACGTCTGCTATTTGAGTTTCAATCCGTCTAATTTAGTATCTATCAAATATGGAAGAAAGACTTGTAAATGTTTAACGAATTACTGGTACAGTAAAAAGTGTTTTTAAGGAAAGTATGAATTGGATACCATCATGAAATTCTATTAAGTAATGAGTGAATGAATGAATTGACATTTATTCACTACAAGTGAGTTTTCACTCATTGGTAGTTACAGAGAAAAATAGCAATACATAAAGAGAAGACATACTAACAGCAATACTGAAGGATTACAGAGTAGAAATAAAAACAAGACAAGTCAAAGTCAGCAAATAAGAGAACGAAGAAGAGAATATACCAGGCCTGGGAGTTAATAACTCAATTGAGTCACTGCAGACTACTCCTGAACTCCCAACTCCACCTTTCCTGGCAGAGGCAGTTATATTTTGGACCGATACGAGTACGAGGAAAGCAAGGCACATAGCGCCCGCAAAGCCGAAAACCAGCACGACAATATTGCCTACGTCGTTATATATGTATAAACAATCAAGTAGCCTGTTTGAAAAATCATCCTTACCTTTCAATGTATAATAATCCGTTCCCAATCTTTATTTAATTACTAGGTCCCTATTGAAAGGGTGGGAATTTTTTTTCTCGTATGTTTCAGATCAAATGTACAATCTCAAGTAAAATAGTACATTATGCAACGAGCCTATAATGAAGGTAATTAAGAAGTGAGTATGGATATTTATGAAACGAGCGCAAGCGAGTTTCATAATTTTCATACGAGCTTCTTAATTACCATTATAAACGAGTTTCATACGACTTTTTATGCTCGACCATATTTCTAACTTGATATTATTAATTTTATTGTATCTGACCTGGAGCAATGTCCCGTATGTTGTGAGATGTGCGCAGACGCGAAAGTATTGATTTTTTCCGAGGAACAGATGTCCACATTGACCTTGCTAGGCCATAAGAACCTACAGAGATAACATTGAAATAAAATTAGACATTGAAAAACGAGATGACAAATTGAATTTATTTGAATATTATTTACAATTAACGCTAATTATTATAGTAACAGAACATAACCTTCTGGGACAGTATTGGATTTCCAGCCTCCGTGACTTTTCGCTAATTCTCTTTCGATTGTATATCCGAGAATAATCGATACTTGCGGTTTTATAACGGTAGAAAGCTGACCTGTCATTGGCTGAACAGTTGTAACCTGAGTCGTCATTGGCTGAAAGACCTGACCTTTAATGAGTAGGTGTACTTTAATGACATGCATTAAAGGTCTGCTACCAGGTGTATAATTACTACATTTCGGCATGGTCGAGTATAAAAAATATTAACGCTTTATTTAACGTTATGTTTTATGTTTTTATTTTTTTTAGAAATGCAAATTTATTTGGGAATTTTTTTTCTATTTATATAACCATGGGTAATATATCTAATAATAGAAGCAGAACATTTTGATAACTACAGAATTGTTTTGTCTTTTTGTATAAATTAAACAAATCTAAGAATATTTATTTTAATGATGTATGTTGTTCAAAGTTGCGAAATCTTTCCGCGAAATGCTATTTCGAGAATGATGAGCAAGACTCAAAGTGCACAAGAGTTACGAGACGAGACTCGAAAGACAAGTGCAACGAACACAGCGAGTGAGAGCGGCAGTTACATTTGGGCTATTCCATAATGAAATCGATCAGTAAAAAACCTCGCATTTTTATACTCTAATTTTTTCCCTGTTTATAGAAGGTGCTGAGGACAGTGAATTTGCAAAAATATACTATCGAAAGTCAAACGGTTTTCATATTGTTGAGCGACAAATTTAGCGTATTTTAGAAAAACAAGCCTCTTTCAGCTCTCAGAACTCTGGAACCACTTACTGTAGAACATTGAACGAGAGCTCATTTTGAAGCTGACATTTGGTAGGTTATGATAAGAAGTAATTCTTATTTTTATTATGTACAGAGAGACAGATAATCTGATTTTATTTACTTTTAGGCTTATTGCTCATTTGTAAAAATGTAAAAAAAAAATATTGAGAAAAAACCTTGCATTATTAAGAGGAATTCGGCATTGTTTGCTTTGTGGTACGGCAATAAGTTTGAGGGTATTAAATAAATTATTTTCACACGCCTAGACTTGAACGGTGCAATACCGCACGCACTGGCCGAGAGATGATGATAAGAGAGCGTTGGGCGTCATTTTAACCCATTTTAACCTAGCGTTACCATATGGTAACGCAGTGCAGAAAGGAATATAACTTGCTTTATACACATCCTTGATTAATAAAACTGGAATTTTTCTTTGTGAATCCAAGCTACATGATTTGTTCTTTCTTATTACATTATGAAATTACAAATTTATTATACCAGTTAGGCAAGAGCAGCTGCGCGATTTAGATGTTGCTTTCTCAGCAGCAATTTTGGAGAGCAACAAGAAGTAAGATAATTTATTTGTTACTTTGATTAATTTGATTATAATGTTTGTTGCGGTATTTTACTTATTGTTGATTGAGTATTCATGTACATCAAGCACAAGTTTACAATCCATAATATTGTTGTGGATATAATACATTGTTTGGAATTAGAAAACGAAAAATTAGAGCATTCTACATACAGCCACCAAAGCGCAATTTTGTATCTGACGAGAACTCTGCAGATATAGGGGGTGGCATGTTCGAAAACCTAAGTGGAAGGGAACCGAGTACTGAAGCTGGGGTTATTTTTGTATTAGCGACAGAATAGGTGCACCAGATGATATTCCTTTTATAGAAGAATAGGAAGTTGAAGAGTCATCTGTGATAGAAAGAGAATGATACCGTCAACATTGCAATGTGTGGAAATGGTGCCATCAGGGAAACGTAAGTGGATAAAACAGTATATCATAACAGTTCAATCGATTTCTCCTGAGAGTGACTTTTAAAGACAGAGATGTGACAAATTTTGTTTTCATTATAAAAATTCGCTTTATCCATGTAAAAAATGTTATAGCCCATGTTCACATGGTTGTTAGATGTAGCTATACAAAATGCTTGGCAGCCAAGTAGAAGATCTGGCTCACCATTGAATGAATTAGAATTCAAATGGGAGATTTGAAGAAGTCGGGGAGCATCCCAAAAGGCAAGGGGTGACCGTCTACTTCGAAATACAGCGATATTGGAGCTACGAGACGTGTCCAAAAAGTAAGTTTCCCTGGAGCCGTTTGCAGAAATAAAATGCAATTTTATGGAAAGATTTATTCGAACAAATACAGGAATTGTTGAGCTATTTTTTCAACATATTTCCACCTGAATTGAGACTTTTTGTTACAATGGTATCAACAGAGAGGTGCAAACGGCTGTCACAAACAGGTTCCGATTCCAGGCGGGACACTTCTACGTGGGACAAAAGTTGTTCCCACGGTGTGACAAATCTCTCAGTTCCAGTGGGAAATATTTTGAAAAATAGTTCAACAATTGCTGTATCTGTTCCAATAAATCTTTTCATGAAATTGTGTTTTCTTTCTGTAAACAGCTCCAGGTAAACTTACTTTCTGGACGTCACTCGCAGAACATCTGATTATATAAGATACGATGGAATGGAACATTAGTGATTCCGATACCCGGAAAAAAAAAGACAGCGATGTGCTAGTGAGAATGCTCTTCCGACATACAGCTTCCTCAAAATTTGATATAGCTCATATTTTTTGTCATATCATAAGAAATGTTTTACCTTACTACCGAAATATGTGAAAATCACACAAAAAAATTTATGTAAAACGTTATGTTACGAAAATGTGTTCTGTTCATACGAGTATTTTGTGACAATAATTTTATTATGTATAGACTATTTGTTCAGGTATTGTGGAAGTAATTTTCTTATTTTTGTATTTTTTGTGTTATTTATATGGAGTGTGGTATTGTGTGGGGCAGAAACGTGGACATTACGACGAAGTGAAGAGAAACGAATAGATGCATTTGAAATGTGAATAAGGGAAAGAATGGAACACGTTAAGTGGGCAGACAAGAATTGAAGCCGTGTTGGAAAGAGTGGGTGAAGAAAGAATGATGCTGAAACTGATTAGGAAGAGGAAAAGGAATTGGTTGGGTCGCTGGCTGGGAAGATACTGCCTACTGAAGGATGCACTGGAAGGAATGATGAACGGGAGTGAATGGTAAAGAGTTCGGAGCAGAAGAAGATATCAGATGATAGACGACATGAAGATATATGGATTATACGAGAAGACGAACAGGAAGGCAGAAGATAGGAAACATTGGAGAATGCTGGGTTTGCAGTGAAAGATCTGGCCTTGGGCAGAACACTGAATGAGTGATGAATATATTATTTGTATGCTAAAGTTCAGTTAAGTTCAATAAATTGCTTGCAAGATGTCATTATAAGGCAACAACTCATTCTGTAAGATTTAACAACATAATGACCTAGCGTTACCATATGGTAACGCCCTGTAATTCCACACATTCGCTTCAACGATTGAAAATAAAAGCATTGTTGTGTTCAATTACATCTATTTAGTTAGTCTATAACGAAATAAACGAAAAACTTGACGAAAAATAATTCAGGCTTTTAAGGGTTAATCCTGTGTTTATGAAAACTTGTGATAAAGCTAGCCCAGCTATGCGCTACTAGACGAAACATCACATGTCTGTCTCCTGGCCTTGCTTGTCTCGGCTAGCTCCCGTCTCACAGTCAGCTGGTTAGTTCACGCGCGTACTATTTATTTTCTTTATTTGATATTTTCAATACTTTCTTATCAACATACCATCAGTAAAAAATATGGGTGCTATTCATAGACATTTCGCTAGTCCGCGCTACGAGCGTGCTAAACTAGCTCCGGCTATCGACTGATTACTTGTACAGGATTCATATCATGTTTTATCGCTAACACTGGTTTATGAATACGAAAAACTTTAGTTCGCTGACCATCCACCAGAAGCCCGCGCTAAGAATGTCTTTGAATATGGCCCATAGTGTTTATTTGTACTTTCAATGCGAAATCTAACTATATATTTTAAAAATAATTTTTTCCTAGGCAAAGGCGTCTTACTGAGGAAAACTCTAAATTTCTACATTTCTATAAAAAGTAAGAAAATCTGTTTATGTGTCAATATAAACTTTAATTTCTCAGCATCAAAATAAACCATGATTTTGATCATTGGGTGAAAGGGTTTCGGAGCTACAACAGTTTAAAGTTGCAAATTTTATGAAAACACGATAAATTTAAATATTTTTAATTTGAACACTATGAAGTTCTGATGCCTTAAGCTTTGCACAAAGCATTGTATCATAGTTCTCTACGTAAAAAAAAAAGTTTCATTGTATTTAGAAATTGTAAGGTCAATTTTCTCTATATTTCGGTCGATTTGAGATGGAATAGCTCATTTATTCATCTGTAGTAGACAAGCATTGCTGAGTGACGGATTGTAGAAGGCATGCATCATAGCTTTCGACTTTCGCTGGTCGCCTGAAAATTCACCACTGATGCATAGTGCCTCAGCTTATTTATTCTGTTGTAGTTAAGGTCGTTGGGTCTTGTTTTTCACACCATTAGAAATACAATTACAGTAACAAAAAAAAAAAAAAGATGGTGTTTTTTTTTTTTAATAATTTGAATCCTATAAAATGTGAAGGACAATAATGTACTCCATACTTCTTACATAGTTTGTTTCAATAAACGTTGTTATTAATCAATTAATTACTTAAAGTTACCGAGGTTTTGTTTATTTGCTAATTTATTTAAATATTATTTGAAATTTAACCATATATTCACATTTCCTCAGCCTAAAGACATGATCTCTTTCACCAGCTGCGGATTGCATTATTGTAGAGTAACACTGTAAATAATGATAATACTCTCGATTCATAACACATTTTATTTCTCCGCAGCATCACCGACTTAAGACAGAACTTTGCAGAAATATCGACGACTTGCGTTTCATTACTGTAGTAACTTTTTCAATGTGTTTCTGTTTGACTGAGAGAATAATAAAAGTCTCCGCTTCATTATGTATGTCTGCCATGCAAGTCTTTCTTTTAAGTTGCGGTCTTTGTAACTTTTTTCCTCCTCTTTTGCAGACAGCAGTTATTTTGCCACACTTAAGAATTAAGACTTTCGAAAACAACCAAAATAAAATGCACAAGATTTATCTGCGGCGTTGTGGGATATTTTGGTTAATCTCTTAAAGAAATGTTCAAAGGATCCTGGAAGGCTACCAAGAAAGCTGTGCAATATCATACTCCGTCCTTACCAATATTTTTCTTGTCTATTCATATTTCTTTCCTCTAGTTTTACCGAATAATGTTCACTTTCTCTCTGTCTGTTAGCTTCTCTGTCTTTTTATCGCGCCATCGTCGCCAATTCTACAGACAATTAATTTTCACTCCCCTTCCAGTTACTTTATTTACACTTACATTGTCATAATTCATTTCTCAACAAAGATAATTCTAAGACATTCGACCTAATTTAAAACGTGTAAGTTAGAAGTTCTGAGAGTAACGGAACTTGACGAGGTAGGCCTATCTTAATTCGGTTACACATTACAGTGAAAGTAGATCATTCATAGTTCACTTTACAAATGGAAAGTCATGTAGTGCGTTTTAATGGCAACGTAGTTTAACTCATTCACTTGTATTAATTACTAAGCCTTAGTTATCTTCCATATTGGTAATGGTTGACATTGAGATTTTTCACCGTTGTGGATATAAGAAGACATCAGATGATAGATTAGAAAACATTAAGATAATTCGTATGATGAGATTAAGAGGAAGACAGAAAATAAGAAAGATTGGAGAATGCTGGGTTTGCAGTGAAAGACCTACCCTTGGACAGAAAACTATGAATGTATGAATACTTCGATAATTCGTGCCTTTATATTTTGAGCATAAATTTATGAATATTTTATTTGTTTTTATGTCGCTTAAAAGTTAAAACCATTTTCAAATATTTTTATACGTTTTTGCACTACGAATTTGTGAAAGATAATGTGCACTCTTTATTTCGGAATTTTGATTTTTTTTAATATACCATTTTTTTCGCAATATGAGATACAAATACATGAGGTTTTGCATAACATTATTCACAAAATTCAGAAGGACAAAGATTCCGAGCTTTATAACTTAAATTCCCACAACTTACTCGAGTAGCTTTATATTTATTTATTTATTTATTTATTTATTTATTTATTTATTTCAAATATACAGAATAAAGAAATATAATTACAAAACAAACAAAGAGAAATACAAATAAAATAATACAAGCAATATAAAAAGAAGATACAGTAGTATTAACAAAATTTCAGACCGAATGAGCAGCGCTCGTGCTCGGTCGCAGTTCAGATATAATATTAAAATAAAAAAAAATAATAATAATATAACTATATATGTAAAATAAAATAGGAACTAAAATATAATTACAGCTGCAATGGAATTATATAATATAATATTAACACTAGAGAAGAATAATATCGCACGTGAAAAGTAGGACTAATATATATTTCAAAATTATAGAATACAAATATAATATAGGTTGATTAATTCATACACATAGGCTATAAATTTATGTAATCAAATTGAAGATATTAACACGTTTCTAATTTTCTTGTTATATGTTAGTGGATTACATGTTAGAAGTTCTGGGTGTAATTTAGTTAAAGCATTGTACAACCGAGGGCCAAAATTTATGCTATGCTTTAGACCAGATGTGAGACATTTAGGTTCTACTAATGTTGAATTAATATTTCGTCTTGTGTCATAATTGTGTGTCTGTAATACAAACTTATTACGATTTTTATGATAAAATTTTAACAGCGTATACTTATAAATTTGTTCAATATTAAATACATTAAATTCAGAATAAATGAATTTAGTTGGATAATCGAAACGTTTCTTCAAACAAATTTTAATTATTCGTTTTTGTAGTAAATTTAACGGACTAAGATTAATTTTTGTACTTCCACCCCAAACAATTATACCATATTGAATGATAGACTGAATAATGGCCAAATAAACATTCCGTAGAAGTCTAATAGGCAAGTAGCATCGAAGATTAACGAATTTATGAATTGTTTTACGAAGCCTCTTACAAAGATAAGTAATGTGATGAGGCCATTTTAAATTCTGATCAATAATGATACCCAGATATTTGACATATGTGGCTTCTTTCAAAGGTGGACATTTACAACTTTTGGGATCTAAACAATTTTCACTGTGTATTATTTGTCTATATTTATCGCTAAATTTTAAATTTTGAACACTGGCAGCTGTTAACGAAAAAGGAACTAAAGTTGATTTAGATATATTTAAAGAAAGGAAGTTGGAATTAAGCCATGTTTTAACAATGTTAGCATCTATATTAGCATTTCTATATGCTTCCTGCCAAGAAAAACCACTGAAAATAACTACTGTATCATCCGCATATGAATATATAGATCCATTAAATTTTTCTAAATTTATATTTAGCAGATCATTAACATTTTAAAGAAATCAGGTATTTTACATAATTTAATAGTAAGTGATTTGTAATATGAACTTTCTAAGGACATTTATTAAATGTTAATATTGTTCTTCTTCCTGAGGAGCTTCAACATAACTAGATGTTTTGGCACTTATTTGGACCAACACTAGATCCTCTAACATAGCGGGCCTACCTTACCGTGATGTCTGCATGATGCAGGGTCACCGTTGAAGAGAAAGGATAGTCATAGGGACTGGACATTAATTTCCGCCCAAGCAGAGACTCGAAACACGAGCTGCTTGGTTGGAAAGTGCGCACACTATTCACTGAGCCATATCAGCAAACAGTTTTAGCATTGGTAGCCTATGGTATAGGTATTCATAATAAGAGAAATAAATGCAATGTGCTAGTTTACTTAGGACGACTGCACCGTATAGGACGTCATTTTATGTAAAGTGAAATTATTCAATATACTCCTACAGCATAATTGAAGTGTATTAACTTCCTGTGATAGGTATTTCTGATTACAGTTCATAATAATATTTTCACGACAAAATATAGCCAGGTGTTATGCATTGACTTAATAAATCATAATTGTGGAATTCATAGATACTACAAAAAAGTAAATTTGTAAATTAAAATGTTTTGATTTCAGAATACCAAAAATCACCACTGTTAATAGTAAACAGCCTACATTTTGTAGTTTGTATGACTAAGTTCGTTCATTTTCAACGGCTCTGGGATAATGGAACACTTTTCTTCCGTGACAACAGTTCGGCAGATGTGCGTTTTTCGCTAGGGAACTTACAAATTGGACCGCATACTCGTCAGACGATGTATTGAAAATGTCTACTATTTATCTGCTCAGGCCTACCATTCATTCTCTGGTAGTTTTCCTAAAAATATCTTGTGTTTCCTGAAGCCAGTTCTTTTACAGTATTTACCGGGGTCTCATATACCATATGTGTCATCTCTAATATAGAGGTGAGATCGGGTGATCGAGGTGGCTTAGATAAAAAACATTAATCATTCTAACTATCTTGGAATGGTGCATTTATAATGTCCCTGGCATCGACAATAAAGTGTGCATGTGCGACCGAACTCGTAAGCGCCCGGAGTCTCAAAGCTTCTTAAATCACTATCGAAAAGACTTCATCACAGTCTATTTTTAATTATTGCAGATGATAGACGAAATAAGAAGAAAGTTTAAGAAAGTTACATAGATGATACCACGAGAAAAGCCATATGCAGCGTTTGCTTTGTTCTCCATAAATTCCATTAGTACTTATCTGACTCAGGATCGAACCCTGACCGCATGAATCGAACACAAGCATGGTAGCGCTTAAGCCACAGACGCAACTACAATTTCGATAACTTCGAACTGTAACATCCAGAAAAATGCAGACATTTAAACAGTAAGCACTACGAATGATCGACCTATAGTACAGGGACATCATTATATTTTTACTAACATTTCCAATATTAACCTAGCTATACCTTTGGGTTAACGGTTTAAAACAGGAAATACTGTTTGCTACTCCCTTCCGCGACTGGAAATGTTAAATGTTATGTTTTTTAACGACGCGACGCTCGCAACTGCCGACGTTATATTAGCGTCGCCGGTGTGCCGGAATTTTGTCCCGCAGAAGTTTTTTACATGCCAGTAAATCTACTGACATGAGCCCCGTCGCATTTAAGCACACTTAAATACCGTCGACCTGACCCGGGATCGAACCCGCAACCTAGGGCATAGAAGGCCAGCGCTATACCAACTTAGCCAACCAGTTCGACGATACTGCGTAAAATACAAACAAATCGCTTTACTAGGTATAGGAAGGAAGAAAAGTATTGTAGTTCATCCATTTACGTAAATTAGGAAATATCGCGATTTTGAGTTTGATAATTTTCATTAGGTTTTTGTTTAATCAGAATACGGTACTGTATTAACAATAAGTGTTTTTACTCACGAACTGAGTTATCCATTCGGATGTATTCATTATGCAGTGTATATTATACTGTCTACAGCACATTAGCGTACAATAGTCTATTGAGAAAGAAGTTAAATTGAAAAAGAATCATAATATAGATATTAAAACACATTTTTTAAAATAGTGGCCTTTCATTTCAATACAGGCTTCAGTTCTTTTGTGCGTATTATCGCACTATAGACTATTGCACCTAATTCCAATTACCAGTTTCGTCCTTCGTACTAGTAACTCATGTTGAAATAATTCTGTACCTACTCTATAAAAGAGTACCTTACGTACTATAAATTCAATCTTCACTTCTGCTCGATCCGGAAAGGTAAAATTACTCAGACATGCTATCCACTGTCCGTCCAAGTGATTATATCACATGGTCGTAGAAAGGCGGGAAATCACGTGACAGTTAATTACTTAACGAGGCCCTTTCATTTAAGTTATTTTAAACAGTTGTATAATATTACGTAGACGTCCATTCCTAACAGAAAATGTTTTCAGAAAAGAGCTAAGAAGCCCAGCCACTAGCCTTTGAGAGGTGCGAGCAGAAGCGGGTGGGAGAAACCGAGATGCGACGTAGGCAGACGGACGTCAGTAACTGTGCGAAAATGTGATTCAATATTGAAAGCTCTTTCGTCACTGGAAAACGCGAACATATTTCTGGAACGTACTATACTCACTAACTCAGTACTGTTTACTATGACCGTAAGGCGACTTTGACTGCATACGCGGCCTTGGTTCTGTGTGGAGGCGGTTGGAAGTTTACTAGTAGAGGGGTGAGAGTGAAGTATATTCAAAAACTCAGATACAATAAAAATTGAAGTAAAAATAAAATGATGTCCCTGTATTTCACATAACAAAAATAGGTACAGAATAAAACTTAACAAATTTACGTCAGTTATCACTTGCTGCAACAAATCGTGAACCAAAAAGAATGAGTTGTGTGTGCTGCTCGCCTGAACAGACATGAAATATTTGAGACAACTTCGGGTTATACACAAATTTTCCGGAAATAACTGAAAATATAATGATAGAACTCGATATTATTGTATGTAGGCTACATCAATAGCAGAATTCATCTATACTAATAATAAATCTGTAGCCGAAATTTTTCTGGTAATTTTCGATTTACCAAAAATAATTGGTCCTAACATATATGATTAACCACCCTGAAACCGAAAATCGCATTTTTTAAATTTTTGTTTGTATGTCTGTCTGTATGTTTGTTACCTTTTCACGCGATAATGGCTGAACCGATTTATATGAAAATTGGAATATAAATTAAGTTCGTTGTAACTTAGATTTTAGGCTATATGGCATTCAAAATACTTTATTTAAAATGAAGGTTATAAGGTGGCCTGAATTATATAAATCGAAATAACTCGCTTATTATTCATTTTTGTGAAAAATGTTACATAACAAAAGTTTCTTTAAAAATGATTTTCGATAAGTTTTAGTCTTTACAAAATTTTGATAGGACTGATATTTAATGAGATAAATGAGTTTTAAAATTAAAATAACGTCATCTAAGAAGGTGCAATGAATTAAGAACAAATGGACAATAACAATCGAAACAGGGGCCTTGGACATCAACAATCGAAAGCTATTAAACATAGCCTACAGAGAATATTTCTGTGTTTGTATAAAGTAATATCAGAAGCTAAATTAACCGATTTGTATAATTAATTATTATTTCATCATTGGAAAGTGTAGTTTCTCTAGATGGACATAATGCTATAATGTTATTACAGTAACGTCTGAGTAAATCGAGGACAGGTAAGATTAAAATAGCTTCTTATGCACAGAAAATTTGATAGGCTATTTTGTACATTCGTTTTCTGTATTTCTTAAAATAATATTTATGTACACTCATTTTAATCTCAGAGAATTAACGAACAACGAGAATATTGATTTAGTATGCAGTAATAGTACGTTAGCTTAGCAATCCATTATTTAATAATTCAAATTTTAACTATGCTCAATTGAATCGTGTTAAAATACATAAAATATATATGCAATAAATGCAATGCAAAAAAATTGGGTAATGAGCGAAGCAGATTATCTTGCGCTGTTGTAAAAGTTGTTCCCTGGATAAAACGTTCTATTTTAATTATGTAATTACTTTATATTTATTTCTAACAGGTTCAGCGGAGCGCACGGGTACGGCTAGTATTATAATAATACAGGATGAAGTTAATACAACATTTTAGTAAAACAAAATGATACCCACTTGGTCTATGGATTAGCAGGCATGATTCAAGCTTCGATTCTGTGTTCGGACGTGGGCTGGGATCCAATTCTGACCGACTATCTTGTTGGGTTTTCCCCAGTTTTCATCAAATGTCTGATTAATGTGTAATGCGTTTTTAGATGATTAATTATTTTACAACGCTTTATCGACTGGTATGGTTATCTAGCGTCTGAATGAGATGAAGGTGACAATGTTAGTGAGATAATTCCGGGTTCCAGCGCCGAAAATTATCCAGAATTTGCTCTAAATGGGTTGGGGAAAGCCCCGGAAAAACCTCAACCGGGTAACTTGTCTCAACAAGGATTTGAACTTAGCCCGTTCGTTTCAGCTTGCCTAAACGTGAAGATCAGGCATGCTAACGGTTACTCCGCAGAGGTTGACTGTCTAATGATTCCATGGCGAATCCGCGGACTCATCTTTCCGAAATATCACTATCACTATCACCAAGCTCTTCGACACTAGATAAAGTCGTACTTTCTACAGCGTAGATAATCAATAAAAATAAAACGAAAATAACGGAGATACCAAGACAATTCAGAGGAAAGAGCCCTTTTACAGGATAGAAAGCATTATCATTATTACTGCTGCTGCTGGTACTACTACTACTACTACTACTACTACTACTACTACTACTACTACTACTACTACTACTACTACTACTACTACAGGGTCATCACTTTATTTTTACCAACATTTTTAACATTAACCTGGCTATTCCCCCTTCCATTACAGGAGTTTGATATTACTAGTGCAATATGTAAACAAATCATTTTGCTAGCTACAGGAGAAGAGAAAAGTAGTGTATCCATTTACGTTACAGGGAAATACAGTATTACGATTTTTAGTTTTATCATTTACTTTTACGGTATTTTATGAAAAAAACAGAGTAGTAACAATTATTTTTACAAACTCAACACTTCAGGCTGTTATATTCATTATGTAATGTCTACTTTATTCAGTATATTACTAACCTAATTTATTACTGAGAATTTTGTGAGCACTTCCGTAAGAAACCCCAATTTCTACAGCTAACTTCTTGATAGGACTTCGCTGCATCCTTTCTCTAGCATCTTCTACAGCATCTTTTGTCACCTTTGTTGGCCATTTTACGCTTTTCTTCCTTTCTGTACATCCTGTTGCTCTAAATTTATGTACCAGATTAATGGTATTTCTACGTAAATATTCCGTAATGATCAGGAAAGCGTGAAAAAAACTGTTGTTCACATTCGGTTATATTGTAATTCCAGTTTGCAACATCGTCCTTCATACCTAGAAACAGTAAAACAAAACTCTTGTTTAAATAATGCTGTTAAGTACCGTACCTTATTATAGGGTACCGTACTTTCGGTAACTCTAATCTTCTTTTGTGCTCAGTCCACACAGATAAACTCAGTTATGCTACACACCATAGCTGTATGAAGATGAATTTCAATAATATAAGCTCTTTCTTCTATAGAAAATGCAACATATTTCTGAAACACAATATACTCTGTACTGTTTACTTCACTGCTAGCAACAGCGGCCGTAAGTTTGTGTGACTGACATTAGCAAGGACATTAGTGAGAGGGGTGAGAGTCAAGTACATTCAGAAACGCAGGTACAATAAAAATGCAAGTAAAAATAAAGTGATGTCCCGGTACTACTACTACTACTACTACTACTACTACTACTACTACTACTACTACTACTGCTACATGTTATGGTGTACACAACTAAAGTGCAATTTTGATGCTGACTAGAATACAGGATCAAGTTTTTTAATGTAATCTATTACAGGTTCTTTGTTACCGTTCGATGGCTGGTGTTGTACCTATCTATCTCAAGGAAACCTGTCTCATTCTGTTTCCTACTGTTATATGATGTAAAATCTAAGAAAGTTTAGAAGTTAATGTCATGCAGCAACTTCGATATATATTAAAAATTACTTATTGATTTTTCCTATTTAATTTGGGAGTTAGCGTTGTGCACTTCCGAACAATACCTATCTACAACCATTACAAGGAAGCATGTAGAATACGACCTACCCATAAATAACTCCCGACGTGTAAATAACAAACTTCCGTATCATAAATATTATTTTATCCACTTTGATTATGTAATGTGAAATTTACAATGATATTGCTATTACCTAACTGATTACGTAATGTGAACTACACATTAAATAAAATAAAATGGAATTGATTTTATTGATTGTAAATATTCATATCTTACGCGGGATTTCGATAGTACTAAACATTCAATTCTAGAATTCGCAGCATTTTCAATATCTGAATCCTGGTTTGAACTCATTTTAACAATGTTTGTTTATTTCTCCTGGTAGGCTTCCTACTGCTGTTCTGTTATAAATGAAAACCTATCGTGCTCAAATCTAATAAAACTGACATAAACGAATCGCCTTTCGCAAGAAGAAATTAATAATAATATAATTGCCTCTCGACAAAAGACATGTTCAAAACAAATAAAAATAATAGGCCTACAATATTTAAAAATTATTTTTTATCAAAGTAGATAAAACATTGTACTATATAGACCTAGGTACTTATCGTAACATCATATTACAATACTTGACTGGTTATCAAAGTCGTATTGTTATATGAAACATTACGATACTTATATCGTAAATAACGTTCACTGTACAGAGTGAGCAAAGTTTCACTAATTGCCACATGGATTCCTTCCTGCCCTCTGGCTCGTCTTAAGGCACTATTATGCGTTTGTGTAGGTGATACCAGCTATAGAAGAACTTCCGCATACTTGCATACCAATACATTATCGGTGCTCTATAACTAAAGCTCATACTATTGTAACTATACATTCATTGTACAATTAAATTTTCGGACATTTTTGAGCGGTATTTAATTGCAGCTAATCATTGTGGCTCAGTGGATATGCGTGTACTTTGCAACTTAGTGTGGTTGAAGATTTATTTCCATTTCCATTCTACGGAACTGACTGTCCCTTTTCTTGTACTTGTTCTGTGACGTCTCCTTGACGGTGCTGCTCACTACACGATCACGGAGATTAGAATTGTGAGAAATATGGCCTTCTCTACACGGCATTGAATTTTTAATTCTGCACATAGAATACGGAGATGAGACAAAGAAAAAAGAATTATATCATATATAAAGAGCCATGTTCAAAATTGTTCTTTCTTTTCACTAAAAGTGTTGTAGAATTGGCATTGTACTTGTAGCTATATAGGCGCGTTCCACCAAGCGAAGCAGTCTCTTGAGCTGCTTCACTCAGTGAATTATTTGCCTCGCAATAGTGCGCGGCGCCTCGCAACTGTGAACCAATTCCAGTCGGTTTTTGTGTACGATCAAAAGTGCCTCGCAGTGATTAACTCACTCCTTGTGAACTGTTCGTTGGTACAGTTGTCATCATGCAACCCGATGTTAATTATCTCAATTGCCGTGCACTAACTGGTGACTCACCAAAAGAACAAAACCGTGAGGCAAACAACAAGCGAAGCTGCCGCGAGAGACGACAGCACGTGGCAGCCTCGCTTCGTGGACACGCGCTGTAATACGAGTAATTGAGAATTTACATTAGATCTAGTAGGTACATCATTCTTTTTTATCATATAATAAAACGTATTATCACAATATTAACCCAATGCAATCCTTAGAGCATTTAATAAAATGGCTTACGTTCCTTGAAATTTGTGATAAAATTTCGTGTAGTAAAAATAATCATTTTATATTATACTGTATCTATAAAAGGATCTGTGTCCAGGACACAGAATTTTCTTTATCATAGTCCTACTATCTTTCATTTGTCAGAACATTATTATTGTCTAACGCCGGGATTCAGTCTACGACAACCAGCCCTATGGTGTTTATAACGGATAAACTTATATGATGGGATTCTAACCTATGACCATGACTCCAACCCGCGCCCTTTCCACTGCGTACAAATGTCAAATTTGACCAGCCATTTGAGCTGAATTTAAAATAAAACTAATATTTTTAACGATTCTAAATGACATGTGCTCCACAATGTTCGGCATACGAGTATATGTTCCCAGTCGGGTGTGGAGTTATAGGCTATTTGGAATAGAGACCCTTTTATTGGCTCTCATATGCTTGATGACTTTCGGGCGTCCTCAGTGGTGGGCGCTGCAACTCATTCATTAATCTTGAGATGAGAAGTGACCGTGTCGACCCATCCGTGAAGGTTGCTTCCTTACTTATTGAATGTGGCGTTGTGGGGAGGATCTGTGTGCAGAGCAGGGGTGAGGAAACCTTTGGTGTGGGGTTGTGGTCAAGTCCAGCTGGCCGTGAAATGCATTGTACATACATGAAGTACAAGGGTCCATCGAACCGCTCTGTATAGCGCTGACTATAATTGTATGTAGAACATTAGTTTGCTGTTCACATTTGAAACATTTAATTGATTTTAGTGTCTATTACAAAAGTAATTCTTGTACAGTCTTAAAATTTATTTTGGAGCTTAAATCTTATATTGATAGAACCCTTGTTTTTTCTTAAATAAAATATTTTGTAGGCCTATCTAGTAGCATTCTCCTTGTCGTGTTGTTTGAGGCATAGACATGATTCCTAATAGAGAAGGATTGAAGCACAAACATGATTTATAACAGAGAAGGAACGAAATATACTCAACAAAAACGAAGAGAAAATGTTAGTAGAGAGAAGGATTTTATTAAATCATCAGCCCTCCAGTGAGAGTGACCACAAGGATCCAGAATACACAACAGTTATGTTTTTTAAGTCGATTAATTAAAAAAAATAGTAAATTTTGGATTTGGGATGTACTTGATGCCAAAATGTCATATTGACAAAATTACCTTAAGAGATATCTTAAGAAGTTACGAAATTATAAATAAAATAAAGATAAAAGACGCCGATGGGTTAGAAACCTGAAACAGGAATTGACTGGAAATATTGTGCAATTGGATCAGAAACGATAAACCTACAAACTGCTTGGGATACGAGAATAAACAATGGATGAAATGTGGGAATATAAAAGGTGTGATGCACTGACAAGCTGAAGAAACACTTTTACAGCCAGTGGTGAACAATAGTGAAAGATACTAAAGAATAAAATGCAATAAAGGAGAAATTATGTAGGTGTTAAATTGATTGGTTTGTGCCACAGAAATTACGGATGACGTAAAGAGAAATAGTTTACGTATGTGACAGTTCGAGAGAGAGAGAGAGAGAGAGAGAGAGAGAGAGAGAGAGAGAGAGACTTATTTCCGCTAGGGAGTTTACAGGTTGGGTCGCTTAACCGTACAAGTTTGAGAAGTTATGCAAACTCTCTGCCATTTATCTGAGTACAGAGGTGACATCAGCGTACCATTGATGATTCAGTGTTATTAAAATGTCAGGAAATTCGCGACTAATTGCTGCAACTACAGCTACACCAACAGCTATTTCATCTATAGCATCTATCGGGGTCTCATGCACCAGACGTTTTATCTCTCCTTGTCACAAATAACACCGTGCTGCTTTTTACTACTTTTTTTTCTATGATTTTGAACTGATAACTCATTCTTAACAGTTTTTTGTGCTGAATTCTAAACTGATCTCCAAATAGCCATCACATCAGAATTTTTCACAAATCACAAAATATCAAAATAACGTATCTAAAAACAATATATTTACAGGCAAATATATTGCTTTCATGTTTGTTAAATACGTGTAAATCACAGTTTGTGACAAAATTAGAACTATTAACTGAATAACAAAGCTAGTAACATAATATTTACACAAGTGTAGACTAACCTTATCGTGACCATATGTGCATCTCACTCCACTTGAAATTTCCGTTTCCAGGAAGGCTTTTCTGAAGAATTGTCTCTCTTATGCATCCAGCAGTAATCAGTCATCATACTCACACTCCACTTTCCTTGGTATCTAGTTTCCATGACTTTGATGTCCTGATGAAACCTTTCACCATTTTCCTCACTAAAAGCGCCTAAGTTATCGGGGAAATAACTGAGGTGCGAATATAGAAAATGAATTGTAACACTCATATTGCAGCCCAAGGTTCTGAAGTTATCCAACGTGGTTTCAACATTTATTTGTAATTGCGGTCTTTATAGTTGCCTAAGAAATTATTTACAACCATTTTGAAGCTATCTCAAAGATTATTTTCTGAATCACACATAACAGCGTGAAAACAATTGTCTAACATTAATTTAGTCTACGTATCTGGAGCCTACACAAATTCCAGACTTGACTTCATAGATAGATTCCTAGAATAGCATCATTGTATAGAGCACATCTAAGTCAGAAAGCATGGGTAGACATGACGGCTCGGTTAGAAAAGCCAACGTACTATGGTAGGAACGATCATGATTTTAAAATCAATTGTGGGAAAGAGAAAACGGATGTAGGTAAATTCTCATTTTTAGATAGAACTATAAATTATTGGAATGACCTACCTGCAGCGGTCTTTGAGGGCTGTCCTTCCTTAAGGAGATTCAAGAATAACTTAAAAAGTTGTGTATAAAGTGCAAATTAAAATTAAGGTGACATTTAAAATTTAATTTTTTATGTGACATGTATTTATTTAGCCTGATGAGTTACTCCCTTGGTTTGAATTCTAAATTATTTAAAAATAGAGTGTAAGAGGGTCTTAGAATAGAAATGTTTAGCCTAAATGTAGTTCTGTTTATAAGTATGCATAAGGGTGTAATATTATTTGTCTTATTTGAACTGTTGTATCAGTGAAGCGAGGTGAGTCAGTGAAGTTATGGTTTTACAGTGTAGTGAATAGTTCCGATCAGTGATAATTTACAGCTTCAATGAAATGTGTTCTATAGTGTGAGTGAGATGTGTTATAGAGTGTCAGTGTGAAAGGCTATTGAAACTTATGTAGGGCCCATATATATGTAGGTTGTATTGTAAAATTAGGTTTTTTATGTTTTATTATTAATTGTAATTATTGTGTTAAATTTTATTGTGTATTCTTACTGTATTGTGTATATAATTGTATTGTGTATTGTATAATTGTATTATGTATTGCAATTTTATTGTGTATTGTTTATATTGTGTACACCACATACATACATACATACATACATACATACATACATACATACATACATACATACATACATACATACATACATACATACATACATACATACATACATAACTGAGTGAAGGAAATTGATCACATATGTATTTCTTTGTCCTCTTCATTCCTGGTGTAAATGTTTGTCTCCTAGGCCATTCTTTCCTCTCCAATGGGAAGTACTATCTCTGCTTAAACAGTCATAAATATGCCAGAGATAGGAACAGGGACCTGCACATCCGTATGCATTTACTTCAGGTACAAAAATCAGGGAGTGGCCGCTTATTAGGAGATGGAAAAATGCTACCACTGTCAAACACAAGCCAGGTATGCGGCAGCGGTGAGAACATGAAATATTTAATTCATATCCACGTTAACCTAACAACTTATAGACAGAGATATATGAAACTGCTTTACAATTGCAGCAAAAAAAATTGTCAAAAATAATTAAAAATATTAATTTTTGTACGAACACACTTTAAAAATACACAAAGATTCGGAAAGATCCAAACTATAACTGTGCAAAGTATCATAACTGTGCAATAGTTTCTGACAAACGTGTACCTAAAGTAGGTAAAATTAACATGGCGGGGGTAGCTATTAAATGTGGTAGCAATTAGATTAGGTCCATTTTCGGCTTTCCTCTTCAAAATTTTGTGCAGTTCCTTCAGTGGAACAGTGAAACTCGGAGTGAGACAACTGACGAACAAGCTTGGAACTCACATATTGTTTTTATCAGCTTCAAATTCTCTTGCAACGACGCGTTTTAGTGAATCTTTCAAAAGTTTCTCCTCCAATTGCCCATCGACAATAGAAAAAACGAGTGGTAGTGATATCTGTAGCATTTGTAGTGGTAAAGATGATGGTATTGATGATAATTATGTATGTATGTATGTACTTATTCACACTGCAATGGGTATATACCCGGTGGCAGTGGTAACTAATTACACCATAATAATGACAATAATAAACTTATTAATTAAAAATACACTTAATAATAATACCAATAATTAATACAAATAATTAATACAGTAATAATAATAATAATAATAATAATAATAATAATAATAATAATAATAGGGAATGTCCTAAATTAAATGAAGCACTATCACTTAAAATAACATTTAAAATAAATCTAATTTATATCTTAAATCCAAGTTCGAACTAAACCCCACGAGTATGATATGTTCATATCTGCACAAGTACCTTTCCACATTACACTCATTTCGCTGTGAACTCACTCACTGCACTGGAACTACGACAATTTCACTGATTCTATCCTGATTTCACTAACACTTCAAAAACATTTCACTGTTCAAATACTTTGCACTGCCACTATAAACTATAAAGGTTTCCTGACAGGAACACGTTTCACTGACACAACACACTTCACTGACACAACATAATTCTTCACTGATACAACACTTCAATAACAAAATATCATTTACATCCTTTACATACTGTGTATAATTGTCGTCTATTAGTAAAGTCCTTAAGCCTATTTTTAAATACGTTTTTGGTTGTTGGTAAAGCCTTTAGTAAGTCTGCAGGTAAAGTATTCCAGTCCCTGATAGTACGATTGAGAAAAGAAAACTTTCCAGTGTCCGTCCTCTGTCTTCTTTCCCTCAATTTATATGAGTGGTCGTTCTTTGAAGAGTAATTTGGCGGTTGCAACCTATTTTTTATTTCTCTCCAGGCAGGCTCACCTCTGTATGTTTTGAACAGTGCGCATAATCGAATTCGCGTTCTCCTGTCCTTGAGTGTATCCCATTTTAATGGTGAATTTTTCCGACAACACTTGAGAGCCCGTTTTTGAATCTTTTCCAGTGTCTTAATATGTTCTAATCTGTAAAGATCCCAACATGCAGCACCATATTCCATTACTGGACGTACTAGTGATTTATATGCAATCTCTTTGGATTTATCAGAGCCTTTTCTTAGTACCCTCATCACAAAGTGTAACGCTCTCCATGTTTTTCCCGCTGTATCAGTAACGTGTTCCTCCCAGCCGAGATCGCTGCTAAATGTTATTCCGAGGTATTTACATTTGTTAACTTCTGGAATGGTTTCACCCCCTAACGTATACGACGAAGATGATAACGGATATGATAGTTATGATGCAAATATTACTCAAGATAGTAAAGATAACGATTATTATTATTTTAGCGTTGAGAATATTGAAGACGACGGTTGTGGTGGTCATTGCGTTATGTTTATTGTAATGATAATGATGGTTATGGTGATCGAAAAAAATACAGTGGCAGGATAATATATGAGATGACAGGCAACATTAAGGTATATTCACAGTCTAGTATATGCAGTCACGAAGCTTGAGTTGTGAGAGTGCTTGCAACAATGGACTGTGCCGGTACTATTTCGCTTTGTCTGTAATGAGGCGATATTAGCGATCCTAGTGGTTAGCAACTATCTATGGATGAATATTTACTACGTATTGACTGCATATACCTACTAGATTGTGGTATATTCATCTTATGCGGAGACCAAGAGGAAGACAGAAAAGTAGGAAGATTGGAGAATGCTGGGTTGGCAGTGAAAGATCTGCACTTGGACAGAAAACTATGAATGACTGGTGGTTGTGAAAATGATGGTCATGATGATGGTGATGAACGCGGTTATTTTAGTTATACGAGTGGTAAATATCTATTTTCTTGGCGGTAGGGACGTGATTTGGAGGCAGATTGTATCGAAACGTTTTTAATAAATGGTTGTGGTTTTCTGAGCCAGGTTTATTGATCGAATGCATGTCCTGCTTCGTGGATTTCACTGATGAAGTGACATGCTCATCGTTATTCCCTTAATCCGCCGAAACATATACCCACGTTGGTTATACTGTCCGTCCAAATGATGAAAAATATATCAACGCAGCTTTACTCCCTGACAATACTGATGGAACATTCCCTTCCTAAAGAAATAAATAAACTGTGCTTATTTTATGTGGCAGCCGAGCAATCATCGCTCAGAAAGTGTGAGATAATCATCCTTATAAGTAAAATAGTATTTCTAATATTTCCATTTTTTTTATTAACTGTACAGGACGTGGTCGGTACATGTACTCTCTTTCAAACAATACTAGAATGACGAAAAATAGTCTGACGCTTCTTGTAGGATAAATTGATAAATTACTCCGAAATTAATCTAGAAAGAAATTATGCCATTACAGAATCTCATTCTCACATTATTACGGCGTTGCTTTCTTCGGCTATTTGAGCCTGAAAATGTAAACATTTAAACTTACTCTTTTTATTATACGTAATTAAATACATTCCAGCACATAGACCTACATGATGCCCACACCTGAGGAGTAACGGTTAGCGCGTGGTGGCCCAGATTGGAATCCTGGTCGGGGCAAGTTACCTGATTGAGATTTTTTCCGGGGTTTTCCCTCAAAGCAATATGAGCAAATGCTGAGTAATTACCGGTACTGGACCCCGGACTCATTTCACCGTCATTGTCACCTTCGTTTCATTCAGACACTAAGTAACCTGAGATGTTGATACACTGTCGTAAAATAACTCACTAAAAAAACCTACATGGTACTCTTGAGGTAATTTTATCAGCACCAATAGGCCTATATCAACACACCATATATTTTTCATAGTTACAACTTACCGTCTTTACTCTCTTAATGCGAAAATTACAAATTTACTTTACTCTTTCAGGAATTTTCACTTGTCAGAATTTTGAAAAAAAAAAAAATCATATATCAAAAACTAGGCTTTCTTCGAATGTATAAATTTATAGGGAAGTTTCTTAAATGGAAAGTATGGGAAAAATTGTTGTGAAAATCCATTATCACTTGGTGAGCCTTCCTTGTTAGCAACATAGTTACGAAATATTGAGAGGAGAGAAATTGGATAGAAGTTTGAGATGAAGTTGAAGAGAACGGAAATCGAAAGGCTGTAGATAGAAATGAAATTGAAATTGAAGAGTTTGGAGTTGGAGATGAAGTTGGAGAGGATGAAGTTAAAGATTAAGTTGGAGAGGATGGAGTTAGAGATTAAGTTAAAAAGAATGGAGATGAAAATGATAGAGTTTGAGAGGATGGAGTTGGAGTTTCAGGGGATGGATTTTAAGTTTAGAGGATGGAATTAAAGTTGAAGTTTGAAAAGATGGAGTTGAAGTTGATGTTTCCGAGGATAGAGTTGGAGTTGAAATTTGAGAGGATAGAACTGAAGTTCAAGAGTTTGGAGTTGGAGTTGAAGTTTGAGAGAGAGGATTAGGAGTGGAAGTTTGAGAGGGTGGATTTGGAATTGAAGTTTGAGAGAATGGATTTGGACTTAAAATTGGAGAGGATGGATTTGGAGTAAAACTTGGCAAGAATGGAGTTAGAGATGTTGTAGAAGAAGATGGAGTTGGAGGTGAAGTTGTAGAGGTTGGAGCTGTAGTTCAAGTTGGAGGAGATTAAGTTGTAGGTAAAGTTGAAATTGAAGTTGTAGAGGAAGGACTTGGAGATGAAGTTATAGAGTTGGTGTTGAAATTGGAGGGTATAAGTTGTAGGTGAAATAGTAGATGATGGAGTTGAAGTTGAAATTGGAGAGGATGGAGTTGAAGTTGCAGAGTGTAGATTGGAGACAATGGAATAGGATAGAATGGAAAGAAAAATTTAATAAAGGCATATGCAGTAACAATTATATTATAAATTTGATCATCTCCAATTAATGAATCGTATTAGGTAATATTCTTGGAGATGAAGGTGGTGTTTAATATTTCAATCACTATGTTGAGTACAAATATGGAATATGAAATTTTTTATGATAGTGACGAAGGTAAAGATGAAGACTTATGATGCAGAAAAAAGAACTTTAATGTGATCCAAAAGATGAAGTTGAAATGGACATAACCGCACAAATGATGAAGAGTTATGTAACATGAAAATATAATGTAATATTGGATGCGATTATAAAATGATGATAATCATGGAGACTGAGATAAGGATTAACAGTCCGCAATATACGCAACAACAGTATTTAAAAGTTACATGGAAGCCATGCGTTCCTATTTTGAATCCCGTAATACGATATGAAGGATCGAGAGCTGTGGAGGTCTGGCATCGAATTGACTCCACAAGAGTCCCATATGAGGGCCGAAATTGTCCAAAAATTATCTAAGGGTGAACGTTCACAAGAATACGAAAAACCTCAATTCAGAATACACATAATATATATACCTACACACAAGTATGCACATGAATATACCTGTATATATTTATTATTAAGTACTAAACACAATAGGCTATGTACAAAGAAAATAAAAGAAGAAAGTATGTATATTACATGGGGATACAAATAATCTTTTGCAAAACAACTGATTGGTTTTGTTCTCTTTGCACATTTTGTCAGGTGGTATTGAGAGCATTTGTCTTCACAGTCATCGTTCGATGCGTGATATCCCTTGATTGAGCAGGTTTTTCCATGGAATCCGTGAACAGCGAGACGGGTGTAAACGTGTCGCAACTTGAAGTTGGGCCCTTTTCATATGTCGGTTTTCATGGTTTCAGTTTCGAAGAGTTCTCTGGGGATCTCACGTGCTCTCTCTCGTCTTTCTTGCAGGGCTGCTTGAGAGGCGGTGGTGTCTGGTAGTCCGAAGGTCAGTTTTATGTCATCCAGAAAGAATGCTTCATTGGCGATTATGTACGTTAATCTGTTTTCCGAGAATTTTGAAATCTGAAGATACGCTTGAGGTACCTGGCTTTAATATTTTCTAATCTTCTAAGGTTAGATCCTGTAAGACTATGCCAGATCAATTGTATGCCGCATATCGCTACTGGGGCCACTTTGAGTTTGAACAGTGTCATTGCAGTGTCTGTTGAAAGGCTGAAAAGAGTCTTCTTATTTCGTACATATTTCTGGTTGCTGCTGCTGACTTTTCCTTAATGTGTAAGGTGAAGGTTGATCCTGTAGTCTGGAATGTGATTCCAAGATATTTGAAAGAAGAGACAATTTCTAAGGAAGCGTATGTACCTGTGTATATGCACACACATTAGTACAGGGACATCATTTTATTTTTACTAACATTTCTAATATTAACCTGGCTATACCTTTGGATTAACGTACCCTCTTCCACGACTGGAGTTCGATGATACTGGCGTAAAACACAAACAAATCACTTTACTAGGTATAGGAGGAAAGAAAAGTAGTTCATCCATTTACGTAAACTAGGAAATATCGCGATTTTGTGTTTGACAATTTTCATTGAGTTCTTGTTTAATCAAAATACAGTACTGTATTAAGAATAAGTGTTTTTACTCACGAATTGAGCCATCCATTCGGACGTATTCATTATGCAGTGTAGCCTATATTATAATGTTTACAGCACATTAGCGTACAATATAGAGAATGAAGTTAAATTGAAAAATAATCACGATATGGATAAACACATTTTTGAAAATGGTGGCCGTTCATTTCGATACAGTCTTCAGTTCTTTTGTGCATATTATCGCACTATAGACTATTGTACCTAATTCCAATTTCGTCCTTCGTACGAGTAACTCATGTTGAAATAATTCTATACCTATTGTATAAAAAGTACGTACCTTACGTACTGTAAATTCAATCTTCACTTCTGCCCGATCCGAAAAGATAAAATTACTCAGACATGCTATCTACTGTCCGTCCAAATGGTTTTGTCGCAGGGTCGTAGAAAGAGGGAAATCACGTGAGAGTTAATTACATAACGAGGTCCTTTTATTTAAGTTATATTAAACAGTTGTATAATATTACGTAGACGTCCAATTCCTAACAAAAATTGTTTTCAGAAAAGAGCTAAGACACCCCAGCTACTACACTTTACAGAGGGGCGAGCAAAAGCGGGTGGGGGAAACCGGGATGCGACGTAAGCAAACAGACGACAGTACCTGTGCGAAAATATGATTCAATATTGAAAGCTCTTTCTTCACTGGAAAACGCGAACATATTTCTGGAACGTACTATACTCAGTAACTCATATACGGCCTTAGTTCTGTGTTGAGAACGGTTGGAAGTTTACCAGTAGAGGGGGTGATAGTGAAGAACATTAAAAAACTCAGGTACAATAAAAATTGAAGAAAAATAAAATGATGTCCCTGTATAAATATATCTGTATATATGCACACATATTAATTATAAATATACTTATATGCATGTATACGTACATACAAGATGTCGATTGTGAAAGCGAAGTTCACGGTTATTACTTACTAGCCGTACCCGTGCGCTCCGCTGCACCTGTTAGAAATAAATATAAAGTAATTACATAATTAAAATAGGACGTTTGATCCAGGGAACAACTTTTACAACAGCGCAAGATAATCTGCTTCGCTCATTACCCAATTTTTTTTGCATGGCATTTATTGCATATATATTTTATGTATTTTAACACGATTCAATTGAGCATAGTTAAAATTTGAATTATAAAATAATGGATTGCTAAGCTAACGTACTATTACTGCATACTAAATCAATACACTCTCGTTGTTCGTTAATTCTCTGAGATTAAAATAAGTGTACATAAATATTATTTTAAGAAATACAGAAAACGAATTACAAAATAGTCTATCAAATTTTCTATGCATAAGAAGCTATTTTAATCTTACCTGTCCTCGATTTACTCAGATGTTACTGTAATAACATTATAGCATTACGTCCATCTAGAGAAACTACACTTTCCAATGGTGAAATAATAATTAATTATACAAATCGGTTAATTTAGCTTCTGATATCACTTCATACAAACACAGAAACATTCCCTGTAGGCTATGTTTAATAGCTTTCGATTGTTGATGTCCAAGGCCCCTGTTTCGATTGTTGTTGTCCAAGGCCCCTTATAGACGAAGTCATTTGTTCTTAATTCATTGCACCGTCTTAGATGGCGTTATTTTAATTTTAAAACTCATTTATCTCATTAAATATCAGTCCTATCAAAATTTTGTAAAGAATAAAACTTATCGGAAATCATTTTTAAAGAAACTTTGTTATGTAACATCTTTCACAAAAATTAATAATAAGCGAGATATTTTGATTTATTTAATTCAGGCCCCCTTATAACACCCCTTTTAAATAAAGTATTTTGAATGCCATGTAGCCTAAAATCTAAGTTACAACGAACTTAATTTATATTCCAATTTTCATATAAATCGGTTCAGCCATTATCGCGTGAAAAGGTAACAAACATACAGACAGACATACAAACAAAAATTTCAAAAATGCGATTTTCGGTTTCAGGGTGGTTAATTATATATGTTAGGACCAATTATTTTTGGAAAATCGAAAATTACCAGAAAAATTTCGGCTACAGATTTATTATTAGTATAGATTACTGTGATTATATTAGTGAGGAGAACAGCGAAGAGCAGTTAATAGAGAAAGAGTGAAGATCGACAACACAGTGAAATAATAAACAACTTATTTCTAAAGATAGCCCAAACATTAGTTTGTTTTAAATTATATAGCGCAGATGTCTACTGCCTTTATTACATAAAGTACTTCCTACTCTTGTAATTTTACTCTCTTTTCTCATTCTTGCCGAATGGCCGGTTCAGTGTTATCGCCCGTACGATCTGTAATTCATTCCGTTCCCCTATGCCGTGTTCCCCTTCTCTCGCATTCACGTACCTTAACTCGTCGCTGCAGTTTTATTTGTGTGATCATACCCCGCGCTCTCCTTGAGATCGATAGCGCACTCATGCCATTCAAGCAATCTCCATGCAGTCATATCTCTTCTTAAAACCCCATTTCATCGATTACGTTGACATACTCACAATTCTCAAGTGACATGGATTAGGTGGAATGCTCTTTGATCCGTCAAATAAAGTTGTCAGTCATGAGTGAAGCATAGTGCTCTTTCATCCTGTAAATTACTTTATTCTGCGAACTTCCGTTGTGCTGTCAAGATATCTACACTCCTCTCAAGTACCCTACTTCCAGCGATAATTTCCAAATAGAGTATATTTCTCTCCTTTAACCTGTATTGATGTCAAACATTTGATCAAATAGGATGTCCTTATAGTCGAAGAAAGGTGAAATAAAGTGATGAAATGACAATAGAGGATTTTTAGATTTATTACAGAATGAATGTGAACATTTACAAGAATTCAGTTTAAAATTTGTCTCTATACGCTAGCTACTAATTTTGTCTTCAGCTTCTAAAGCAGATTTTATAGGTATGTATTTATTTGTAGATGTATCATATAAGGAAACAAAGAGAAAGGCAGAAAGTAGGACAGATTGGAGAAAGCTGGGTTTGCAGTGAAAGACATAACACTAAATGAACTAAATGAATGAATAATTCATTCACTATCCTTTATAAAATCGAAAATGAAAAGAGATAACAAGTGAAGGATCACAATAATTACAGATTGATAAAAACAAAATCACAGATTGGAATTTTGACATTTTGATAACTGCATCAACAATTTAACTCAGTTCGGATGCAGATCTATTCCACAAGTACGAATACTTCGTTTTTCTTTTCTGGGATCTAAACTAGTTTTTCTTCAGTCATGTTGTTACATTTGCATTCGGCTTTCCAACATTATTGCTTTTATATTATTTTTAATGTACCGAAGTACATATGATATTTCCATGCAGATATTCTGCGTCATCATACGATGAAAGAGTAAATGGAACGGAGAAAAATTCTCTCCGGCGCCGGGATTTTAACCCAGGTTTTCAGCTCTACGTGCTGATGCTTTATCCACTAAGCCACACCGGATTCCACCCCGGCGTCGGACAGAATCGTCTCAGATCAAGTTCCAACTCTTGGGTTACCTCTAGTGGCCGCCCTCTGCACTACGTCATAGATGTCTATGAACGTAGGACCGAAGTCCACACATGTGCTGAGGTGCACTCGTTATGAGTGACTAGTTGGCCGGGATCCGACGGAATAAGCGCCGTCTTAAATCACGAAGTGATTTACGCATATCATATATATTATTTTTAATGTACCGAAGTACATATGATATTTCCATGCAGATATTCTACTTAGTGTGGCTTAGTGGATAAAGCATTAGTACGTAGAGCTGAAAACCCGGGTTCAAATCCCGGCGCCGGAGAGAAAGTTTCTCCGTTCCATTACTCTTTCATCGTATTATTGCTTTTTCTTGTTGGGTTGGTATTATCCATAACTCCTAACCTGGAGTACCAGGGATATTTTTTCGGAGTCATCTACCCATAAAATAGTTGTTATTTCAACAACTGAGAAACTTGTTCTTGCTGGCGTATTTGGTTCACAGGAGATAATTTAATTTTCCTCTTAGTTCCCTTATTTGAGGGATCTTCTCTTATTCGCAACCTGGAGACAAAAACAAGATTTAATTATAGATAATAAAAATATTATCGAATACCGTGATGAATAAAAAATGTTAAAGATAATAGTGATGAAATAAATTGGGTACGTTTAGTCAACAATCCGAAGACTGGTTGGAACCTCATAAGTGACATGAATAAGGCATCACTTAAGAGGCAACTAAGCCAGGAGATAATGAGGTAGGGTAACCAGTTTCTCTATAGAACATAGGAACAAGAATATTACAATATGAGAAAACTGTTGCATCATATCTCAGGAGTATATTATAAGATAAACAGAGCTAAGACAAAAATTAAAATGTATGACTCTGTTATTAAAAGCACTTCTTCATGAATACAAAATCTGGCAACTAAATTCTACTTATAAACAGAAACTTTTGGCGATGGAAATGGGTTATTGTCGATCTTCTGTTCCTTTTTTTTTTTTTACGAAGAAAGGAAGTTAAAATGAGATTACAAAACAGAAAATGAAGGTTAAAGATAAAATTATGAATAACATTTCGATAGAGCCATTAATATGATATGAACGTTTTATGAGAATGACTGAAGAGCGTCTTCCCAAAGTTGCATTTGAGTGGAATTCATCAAATGAGAAAAAGAACATGCCCAAATAACATAATAATGACATTTAGAATCTATGGAACAAAGGTATTTACAAAAATAAGAGTTGCTGAATTAGGTATAATGGTTTTTAGGTATCCGAGAAAAAAATATAACTTTGCTTGTATTTATATTCCTATTATTATATTTGACCATCAGATGTTTCCAAACATACCCAGTTATGCTGGTTTACGGATAAATAATATATGTAACTGAATTAATAACATTTTAAATTATAAATACGAGTATATTCTTCAGACGTCAAAGTCCAACTTGAAAGTTTTATATGAATAAAAGAATAATACATACATTCCAATCACATGCAGCTACTAACTTGTACAAAACCGGCGATCATAAAATTACAAAGCAAAAATATTTATTTTGGTTGTCTTGTGAGACTTACAAATTACACTGCGGCAGGTGTCGAAGGTAATTAACAGAAGGGCCACAAAAGTTTATGATACACAACTAAATGGATACTAGGCCTATAAAGTCAGGCAATTTCCTAGCTCATTTGCCACACCTTCAGCACAACAACAAAAGATAGTCCATCCTCTTCCTTTTGTTAGTTGGCTAATAAATAGGAAGAGATGTGTATTTTAATGGTATTCCTTTAGACGTCAGATTCTTCGGTACTTAGCTGCTTCCACTTGTCTCGCTTTTTCTTTTTTCTTTGTATAGTCCTACTTTATTTAATCGTATTTAATTATAGTTTATTATTTTCACTCGTTTTATTCAGCGAAATATCAGCTGTGTCGGATTTTATACCCAATTAGAAAACGGAAATGAAATACTGTACATCCATCTGTGTTGTTTCCCAGCCAGTAAATTGACGAATAGTGGCAGCTAACAAGCTTACTGTTATGTGTATGCGTTTATATTTAATGTATATTTGTCTCGTTATATTATGTTACGCTACGTAGGCTTGGCTTTACCATGGGCTTTACGAGGTTGGATCTAGGACGGGTCCGTACACTTAAACACGCTTTGGTCCTTTGTGCGCCCTTATTTGCGATGATTGTCCAAGTTCGACAGGTGAACTGGGCGACATTCGTGAATCCGACTTTGACAGGTAGGCCATCCTGCCTCAGCTTCTCATAGAGCCAGGTCTCCTTTTCCAGACGAGTAGCCTGATAAGCTCCAGAGGCCAGGAGCCCCAAGACTTCATCCCAGCCTTTTTTCACTATTGCGGATGATAGCAGAAATAAGGGGGGTATAGAGTGTTGATGGAATTATAGAGGGAAACCGGTGTATCCCGAGAAAAACCCTCTGCAACGTCTGCTTTATTCATTGCAAATTCCATCACGATCTGACAAGGGATCGAACCCGGGGCGCTTGGATGGAAGACCAGCACGCTAGCACTTGGGCCACATATACGACCAATTATATTATTGTTATTGCTATTGCTAATATTATGCTAATGCTAATTCTAATGATATGCTAATTCTATGTTTTGTTTTGGTTTGTTATGGTATGCTATGATAGCCTAAGTCTTGCTATATGTCATGTTACGTCATGTAATGTATGTATGTATGTATGTATGTATGTATGTATGTATGTATGTATGTATGTATGTATATATGTATGTGGTACGAAGGGTGCGACCGAAAGTCCTGCGTTTATACCACCTAGACGCGTCCATACAACTCCAAGGCTTAGGAACAAATTAGGAACACTTCGTTCGGCTTTTTAGACCCAGAATTAAATCAGAGATAAGTGGAATGGGTTCATCACTATCACCAGAAAACAGATTTTCCACGAACAGCAGCGTGACACTCCTTCGAATGCTAGCTTAGTGAAGTTACATACATTTAACCGGTACCAGACTGGTCATCTCCACTCGGCATCATCGAAGCTCATACATCCTAACCTGAAGCAATATTTTCATAACAAGACATGAAGAAAATTAGTGATAATCAGCGATAAAATATTGAACTACTAGAGGGGACAATTTTGTCAAGTCTCCAAGCATAATATGAGTGTATCAGTCAGTATTTTCTTAAGCACCCATTGTTACAAAACTCTGGTAACACTGCAGCCTATTTAATTATTATGCCCATGGTTAGGCAACTAGTGCTCTCAATGTGTCAACACAACCTCAATGCAGGTAGAACGGACTCTGTACTAGCTGTTGTGTTTGTATGCGGTTCTTACAAGACGCAAGTTCGCTCGCAATAAGTGACGGCTCCTTTTAAGTGAAAAACAATGTAATGGGCAGATCATTTTATTTTGGTGATGAGTCGAAAGAGAGAGTTTTTTTTATTAAGAAGGGAAGTAAAAATTAAACATTATGGTTTATTTAACGACGCTCGCAATTACAGAGGTTATATCAGCGTCGCCGGTGTGCCGGAATTTTGTCACGCAGGAGTTTTTTACATGCCAGTAATTCTACTGACATGAGCCTGTCGCATTTAAACACTCTTAAGTGCCATCGACCTGGGCCGGGATCGAACCCGCAACCTCGAGTTATACCGACTACGCTACCGAGGCCGACAAGAAGGGAAGTACAGCTTGTATTATGTTCTAATATACTTTCTTACGCATGACCTTTATGTTACAAATATACATAGTGATGGTTTTAGTAAAGAAATACTAAGTTGCAGCCATATTTGTTGTCCCTTGAAAAGGTTGTATTCAGTTTGTGTTTTTAGTACTAAACTGATTTACAAAGCTATGAAATAATATAATTTTGTTATGTGTGTTTAGGTACAGTCTGTCTAAAGTTATTATAATTATTGTATCATGCGTCATTCTGAAATTAAAATCATTGAGTAGATATCACAACTACCTGCATGAGCCGCCAGAGCGCACCGCGGCAGTGAACTGCTTATGCAGCGAAACTGCAAACAACTTGTAACTGCTGCGGCTCCTTCGTCTGTCTTTCTATCTTTCAAAGTTTTTTAGCACTTTGTGAACACGAGTTGCCCATCTATGATTATGCCTGTTATTGTATTATGTACCTACTTTCATTTCCTGAGTTTTCCGATAAAGACTTCTTCGATCTCACTAGGCGCTCTACACAGAGCAGAGAGATTGATAAGATGTTGATCTTTTTTTTCTGGAGTCATTAAATTCATTTATGAAAATGGTACTTATGTATTGTAAATCAACAACACGAGATTTCCAGCTTTAGGTATTGTCTCGTTCGAAATAAGGTAAACAATTATTTTACAGCCATGTAACAATTTATTGATCTCAGGTTTGAAGACTCGAAATTCGAACAAGAGTGTCAGTCACAATTTTGGATTTTATTTTATGTTATCATACTTATTTAGAAAAGAGGAAATGGTACTGGAGCTAAATGATAGCTGTGAGCAATATCGGTTGAAGATAAATGTAAACAAGACGAACACCATTGTCATGGGAAGAAAAATAAAGAATGCAAACGTGCGAATTCTAAATGAGGTAATAGAGCAAGTACACAGCTTCAAATACTTGGAGTGTACTAGGCCTATAAGGAGTAACATGAGTTGCTGCCAGGAAGTCAAAGGAAGGTTAACAAGGAGAAAAAGAAGCTTTTAATAGGAAAAGGATCATCTTCTGCGGACCTCTGGAAAAAGAAAGAAGTAAGACACTAGTGAAATGCTTTATGTGGCACTATATGGGGCAGGAACACGGACATTACGATTAAATGAAGACAAATGACTAGAAGAATTTGATATGAAGAACAATAGACAATAATTAGGATAAGAAATGAAGCTTTCTTTAGTTATTTAACAACGCTGTATGAAGTACTAAGCTATTTAGCGTTGATAGAATTGATGATAACGAAAGGATATTCGTTATAGAGTACCTGACATTTGCCTTATGGTTGGGGTACCTCGGAAAAAACCAACTAGGTAATTAGTCCAAGCAGGAATCGAACCCGCGCCCCACCTTAGCCGGCTGATCTACGCGGTGGCTAGACATGAAGTTGCGCTAGAAAGAGTGAGTGAAGAAAGAATGATGCTGAAACTGATCAGGAAGAGAGAAATAAATTGGCTGGGTCGAGAATGGTGGGTTTGCAATGAAAGATCTGCCTTTTGGGCAGAAAGCTATGAATGAATGAAGTCATTTAGATATGATAAGCTATAACCCAAATATTTCAACGAATTGGCCTATTCTAGTATTGATTTTCCAATATAAATTTCGGACTATGTCTATAATAGGACAGCACTTGAAAAAAAAGACACATTTGCTCACCTGTGACGAGTGAAAACTTTTACTTGAGGAGTGAAAGAAATTCTGGTTTTTAATTGATTTTTTGTAATTCGATCATGGTAACTAATGAAATTATTTCCAGACTGGTGAACCATCATTAAGAAAGAAGTACACAAAATTCCTTAAAAAAAGAATATAAATAATCTAGGAATGCAATGGTAGGAGAGTAGCTAATAAGGTATTGAATCCAAATATATGGTTTCAGAACATAGAATCATTATTGTAACCCACTTACCGCGAAAGCTTGTAATCTCATAGCTAAAAGTAGTTATTCAAGTATGGGTTCTGTTGTGCTCATGATTTTTCACATACTGACTATACTTACTCTTTTACAAGACGTCTTCTTCTATACTCTCTTCATGCATTTTTATTAGTATGAGCTGTACATGAGTAAGCAGAAGCGTGGCTAATATTACTTCAAGTTGGGTTTACATATTGACACATTACATGCCATGCGGGCTTTGTATATAGGTACTCGACTATTCCAATGCAGCCAACCATACACTGAATTCCGCATTCAGCCGGGTCTCATATACACAGAAGCGCACATTCCGCCGCCGCGTCGGAACTATGGGGTAGGTCCAAACCAATCTACGCGATAGTCTAGCCGGGCTGCAGCGAAGCCACTCTGGATAATTTCCTTATTGTGCAAGAAAGTAAGGGAAAGAATAGAAAAACGGGGTGGCGAGATAATTCCAGTATACAACATCGCTATGACAACGACATACCCGTCATGCATCACGCTGATGCGACGCACGTCACCCTCCTTTTAGTCGATGTCCCTGGTCCCTCCCTCATCTTATCACTCGGACATAATAGAGGAGCCCGGAGCCTATAGTCACGTCTAATAAATTGTCACACTCATATTAGCCACATTACAAGGAAAGACATGAGACGTGAGACGTGGGAGGTCTGAAGGGTGACTACGTACAAACGCTGTCCGCCACAAGTATTCAAGTTCCTCTCACAATTTGTTGTGTAATTTCTCTATTTAGGCCTACAAATGTTACTTATATCCACAAAACAAGTTAAGATAATTGCTGCTATGACAATTAATAATAATAATAATAATAGTTAATGCTGTAATTAAGGTGTATCATTTGAAATTTAAGAAGTGAGTTCTCGTAAATTTATACATCTATATATATATATATATATATATATATATATATATATATATATATATATATATATATAATTTGAACTGGTAATGGAAATTATGGGCTGAACAGATTTTAATAAATGACCCCCTTATTTTGAACCTTAGAACCCGAAGTATTTCAGAAAAATAGTAACTTTCAGTGAAGCGTTAGTTATCCCACATAATTTTCCTATTTTCCAAAATCCATCTTTCTTCAGTTTTGAGAACTAATTGCATTTCAGAATAAAACAAAACACACAGTACAATAAACAATAGGCTATTAAACGAAGGCGTGACCTGCAGGATTGCTAACATATTTAGAGCTCATATTCAATTGGTTATTAAAAACTTCAAGACTTGCTAAAATAATTTACAGGTCTGATTCTGCGGTATGTAATTTTCTGAGTACACCTGTGTATTGGATATTAAAATCTACAAAACTTGAGGTAATTTGATGACATTATTACCATTGCAAATTCAATATTATTATAGTTAATGCCATGATGTGACTATTTTTCATTAATTATACATATTAATGCTATATTGATGATATGAAAGTGAAACGTTTTGGGGTTATATAAGTAGATGTAGAGAATATCTTAAATTAGATCTTCATTTCTATAATTAATCTACTGAGTGGCGGCTATATAAAAACTACAAAACTTATGTAAGATAATAATATTGTTCTTAAAATCAAATATTTTTATAGTTATTAATCAAGTGGGGTTGGGTCTTTTTCATATACAGGGACATCATTTTATTTTTACTAACATTTCTAATATTAACCTATACCTTTGAATCAACGAATGAGAACCGGAAACACAGTTTTCTACACCCTTCCACGACTGGAGTTCGATGATACTGGCGTAATATACAAACATATCACTTTACTAGGTATAGGAGGGAAGAAAAGTAGTTCATCCATTTACGTAAACTAGGAAATATCACGCTTTTGAGTTTCGATAATTTTCATTAGGTTTTTGTTTAATCAAAATACAGTACAGTATTAACAATGAGTGTTTTTACACACGAACTGAGCTACCCATGCGGACGTATTCATTACGGAGTGTGTATTATACTGTCTACAGCACATTAGCGTACACTATAGGGAATGAAGTTAAATTGAAAAATAATCCTAATTGAATATTTAAACACAGTTTTGAAAATGGTGGCCGTTTATTTCGATACAGGCTTCATTTCTTTTGTGCATATTATCGCACTATAGACTATTGTACCTAATTCCAATTACCAGGTTCGTACTTCGTATCAGAAACTCATGTTTAAATAATTCTGTACCTACTTTATAAAAGAGTACCTTACGTACTCTAAGTTTAGTCTTCAATTCTGCTTTATCCGAAAAGATAAAATTACTCAGACATGCTATCTCAGACATGTCCGTCCAAGTGGTTATGTCGCAGGGTCGTAGAAAGGGAGGAAATTACGTGACAGTTAATTACTTAACGAGGCCCTTTTATTTAAGTTATTTTAAGCAATTGTAAGGTTATAATATTATGTAGACGTCCAATTCCTAACAGAAATTAATGTTCTCAGAAAAGAGCTAAGACAGCCCAGCCACTAGCCTTTACAGAGAGGCGAATAGAAGCAGGTGGGGAAACCGGGATGCGACGTAGGCAAACGGACGACAGTACCTGTGCGAAAATGATTCAATATTGAAAGCTCTTTTGTCACTGGAAAACGCGAACATATTTTTGGAACGTACTGTTTACTATGACTGTATATGCGGTCTTGGATCTGTGTGGAGGACGGTTGAACTTCATTAGTAGAAGGGGTGGGAGTGAAGTACATTAAAAAACTCAGGTACAAAAAAAAATTGAAGTAAAAATAAAATGATGTCCCTGTACTTAATGGCGGTGTGGTGTATATATTTATATGCATCATTTTATCCAGTATTGCCTCGAGAGATCGCAAAAATTACAGTTCCTAAAGAAAGACCGAAAGGTATTACTTACTGATAAAATAAGAGGCCTACAAAATTTTGTAGTCTCTCGAACATTTCAGCAAGATCTCTTAGCAGGATAAAATGATTTTACCCTCTACATTTCAAGCTCTACATGCAGCAGCTATACCAAGATGCTACGTCTATTGTTCGAAAGCATAGCAAACCTGACTTTTTTTAACTTACACCTACAATCCACAATGACCTGAAATAGCTATTGGTTTACTCTCACATGAAAAACCCACTGATCGTCCTGACATTGTTACTTGCGTTTTCGCATTGAAACTCAAAACCTGAAGGTGGATAGATTCAAGAAAAAGTATTTGCCATTAAAAGAACATTCAGATGGAGCATGTTTCATTATTATGGAAGCAAATAACTTCCAAAATGTCTGGTATTCTTCATTGAAAATAAATCTTAAAATATTTTATTTGAACGTCTAAAGAACTTAGTTTGCAGCATTTGCTGCGTAAGCCACTAGTATATTATAAATACAGGTAATAATATATTTTTTTAAATATATAGATATAGGCAAACGCTGTGAAATATTGAAAACTATAACTATTTCAGCACTATTAGTATTATAATCATCGTTATCATCATCACAATCATCACACACCATATTACTGTAAGCTGTAAAATCTCTTGGATTATGCGCTCTAAACGTAATTCCAAATCAGCCTGTTTTCATGAACTCTTTTGCTAATAATATACGGTAATTATTAATCTGGAGCATTTTGTACTAGTTTTATAAATTTTTAATTTTAATCGGTGTATTTCTGGTAGATATTAACGTAAACTTGTTTTATTTTTATGCTATGGTATTATAACCGATCCATCGAAGTCCTTTTGCACTTACATAAAATTATATCGGTGTCTTGAGTAAATGATGAATTTATTTTATTGTTAATTTTACACATTACAGAATGATAGACGGCTCTAAATATGTTTCTTAATATTTAACGTTCGAAAATATTTCAATTCTATGCCCCAAAAAATAATTGTCCTTCATTAATTAATTGCATAGTTTGGGGCAGTGGTTCCCACACTTTCTGAAGGCGCGGCTCACTTTTGGACGATTTTTTTGTGACTCACCCCCACTACCGTACTGGTACTTAACCCCATGCAAATAATAACAGTCCTTGTGAAACCGAAAATAAAAATAATTTTACTCCAAACCATTGGATACTACTCAAAGAACGACCAAAATAGGAGTATACTGTGCAACAATGACGCGAAATATTAACTAGGCTAAACAGCATTGCTAGTACTTCGAACTATTACCACCGTGGCGCTGCTGTAATAGGTCAATACAAAGTGGTAAATTTCATCAAAGGAAGAACGTTGCAATCGTTTTCGTGGACTTTTAATGTAGCTACCGGTGCATGCAAGACGAGAAACTTGAATTCCCAGTTCTCTTTGGCTTCTTAGATGGGCCTTCCTTGCTGATATTTACTAACACTTCAACACCTTGAATTGTAGTTTGTAAGTTCGACATGTTAACATAACAGCCAAGGATAAAATCGACGGATTTATGAAGCAACTTGATTTCTGGTCAACATCACTTGACACAAATAAATTTGATTCATTCCAGTGTATTAAAGAACGCTATATATGATGTGGCAAATACTGAGTTTTCTTTTTTTTTTTTTTTTTTGCCGACATGCAATTAAGTTTTCGCAATTTTAAACAACAGCTTTCCGAGTATTTTCCAGAATAAACTCAAAACATTTGCGACAATCACAGATGGATAGTGAATCCGTTTTTGGAAAGTTACGTCAAACTGGCAGAAATGCCAAAAAATATGAAGGAAAAACTCATTGAAATAATAGATCTACAGGTAAACGGATTAAAATGGACTATTTTTTCGCATAGCATAGGCCATTTCTGGATAAAAAAAATGCAGGAATATCTCGACCTTGCAAAAGTTCGTAGTTGTTTAATTTTTAATAATATTTGCATCATTGTATTTGTCGAAATTAAGCTTCTTATTTTTATGATCAAATTTAAAGCAACTTGATCTTGAAAATTATACCATCATGTGTATGCAATAGAGTCCAGAGCTGAGAAAATACTTTCTGAAAAACAATCACATTATTCACATTGATCATTTTTTACTTTATAACTACTGAAACATGTTTTGATTGTTGTAGTCAACATTGGTTATGTTTATGTTCCTAAATAATAAATACTAATAAATAGGCCTGAGAAATATATGCCGTTATACTACCTATGCTCTTCGTGCGCCTCTGACTTTGAGTACGTCTCAGAGTTGGAGTGAGTTAACGCAGTGTCTTTTGAATTCATGCTTATCATCACGGTAAGTTAGTCCCCAGCACTTGGGTGGTTGAAAGTACTTATTCCTTTGACTTCGAAACACAACTATCTGCTGAAGAAAAATTTAAAGACATTATTTTCCTTGTTAAAGAAAAATTGCACTATTTTAAAGACATTTTATTTTCTGTCTATAGAAAATATACCTAATATAACATTGATAAGTCTCAGCCTTTTTATTTCACTATGTTAATATGATGGTGTATTAAGTTTTTGTTTTACATAATTTTTCATTTCATATATTGTTGCAGTGAATAACAAACCACATTTTCAAACTTTCAAAGGAGAATGGTTACATGTTGCTAGAAAACGCAGCCTCATATCTAGAGAAACTTCGTTCCACTTCTGCAGAAACAATGGGGGCATATTTGAAATATTTTAGACACGCATTATCTATGCCAAAATCTGTATAATTATTAATAAATTTCCTCATTTGAAATTGTCACAGATTTTAAATAGAGCTAAATATCCATAATGCTTATCCAGTATTTTTTTAATCTTATTTGCTACATTTTTTTCATATTTCGTGTTTCAACTATTCAGTTTCGTCACAATATCATTGACTACATGTTATTTTCTGTCTGTAAAAATACACCTAATATAACATTGACAAGACGTATCGGCCTTATTATTTCATTATGTTAATATGATGGTGTATTACGCTTTTGTTTTACATAATTTTTCATTTCATATATTGTTGCAGTGAATAACAAACGGCATTTTCAAATTTTCAAAGGAGAATGAGTGCCTTACATCTAGAGAAACTTCGTTCCACTTCTGCAGAAATGATGGGAGCATATTTGAAATATTTTACGAAAATATTATTTATCTCAAAATCTGTATCATTATTACAAATTTCCTCATTTGAAATTAAGTCACAAATTTCGTCTTCCGCATCTTGCTATTATTCTTCTTTACAGGAAGTTGAATGTTGCGTGTTACGAATAGCAGTATCGGTTGTAATGTAACCGATCAACTAAAGTTCACTGCTGAACGAAACACACTGAAATCCCCACCCTAAAGCAATTACATACTGGTACCTAAAGTCAGAGGAGAATGAAGCGCAATGTAACGGCATACAATTCTTCTATATGTATCTTAATAAAGTGTTTTGTCTTATTTTGTAAATAATCTCGCGGCGCTCCTGAGCTCGTTGCACAACCCCCCTTTCAGAAACCACTAGTTCAGGGGAACGACTTTATCTTTATATCCAACAGTGACATGTCTCTTTGCCAACTTTATTTTACACTTGCGAAAATTAGATTGATTTTTTAAATTAGAAAATTAATGACGCGGTTTCCAGTTCCGGTGTAAACGATGGTATGGAGATATTAGCTGGTGAGATGAGCCAGAGGATTCGCCATAGGATTACCTGACAGTCTTACAGTTGGGGGAGCTGCTGAAAACTCCCAACTAAGTAATTAATCCAACATAAATTTGTACGTAGACTCGGAGCCTAAGTTCAATTCGTTAATTCCTTAGCTATCGTCGGTGATTAAATTGGATCAATTTGAAAAGAAAGGAACAGAAAGGGCGAATTCTCTGTAGCAGTCTAAAATCTATGTCGTAATGAAAGCATCGATGTAAAATAAGAAGTACTCGTAAACATTCACAGCCTAACTAATATCATTGCCCCTATCCATAGCATCATTTCTTGGACAAGCGACACGGAAGGATAAAAGTACTGGGTGTTCATTTCAAAGTGTGTCATGACGTCACTGTTGTTGGGTCACGATTTGAAGCGAGTTTCAGCTTATATGTCAGAGAAGTTGTCTATTATGCAAGGCGTTCTTCAATCTGAACTTGAGAACGTGTACGGTATAATTTGAACGTCGTAGCAACAGTTGGCGGTCTGTACGGTCTGTGTGCTACCATAACCTCTTTCGAACTGTGTTTTGCGCCGGCAAGTCGTACGCAGGGTATTTGTTATCATCGGTTGCGTACAGTAACATTCTACAACACAAATCAAATGCTCCGTGTCCATGTTGACCGTCGAAGTTATTGCCAACAAATACGTAAGTAATCGTCTTAACCCTCTCCCTATATCCCGACAGTACGTATTTCCAAACAGTTCACATTCCTGCCACTACCGGCGTTACCGTACGTATCGGTACGTACTTTTCAGAATGAACGCCGTACTTGCTAGGCAACTTCTCTGCCTCACAGGTTATACACCTCTGCGGAAGTGTAGGAAGATTGAATTCTCTAGGCTCTTCGGCTAGCCACATGACGCATACAGCGAGCCATGACACATTTTGAACTGAACACCCAGTATTTTCTCATGAAATATAGACCATTTTATATGTCGATGCCAGCCAGCATTATGAAGAATTTGAAGAGATACATTGACTAGCGAAAACCGGTTTCGTAAGACAGTTATGACGGCTGAGTGAGGGGATCATATTTACCATACATTGACCCGTACTGTTTCGATGCTCGTTTACCTCTGCTGAGGCATATGGAAGAGAGACCTGCAGTCAGATATAAGACCCTGGCCCTCTCTGGGCTGTTTTGTAACGGATTTTTAACGTAGATCTGCGTTCTTACCGAGTGTGAGTGAAGGGTAAGTACGGAATTTCGAATGTCTCAAAAAGCGCAAAATTCGAAACTTTTATTACCTGTACATGAAATTTATAAGAGCTACGTTAATTATTTACTTACAGTTGAATAGGGGACAGAAGTCGCTTCTTAATTTGTAGACAAGATGGTTGAGAGATGAGTGGGTGCGATGAAAGTGGCCGTTTTAGCGACCTACGACGCGGCGCTGCGGTATGAGTCAGGATCGATTGTGTCAGTGTGACTTGAGGCACGGAAGCTAGTAATACACTTTCATTCATAGTGTTCTGCCCAAGGGCAGGTCTTTTACTGCAAACCCAGCATTCTTCGTATTTTCTGTCTTCCTCTTAATCCTTAGTTTTTCTGAACCAACGCATGCGAAGTGCGAGATGCGAGGCCCGCCTCCCACAAATCCGGATTACACGAGAGTTAGTGAATGGTTTCTATAGTTGCTACAAGCGCAGACCTCGCACCTCACAGTTATAGAAACCACTCATTATCTCTCGTGTAGTCCAGATTTGTGAGAGGGCCACTTCGCATGCGTCGGTTCAGAAAAACCAAGCCTTTAGTCTCCGCATATTAACCACGTATCTTAATGTCGTCTATCATCTGATAGTAATTAGTAGTAGTAGTAGCAGTAGCAGCAGCAGATTTTACGACGCTTTATTAACATCTTAGGTTATTTAGCGTTTGAATGAGATGAAGGTGATAATGCCGGCGAAATGAGTCCGGGGTCCAGCACCGAAAGTTGCCCAGCATTTGCTCATACCGGGTTGAAGGAAAACTCCTGAAGAAACCTCAACCAGGTAACTTTCCCCAACCTGGAATCGAACCCGGGCCACCTGGTTTCGCGGCCAGACGCGCTAGCCGTTACTCCACAGGTGTGGACATCATCTGATATCTTCTTCTGTCTCGAACTCTTCTCCCGTTCACCATTTCTTCTAGTTCATCCTTCAGAAGGCAGTTTCTTTTCAACCAGTGATCCAGCCAATTCCTTTTCTTCTTCCTGGGCAGTTCCAGCATCATTCTTTCTTTACCCGCTCTTTCCAACACAGCTTCGTTTCTTATTCTGTCTATCTATTTCACACGCTCCATCGTTTTCCACATCCACGTTTCAAATGCTTCTAGTCGCTTCTCTTCACTTCGTCGTAATATCCATGTTTCTGCCCCATTGAATGCTACACTCCACACAAAGCATTTCACTAGTCTCTTTCTTAGTTCTTTCTCCAGATATCTGAAGAAGTTGCTCCTTTTTCTATTAAAAACGTCCTTTGCCATTTGTATTTTCCTTTTGACTTCTTGGCAGCAGTCCACACCTGTGGAGTAACGGTCAGCGCATCTGGCTGCTAAACCAGGTGGCCCGGGTTCGATTCCCGGTCGGGGCAAGTTACCTGGTTGAGGTTTTTTCCGGGGTTTTCCCTGAATCCAATATGAGCTGGGTAACTTTCGGTGCTGGACCCCGGACTCATTTCACCGGCATTATCACCTTCATCTCATTCAGACGCTAAATAACCTAAAATGTTGATAAAGCGTCGTAAAATAACCTACTTAAAAAATTCTTGGCAGCAGTAATACCACTAATGCCTCGTTTTGTACCTTAAAGAAAACACTATCAGTAGATGAAAATACCAATTATCTGAGAGTTAAATTACGAGAGGTACGAGACTCAGTTTGTGAGAGTAGTGGTTAAAATTTCAAACATGCAAATCTAGTATTTCAGGTAAAGCTTCCTGTAAAGCAGATTTGAATAATTTCAAACATGTTCAAGAAATCAAGAGCAAAATTTCTGGACCGGCGAAATGCTCTAGTGGCCGAGGATACAAGAATAAAAAAAAGATCACATAGGCCTAGTCTAAATCGGAAGCCGAACGAAAACGAGTGTACAGGATCATTGGCTCAGCGTCAGGGGAGACAGGGTAGACAACGTCTACCCAAAAATCACGAAATAATTCATACTACTCATATATGTATCTATTATAATTTTCTTATGTTGTGTTCTTTTCTGATGAAATTAATAAAGTTCCGCGTGATCTATTTTAGGCATCTCAGAAATAAGTTCCCTGCAGCTACGGTGGATACTGCACGTGGGGTAGACAAATTTGTCTCTCCCGTCTGCTTCAGTCTCTCGTAGCTGCACCAAAGTATACTGTATTTTTTTTCATGGAGTGCAGTTTCATAGAAAGGACTTTGCCGACAGACCTTCTACTTCCCCCTACTAATTGGTTGTCATAAATAAATGTCTTCCTTACTGTGACGGAAATCTTGTCTTCTCCTGTCAGTAACCAATCACAACCCTCGTTCAGAAGAACTGACAGGTTCCCGTCAAATTCACGTGGAGGCAGAGTTGCCGCGTCTTTTCCGAATTCCAAGAATGCCGTCGAGGATCACCAGGATTGTGGCAACTGTGCAATGTTGGGACGAGGGGACAGGATGGAATTGTCAGAGGTGATTATGTAGGAAGTCATAAATCTGTAAGTGGGTGTTCAAAGGAACCACCGAACTGCACTCCTTGAAATAAAATAAGGTATACATATCTGCACTGGCTCCGCTTTAAAAACGTGAGCTCTGGGCCACTTTTTCCCTCACAGACACAAAACATAACGCAGCCAGCTCGCACGTTTACCCCGGTTTGTACACTGCAGCGATACGAATGTTCCCTTTCCGTGATTGTTGTTCCTTGCGTTTCAGATGTTAACGATCTCTTCAAGCATGGAATGAGATCGGCGTGAAAAATGTGACTTATGATTCGTTAGTTTTCTTAAAAGCAATTCTTTGTTGTCAGCAGAAACTGAACTTAAGTCTGAAATAAATAGGCAGTCCTCAACTAAATTTGTTCAAGAAAGCCGGGAATGTGACTAGTAACTGTCAAAGAACTTGGCACTCTGATTATAGGTGGCTATGTGGTTCAGAACAGGTGAAGAACCTAATGGTGTTTCAGCAGTAAAAATCTCTGAAGTAAAAACTATAAAGTATGCAGGGAGAAAAACATGTTAAAAATATACAGGGACATCATTTTATTTTTACTAACATTTTTAATATTAACCTGGCTATACCTTTCTATTAATGATTGAAACAGGAAACACCGTTTGCTACCCTTTCCACGAAGGAGTTCGATGATACTGGCGTAAAATACAAATCACTTTACTAGGTATAGGAGGGAAGAAAACTAGTTCATCCATTTATGTAAACTAGGAAATATCGCAATTTTGAGTTTGATAATTTTCATTAGGTTTTTGTTTAATCAAAATACAGTACTGTATTAACACTTAGTGTTTTACACACGAATTGAGCTATCCATTCGGAAGTATTAATTATGCAGTGTATATTGTACTGTTACAGCACATTAGCGTACTATATAGAGAATGAAGTTAAATTGAAAAATAATTATAATATGGATATTTAAACACATTTTAGAAAATGGTGGCCGTTCATTTCGATACAGGCTTCAGTTCTTTTGTCCATATTATCGCACTATAGACTATTGTACCTAATTCCAATTACCAGTTTCGTCCTTCGTACTAGTAACTCATGTTGAAATAATTCTGTACCTACTCTATAAAAGAGTACCTTACGTACTGTAAATTCAATCTTCACTTCTGCCCGATCCGAAAAGATAAAATCACTGAGAAATGCTATCTACTGTCCGTTCAAGTGGTTTTGTCGCAGGGTTGTAGAAAGGGGGGGGAAATCACGTGACAGTTAATTACCTAAGGAGGCCCTTATATTTAAGTTATTTTAAACACTTGAATAATATTACGTAGACGTCCAGAAAAGAGCTAAGATAGCCCAGCTACTAGACTTTACAAATGGGCGAACAGAAGCAGGTGGGGGAAACCGGGATGCGACATAGGGAAACGGACGACAGTACCCGTACGAAAATATGATTCAATATTGAAAGCTCTTTCGTCACTGGAAAACGCGAACATATTTCTGAAACGTACTATGCTCAATAACTCAGTACTGCTTACGCGCCCTCGGCTCTGTGTCGTGAACGGTTGGAAGTTTACTAGTAGAAGGGGTGGGAGTAAAGTACATTCCAAAACTCAGGTACAATAAAAATTGAAGTAAAAATAAAATGATGTCCCTGTAGAAAAGTTCCACATGTTGGGAAGAAACAATAGAACAATGTCGGAAACATAATGCTTAGAAGCTGTTAGACATAACGAAAATGTGACACGTAATAGAGGAATATTTGGTCACAGTGTTGATGTAGTATGACACCTCTGACGAAAAGAATAAATTATATCAGCCTTTATAGGAAACCAAGAAGCCCAAGAATCAATAAGTTAATACAGTTATTTAGAAACACTAGACTTAAAGGCAATAGAAGAAGCCTTCTATGAAAGACTAACTTGAAAGCTGTTCTGTTTTTAAAGGTACATCTCTAGCTATTCAGAATGATTTGATCCAGTCTGTAACTAATGTTTTAAGAAAAAAGATATTATTGTTCTCGGAATGATTTAAATATTTTTCGTCTACGTTTCTTGTTACGCTTCGACACTGTACAAGGTACTGTAAATAGAGATGAATTTGGCATGAAGTAATATTCAAATATTTCTCTGATTCAGATTTTTGTAGTTATTATTTTGTTTTAAAGAACTTAAATGGACCATGTCCACCGCATGTCTGGCCGTGAAACGAGCGGGCCCGAGTTCAAATCCTGGTTGGGACAAGTTACCTGATTGAGGCTTTTTCCGGGTTTTCTCTCAACCCACTAAGAGAAAATTTTGAGTAACTTTCGGCGCTTAAACTTGGACTCATTTCGCCGGCATTAGTATCACCTTCATCTCATTCAGAAGCTAAATAACCTTAGCAGTTGAAAAAGCGTCGTAAATTAAACAATTAAAATGGATAATACTACTTATTTATTTATTTATTTATTTATTTATTTATTTATTTATTTATTTATTTATTTATTTATTTATTTATTTATTTATTTATTTATTTATTTATTTAATCTTCACCACCAACAGAAGCAAGCTTCCAATTATTATAGATGGCTTACATTGATACATATGCAAAATACATAATAGTGAAAAAAAAAAAAAACAAAACAAGCAACACAAACGAAAGAAAGAAGATACATAATGGATGCTAGAATATAATATTGCAGTTAATATTAGTGCCAAATGTCAATATAATAATACAGAATTATTTCAAAATTAGAGTAAAATCATTATAGTACACATATTCATAATTTAAATACCTAAGGAAATATAGTTCTTTTTTACATTGCATAAACATTTTTAACTGATAAACTGAAATCTAATTGAGAATCACAGTTTAAAGACAGAGAGTTGTAAGTATTACACATTACAAACAAGGGAGAGTTCTTGAAGAAAGCAAAAGGTTACCTATGACGTAGTAATTCTGTTCTTTTTACATTGAACTGAAGAAATTTAAGAAAATCACAGTTATTCAATATACCATTAACAGTCTTACAGAGTAAAATTTGGCTATTTATTAATCGTCTAGATTTTAAGGTTTTATAATTAAATTCAAAAAGTAACTGATTATTATGTTTTTTTTTTAATATAAGTAACGTAAAAAACTTTTCTGTATCCTTTCTATTTGCATCTGATGGGACTGAAACTGAGGTGGCCATATTATAGACGCATAATCTAGTTTACTCCTAACTAGAGTTTTATATAAAGTATCAGTAGTATTTACATGTTTAAATTATTTTGTATTTCTGATTATAAAGCCTAATTTTCTATATGCATCAACTACCACGTGATTTAAGTGCATTTTAAAACGTAAGTTATATCACTACATTTAGTAAGTAGCACAATATAGTTGTCTTATGTTTTAAAGATTGAAATGCTACGATTTTTTTAACTAATGTAATTGAGAAATTAGGTATTAGGTAGAAACAATTTGGAAAATTACCTGTTACGAATGCAAGACAGTCGACTACCAAAAATATCCCAAGAATATCGGCCAAGAGAACGCAATTATGACCAGATTCGCCTGAAGGAGGGACGGGCTAATTTACGAACTAATTTGGGATTATCCCTGAGCTGTTATTAATTGTGGTGATGCAGTCTGGAGAATGAAACGTGGCCGCGAGATATGACGGTAACTGTACCGGACCTATCCCACCCTCCTGAGTAATACTTCCTACGCTGTCAATCCTTCATGTGACATGGTGGAGTTAACAGCTGCTCGCCACTGTCTGTCATCTAGGTCTGACCTCCATAGCCAATCTGCTGCACCCCACACCAAAGCCGTCGTTCGGCGGGGGGTAGGTGCCCTGGATCCTTTACCCTCAAAGCAGTTGGGCATGAGGACGAAGCCACTCCAATAACAAGCATTAGTTACATTTTTAATGTGATGGCTGTCCAGTAGAATCAATACGATTGGAGTGTGGGGAATTGAATCAGTTCTATTGTTATTTTCACAGCGAAATCGCCCGTGTCGCGGTTCGCTTCTACAGCTCCAGCGTAAACCTTGTAATTTGAACCAATTTTACGATGCAAACCGACAATTAAATTATAACACACGATTAATGTAAGTAAAATGTAATTACAGAACTCTAAGTTCATTAAAATGACTATCCAATGAATTTCTTCAGCTTCTTTTCACATAGACCAGGTATGCTCATTCTCTGACTCCCGATTACGTTCGGTAATCACAACCTTCCAAGGTAGAGCGTGCTGTTCCTCGTTCGAAGCTCGACGGATGACTGCGGAAGAATATTTTTGTTGTGCCTTCGGTGAAAACGTAAATGTTGTAAGGTACTGTCAGGAATATTATTGAGTAACATAAAACGACGTTATAGGCTCTGCCACTCAGAACATGCCGAAGTGACAGGGAAGCTGTTTTCTGTAATATATATTCATATACCAACATTATTATTATTAGTATTATTACTATTATTATTATTATTATTATTATTATTATTATTATTATTATTATTATTATTATTATTATTATTATTGTGGTGATTTTATTCCAGCAGAAATAGACATTTTGATAAAATACTTTTTCAGGGGTGCAACGTGTACTACAGCTTCAAGAATTGAAAGCACTTCATGAAAGGACAAACATTGTTTTGGAGCAAGTTAGCTTACGTATGTATTTATTTACACTGCAAGTGGGCAAGCACCCGGTGGCAGTGGTATACACAATATAAACAATACACAAAAAAAAATGATAAGCAATACACAATAAATTTACAATACACAATACAATTATACAATACACAATACAATTTTATGTAGTATGTTGGAAATTAGCTAAGGCACTAAAATCCTTTCACGGATGGTGAACTTGTAAAGAGATGTACGGTGCCTGACCAAAATATAGTTAATTATATCTCTGTGCTGAAATAGCTCAAATGTGAATTCACAGAACATAGATTTAGTGATTTTAGACATATGGAGAGTGATATTAATCTTTTTGTTAATCCTTTCATAGTAAATTTAGTACAATACGTGAGAGTGCAGTTCCAGGACGAGTTAATTGATTTACAAAGTGACGTAGAATTCAGAACTAAATGTAGATAATATGATTTGACAAGCATAGAATTATTTAAAAAATAAACAAAACGAAATATTCCAAGATGAGCTTATTCGCTGCCACTATGTTAGCTACCTTCGCCTCCACATATGGGTGCGAATAATTATTTTCGAGAATGAAGGTTGCTAAATCCAAACATAGGTTCCGATTAACAGATGAGCATCTTTAGCGCATTGCAGTAAATTCGTTGGAAATAGATTCCCGATTAGTTTCAGAAAAGAAAGCAGATGTTGAATAGACCGCGATGTATGGTGGAATATGAAAATGACATTATCTATGATATAATAATATCGTAACTATATTAAATATAATAAATAATTTAATAACTGAATGTTACAATGTATGCTCTTTCCTTTTTTAAATTCAGTTTATTATCCGTATTTGTAAGAGTGTAAGAACTATGCCACGGACGGTGCTGCAATGTACAATGCAATGTAGTTGCGGAGCCCAGTCCGTACACAGTGTGTGTTATGCAGTGCAGCATCATCCGTGTAATCGGTGCTTTTACAATTTTGAGCATACCTGACATAGACATTTTCATTCAAAATATTACACCAAATTTGTATACGAGTAATAACTGTAGCACGACTATCGCAACCTTGATAGCTCATTTAACAGAGCGTTCACTTGATGACCTCTGGCTTTATTATGAAACCCGGTAATGGTGGAGTCATATTTGTAGTGGATAGAGCCAAGATTTTTCTAGAAGTTATCCTCTTTCTTTCTCATTCCAATATTCATTATTATCATTACAATAGCATTAATCAAAACGGTGTCGGTGTGATGTAGCATTGTAATTGGCACACACACGGTATCAGGCTCAGGAGTTCAAAGTACGCTTTCGGCAGTGGAGAGCACTGCATTGGGACTCCATCGGAACCGTAAATCCTTGCAAGCTAGAGCGCTACTGTTCGGCCATCACACATCATTCCTACGATAGGAGAGGTAAGGCACAACAAGCCCGTTAGAGACTGCAGTGCTACTCTTCGGCCCCCTGCTCTGTAACAAAGAAAATATAAATAGCTCGACAAATTTTTGATCCCTATTAAACAACGTCTTTGCTGTGCTAAAACTCATTGGGTTTGATAGATGATAGGCCTATAATATTGGTGAGAAATGAATGTAAATAGAATGCAGATGGCTGTTACTTCTTTCTGGCCAACAATTTGATAACGAATATTATAATTCGAATCTGTGATTGCAGATGAAGACGAAAGTATCTTGCATAAAAATTAATGTTAACGCACGCAATTTTATGTCCATTTGCCATTCTAAAAACACATTTTATTCTTCATTTATTTCTGTATAAAGTCAAGCTGGGGAGAAGGGGGAAAAGAAAGTCCAAACTTGGAAGAATATTAGTAAGCTACTTAGGACAACTTTTTCACATACTGTACTTGATATCCGTCATGTAGGACGTGGTTGCCAAACTTCAGAAAATTGTGACGTAATATAAATGCAACCCGCACACCACTATTGCAAAGATGGGGTGGAGTGGGTGCCTCCTCGGGTAATGCAGTGAATGACAGTGTAGTGACGGGCTGTGACCGGAAAACAAAAACAATATAATATTATTGTACTTATTAGCTACATCTATGGTAACATTTCCCCTCCCATTCTTTATTATTGTATTATTAACCCGTAATTGGTGAGATGGTGGCTGTGAGTATCCCAGCCATTGTAAGAAAAGAAGCCTGCGCCAGGTGGATATGCGGAGATATATTTTTTTTTTCCAGTGCTTATTATGCTGTCTGCTTCTCTAATTTTGAAGAAAACCTAGTTAAAACAAATAAAAGTACTTCCCCCCCCCCCAGAGTTGATGGTATGGACAACCACATTCTTCATATTGTGTTCCACATATACAACTTTACTAAAAAATAACTGTTGGTGAATAACATGATACAGTGCAAATATTTTACATATTTAGTAGACCGCTTCCTCCAGGTTTAGCCAGCAAGTGCACCATTGGATAACGCAAAATGGTCTACAGAAGATGTTCAAGATGCACCTCAATTCCTCCCATCTTCAAAATGTCATCTGTCTCATGAAAGTGTCTCCATCATGAACAAAGGACATTTAATCAATGTGCAAAATTGATCGTAGTCAGAACTTAACGACATTGTACTGGGAAGGAAGACGACGAATGAGAATTATGTCAAGTGCCTGAATATTAAAATGATGATGATGATGAAGATATTTTGCATATTCACATAGTTCTAGAATTTTTCTCCAGTCATTGCAGGAGTCTCATCTGTTACTACTGATACCAGTTTTTTTACGATATAAATTATTTTCTTTTATTAAATTTTTCAATGTTGAAACATGTCATGTCCAGCTGTATTTTCCTTTCGTGTAATTAAATTAAATTAAGAAGATATTCGTGTGCAGATAAACCGTTGTTCAATCCTCGAATGAAGATAGCTAACTTGGAATTGTCATTTAGCCTATATCTGTACATTCATCCAGCGCCAGAGAATATGCTATGACCTCAGTTAATTTGTAAATATTACTGTTCTCTTCAAAGTGTTGAGAGACAAAGAATCTTTAGAGGTAAAGGCGTGGTGTTCTTTATGACAAGAAGAATAATGGTGTCCTACATTGTTCTTACATTCACCATTAAACATTTTACAACAAATTAAGAACTTCATGTTTTCGCCATCAACAAGGCAAAAAAAAAAAACTGTTCCTCCAATGCTTCTTAAAATGTATGTTTTTCCGTATTTGTTTTCTGTTTTGAAAGAAATATTTCGAACCACAACAACATACACATTTACAGTATTACGAGTTTACATCCTCTGCTCATATATGTCTGCTTACTTGTAACGAAGTGAAGGGGATAAGAAGAGGGTGGGGGTATGATACCGTCGTTAGCCTTGAGTAGTGGCAGGTCACGTGTCACGACACAACTTTTGGCGGTCACCGATTTTAGGTAGTTCATGTTCTTATGACTCAGCCCCACCAATAAAGAACAACCTACTAAAACTGAATTATACTACCAATATATAAGCCCCTAATGTTGGTAATCATATAGTTCGTGTAGTGACACTTCTAATATTAGGTTACTTTTTAACATAATTGAAGATCTAACATTCTAAATGTGCTAAGTGCCAATTTCTCAAATTTCATTTTATTTAACATAAGAGACGAACATACATATGAGAATATCATACTAAATTGCCTTTGTCGTGCGCCAAAAGACGGTGTTCTAGGTATCTCAACATGCATTTCGAAATGTGTTTTTCATCATTATCTCATAAAGTTGTTTTTGGCACTTAGCATATTTAGAATGTTAGGTCCTCAATTGTATAGGTCTAATGTCTAGCATAGTGTTTAGTTTTGGCATTTGACATGTCGGCGGTTTCTTGTAGATCAGAGTTAGAGAGCTAGGGTTACCAAACATCCGGAAAATCCAAGACATGTCCTATATTTTAACCCTCTGTTCGGGGAGACTTTCTAAAATATCTTTAATATCCTACATTTTGAGAAATAAAGATTAATTAATTTTAAAATGGATTATGACTCAGGAAACCGCAATTCTCCATTGTAATGTGGCTATCATCAAAGATCATGGTAATTCAATAGACTTGGCTATCGTGGAAGTGGACGAAAGATGTCGCAACAGTGCAAGACCCTCTGAAGCATGCTGGAGTGGAGAGCAACATAACATCGCGTTTACCAGCAGGGAGAAATGAACACGAAGCACAGTGCCTCATTTGTCTTCCAGCAGCATATGTTTCTGTTACTAACAAAGGTATGCTTATAAAATAATTTTTATGTTTTAGTGCAGAATGAGCCACGTGAGCTCCCACATTACTGGGATAATTATTCACATTTTTATAATCAGTTTTGTACCCCAGTTTTATTTTACAACTAAGTCTGACAAATTGTTATGATTTCAGCACGATACTAAATACGCTTCAGTTGTACTGAATTTCATGATTATATTTAAAAGAAACGTTATATTCGTATTTTGCGTGATATTAGTTCAATGTGCGTTTGAATATTTTGATAAAATATAAAATGTAGGCACATATGATACAACTTCTTAGTTATATGTTAAATTTTTATGATCAATTTTTCTACATTTTCGTGTAATGTTCTGCGTGTTGAACCATTGTGTCCAACATTTCGTTAATAGTAATACGCGTTACAAGAGCGGTATGTTGAAGTTTTCATGTTCGAGGAAAAGCTTGAAAAAGGGAAACGTAGTTGAGCTTTTTTAATTTCCGGGAATTGAAAGAAAACATACCGATCGTGTATCGTACATTATTTTGTGCGAAGATCGTTTATTACATACCTGAAAGAGGAATTTCTAATTAGTTTCAATAAAATCTCCATCTTGGTTTCTGTTCCACGATGGCAAATTTGCAAAACAAAAATATCTATCTTCAACATTGTTGCTTTAAAATGTGTTCTGTGTTTACTATACTCCAGCAGGCCGTGATATACGTCTGTCTTTTTTCCCCCCAGTCTATAAATGCGAACTTAAAACAAACGGTAAGGTTATGTAGTGATTTATTTTTTATTTTAGTATTTTAACAATATCATTTATATAACATATTGCAGTAATAACATCGGCAAGTTGTAGAGTTTACTTAATTTTTCCAAATATTTAAAAACAATAATTAACAGTGCAATTTAGGTGAAATTGCAGTGGTAAGCTTCCAATTTATAATTATTACTATATTGAACGTCTCTAAAAATAATATGTTAAAAGCCTAAATCAGTAAAATCAATAGTCACTTAAGCGGAAAGAAGAGGGAAATTGTTATGTGTGTTAGGTTGGGAATACTGAATGTGGAATTTTAGACTTTCCGCAGATTGGTTTCGTGCGGAAACCAAGCAAATACGCACGATCTCGCACAATAGTAATATGCGTTACAAGAGCGGTATGTTGAAGTTTTCATGTTCGAGGAAAAGTTTGAAAAAGCGAAATGTAGGTGAGCTTTTTTAATTTTCGAGAATTGAAAGAAAACATACCGCTCGTGTATCGTACATTATTTTGTGCGAAGATCGTTTATTACATACCTGAAAGACGAATTTCTAATTAGTTGCAATGAAATCTCCATCTTGGTTTCTGTTCAATGACGGCAAATTTGCAAAACAAAAATATCTATCTTCAACATTGTTGCTTTAAAATGTTTTCTGTGTTTACTATACTCCAGCAGGCCGTGATATACGTTGTCTTTTTTTCCCCCCCAGTCTATGACGAGTCTGGAATCTTGTTGATTTTTTCACGGCTTCCTTAATGTTACTTGTATCACGAATGCAGTAACTTTAGTAGAGTTGTAGAGTTTACTTAATTTTTGCAAATATTTAAAAACAATAATTAACAGTGCAATTTAGGTGAAATTACAGTGGTAAGTTTCCAATTTATAATTATTACTATATTGAACGTCTCTAAAAATAATATGTTAAAAGCCTAAAGCAGTAAAATCAGTATGTCACTTAAGAGGTAAGAAGAGGGAAATTGTTATGTGTGTTAGGTTGGGAATACTGAATGTGGAATTTTAGACTTTCCGCAGATTGGTTTTGTGCGGAAACCAAGCAAATACGCACGATCTCGCACAAAATAACATGAAGACCCTAGTCAGAGCGCAGAAAATGCAGGTAAAGGAAGTATACTGGCAGGAACTTGTAGATCGCCAAGCAGAAAGTGCAATGAGAGTTAAGTACAACGGACCAGGAATTTAAGTACCTTTCTTGGTTAATAAAATATTTCTGAAATATCATGTTGTAAATGCCCAAAATGTTTCTACAAAATGTGGAATATTAATGACAAACAATAAGTATTTTTACTTTCAAAATCGCTTTGTTAAATATCATATAATATATTATGAACGGTACTATTGTATAAAGGTATAAGCACAGTCTAGTATATACAGTCGCGAAGCTCAATACGTAGTAAATATGCAAACATTAGATAGTTGCTCACCACTAGGATCGCTAATATCACCTCATTACAGGCAATTCAAAATAGTACCGTCACAGTCTATTGTTTCTAGCACCCTCAAAGCTCAAGCTTTGTGACTGTATATAGTAGACTGTGGTATAAGCTTGAACAATGACGCAAGACGGAACTTAACCTCCTTGCTTAGAATCCACGGACTGACTGCGCTACTAATAAAGATGTTATTTTAAGTAGAATACCTTTGAGGAGGCCGAGACGTAGGTGGGAGGATAATATTAAAGTGGATTTGAGGGAGGTGGAATATGATGGTAGGGACTAGATTAATCTTGTTCTGATTAGGGACCGATGGCGGGCTTATGTAAGAGCGGCAATGAACCTCCCGGTTTCTTAAAGGCCATTTGTAATTAAGTGTCGTAAGTACATAGAATGAACAAAGAACGAGAACACCTGCTGAAGATTGAAAGGAAGAAATACAGTAAGTCATAAGTTGTTTATGTTATGCTTTAACAAAATATAATTTCTTTATACCAACATTTTCCACGAAACGACTGCAAGAAAATGATTCGCTCTTTCGAAACGAATCTCATGCTCGTTCAAAACAGAAAAATGTAATAATAGATTAACGGGAAGCTACTGAGTATGATATAGCATAAAAAATTATTGCCACAATACATTCCGATCCTACTCCAACCTCTAATAAAATCCAGAGAGATGGTATGCCGGCATACGGACAGGTCCGTACACGCTTCCCTACGCAGACGATCCTACTTCACCTCTTACCTTATTGAAACCGGTCTGCATAGCAACTATCTGTATTATGTGAATGATTCGAACATCTTCATTGTCATTATCTTTGTCTTCATCACCATTGGGTCGTATTTTTCATCATCGTATATCAGTAATATGGCCGATGCTTCCAACTTATCTACCCCTCCTCGGACGCTCAAATTGTTTCCTCCTTGTGACAACTTTCCAATTTACTTTTCCATTACGCCAAATAGGCCTATACTTACTTACAAAAGACTTTTAAGGAACCCGCAGGTTCATTGCCGCCCTCACATAAGCCCACCATCGGTTTTATCCTGTGCAAGATTAATCCAGTTTCTATCATCACATCCCATCTCCCTCAAACCCATTTTACTATTATCCTCCCACCTATGTCTCGGCCTCCCCAAAGGTCTTTTTCCCTCCGGCTTTCCAACTAACACTCTATATGCATTTCTAGATTCGCCCATGCTTGCTACATGCCCTTTCTATCTCCAACGTCTTGATTTAATGTTCCTAATGATAGGTGAAGAATACAATGTGTGCATTTCTGCATTTTTAACTTTCTTCATTCTCCTGTAACTTCATCCCTCTTAGCCCCAAATATTTCCTAAGCAACTTATTCTCGAACACCCTTAACCTCTGTTCCTCTCTCAAAGTGAGAGTCCAAGTATCACAATCATACAGAACATTCGGTAATATAACTGTTTCATTAAAGAAGAAAATATATGTTCTTTGCAGCATGACAATATTTTTCAAGATTTCCGCATTTTTATCATTACTGATACCGGAAAAGCCATCTGTTTGTTTACCTATGGACAGAAAATGATCGTAAACTATTATACTGACTTTGTTTTGTTCTTATTCAATAACTACGATTCAGTTTATTCGGGAATTATGCACATGAAATATGTTCTTTTAATTTGAGTGTAGTAATTGTGTTTTGATTATTTAGCCTATTATTTAAATCTGACTAACGTATTATAAAGTGAAATGTCATTTATGAAACACTTCTTTTTGACGCCGGTCGTCTGTACAGAGTTAATTTTGTGATTTTCAAACTAATATGATCTGTTTCCAGAACGCAAGCTCATTTATGTTTGTATCAACACAGACGAAACAGTAACAAAATTAAAGGGAAGTCCATGATCACATAATAGTGAGGCCTGGTATGGAAACCACAGTATTCGTCAAATGCCAAATACCGCGGTTGGATGGTTAAAGTCATAACGATTTAATTAGGCAGATCCAATATTGATTATTCATTGTAATACATATGTTGATAGAACATTATCCAATGTTACATACGACAGTTTACATATAGCTACGTCAATATTGAACTAAAGTTTCAGTGGTCTTGAAATTTTGTAAGAATTGTAGTGGAAAAACAGTTAAAAAAACAAGCATTCTTTAAATTATTGAACTTTCCTGTGGTCATGATTCTATTAGTACTTCGTTAATGCCACATTACCGAATTTGAATGAGCTCAGTAGCTTAAAATTCCGAATAAAGCTCCAGCCTTTGTTTACGGTAAATTGCTTTTTATATTTTTTATGCAAAGAGACTGGCATATATTTGTGTTTATTTTCTGTTGTTGTTAATAATACTTTCCCTCTCAATATCGATATTATAATTATCAATTTGTGAGAATTAAACCTTTGGTCCCTGAGACCTTATTCATAGAAATATTACCCAGCAACAGACGTTTAAAAGTAGTAGGATTCTATTGTCTTACGGTTTGCATAGGACATAGCATACAGTACAACCTAAAACAATACAGGACAAACCAAGCAAGGAGCACAGATACGTCTCATCTTTTCTACTGGAAATTCAAACCATTTCCATAGGATCTTAGCTATCGATTCAACCAAAACATTGGATCTCAATATTTAACTTATATAGCCTATATTCTTTGAATTACAATTATCTCTGCATAAACATGAAAAGTCTTTGCCTATAATTTTATTATTCATGTTTTAGGTATTTTGTTTGTATTATAATAATGAGGATTGTAGTATGTGTATGTGTTCGACTGACTTCATGTTACTGAGTCAGTAATATCGAGTCAGTCAAACACACACGCGAGTCAACAACATAATACAGTCCTCGTTATTATATTTCAAAAATCGAGCATATGAAGGTTTTACGAGATTACCAATCAAGAAACATCGTCATCTAATATTTTACATACAATATCAATATTTGATCATGTTTGAAAGTTGGACTTTACATTCAGTAATATGATAGATTGGTTTCGCGTGTACAGACATTAATACCCGTAAATTATGGTATTTGTTAAACAATTGTGTTCACACCAATACAACATTAAGGATTTTACTTACTTACCGGCTTTTAAGGGACCCAGAGGTTCTTTGCCGCCCTCACATAAGCCCGCCATTGGTTCCTATCCTGAGCAAGATTAATCCAGTCTCTATCATCGTATCCCACCTCCCTCAAATTCATTTTAATATTATCTTTCCATCTACATCTCGGCCTCCCCAAAGGTTTTTTTTTTCCCTCCGGCCTCCCAACTAACACTCTATAGCTATGCATTTATGGATTCGCCCATACGTGCTACATGCCCTGCCCATCTCATACATCTGAATTTAATGATCCTAATTATGTCAATGTGTTGTGTATCTTTCTCCATTTTCCTGTAACTTCATCCCTCTTAGTCCCAAATATTTTTCTAAGCAACTTATTCTCAAACACCCTTAACCTATGTTCCTCTCTCAAAGTGAGAGTCCAAGTTTCACAACCATAAAGAACAACCGGTAATATAACTGTTTTATAAATTCTAACCTTGAGATTTTTTGACAGCAGACTGGATGATAAAAGCTTCTCAACCAAATAATAACAGGCATTTCCCATATTTATTCTGTGTTTAATTTACTCCCGAGTATCATTTATATCTGTTACTGTTTCTTCCAGGTATTTGAATTTTTACACCTCTTCAAAGGATAAATTCCCAATTTTTATATTTCCATTTCGTACAATATTCTCGTCACGAGACATAATCATATATTTTGTCTACATTAAGGATTTTAACTTATTTTAATTGATCATATTTTTTATCGACAATTCTAGAAGTCAATGATTGTTATACATTAACACAGTAAATTTTAACATGATTGAAAGTATCATATCCAGTCTTCATTGCATTTGTGCACACATTTTCACAATATATGCAACATATTATATTTCACATTTTAAAACATTTGATATTGTTATGTACCGCTGAAGATGCCCCAAGAGGGCGAAAACGCTCGTATTTGTAACAAATTCGTAAAAAATGTTATATAAATATATTAAAATCAGTTATATTATGTAACTTATTTTTTGTATATGTTGATTGTTAAGTCATTAAGATTGATAATTATAGAAACTTGATGTAAGTATACATGTTAAACGACTCATCTGAAAATCAAAATGAATTGTATATCAATTTATATAGCTTGAATTATTTTCATTCAGACGTGAGTAAGCAAGCAAACAATAGATAAAAATGTTGATAGAATAAGTACAACTTCCCGTAATCAAGTTATCTTCCTTAATGCTGTAGGCTATTCATTTTTTTAACTTTTTTAGAAATAAGTTTTGATAGAGAGACGTAGAATCGACATTTTATTTCGTACAGATTATTTTGATATCAAATTTTACTTCCCACAAATACCATTGTCAGTATTACGAGTACTTTTGTTCCGACAACAATATCAAACTGCCAATATATAATTCGAGTGAAAAAGTATATATTTAGCAAATACAGTACCTAACAGAAGTCTAAGACTATCTTGTAACTGACATTTTATTTTTTAAACAAAATTATGGGTATACTTTTATGACAAAAACTATTTTATTCATCATACTATAGTCTCCCACTCAGGGTCGAATTAACGGGGGGGGGAGCCCCTGTTGGAAAGTTATCCCCCTCTCATAATAATAATAATAATAATAATAATAATAATAATAATAATAATATAGAGAAACCAATTGAATATTACGTGCTAGTGTAGTAATGAAGTGAGCTATCAAACCCCAAGAACTGACATCAATTTTCAATCATCGTCATGAAGAGAAAATGACATAAATAAATGTAAGGAAGCCAGCTATCTATTGGCAAACGAAATAGCTCGTTCTCTTAAGCCTTCTAACGGAGGAAAGTTTTATAAAAGCGTAATGATCAAGGTGGCTGAAATAATTTGGCCAATGAAAGTTGTTAATTAATTTTGAAAAACTGCGCATTTCTCGACTAAATATCAAGAAGAGAATTCAGAAAATTTCTGATTGTGTTCATTGAGGAATATTTAAAAAAGCAAGAAAATTTGTATGTATTTTTTATTGGTTCTTGATGACAGTAGTGACATTACTGACACAGCAAAGCTTGCTATTTTTATTCGCGGGGTTGATGAAGAAATCAATGTTAGTGCACGAACCACCCTGGTTATAGTTTTCATGCCATGTACTTCTCCCCCGTCTCCTTACTTCTTAGACTGTCTCTCGCGTGTAATCACTGCCGTTCGAGTTTTAGTCACCGCTGCCAAGAAGGCACCATTTATGAGTCAACTAGGCCAGGATATAATGGGGTAGTGTAGCCAGCTCCTTATCGTTCATTTATAACATTATATTGTGCTATAGAAGAAACTGCCTATTGAAGAATTCACTGGAAGGAATGGTGAATGGGTGAAGAATTCGGGACAGAAGATATCAGATGATAGACGACATTAAGATATATGGTTCATATGAGGAAACAAAGAGGAAGGCAGAAAATAGGAAAGATTGGAGAAAGCTGGGTTTGCAATGAAAGACCTGCCCTTGGGCAGAGCACTATGAATGAATGAATGATGAATCAGTAACTGGCATTCATGCTCTGCATGACACAAAAAATAAGTAGGCCAACAGTTATCAGCACTGATTTTATCTTTGATGTTACTTCAGTTTCAGTTCTGTTTAGTTATCACAACACTTACAGAGATAAGCGTTTCCATATTGTTTATTTATATTGTAGGCTGGAACAAGTGTTAGGCCTAGGCCTATTTCGTATGTCATATCAGGAACGATGTACAAAATTTGCCCAAATAATATTTAGCAGCATAGATACAATAAGTGAATTGTTCGTAAATTAGTAGTGGATATAATAAATCTCGTTAAAATAATTTTACGGGCTTGCATTTTTTAATTGATACAATCAGGGATAATAATTCATGTGTTCAGGCAACTAACGTCGTCAGGCTCCATTCCTTTTCATTTGTTGTGAACTATCTACTTCTTTCGCCATCTATGGACGTGAAGCAGAACTAAGAGGTCGTCAGTCTTCCAGCCGCTCTGAAAAAATTCTCCCCTGTAACATCTGTGTATGCCTAAGCGATTTTTATGTGATGGTAAAATACTTTCACTACAGTTAGTACAATAATAACACAATGTAAGTTTCAGTTCATGTTATTTTGTGATAATATACAGTAAATTGCTATCGGTCATTAGCATAATATCTTAAATACGTTTTCCTATATCTACTGTAATGGTATTACGGCAACACTGTCATAATCTGGGTTTAATCCCATGTGACATGCTATTTCTTGCTTTGTAATTTTGTAGAGGCAAAATGGAAGGAGAAAAATAAAGAAGTTAGGGTAATACGAAGAACGAGAGAATAGAAAAGAAAATACAAGAAGAAGAGAGAGCAAAAGGCGAAAAGTTAACGAGAAAATAAGAGAGAAAGCGAGAAGAAAAATAAGGAAGATAGAAAGAGCGAAGGATAAAAGGATAAAGTAAAGAATAAAGGGATAAAATGGAAACGCAAACAATAAAAGAAGAGGAAAGAAGAAGAAGTTACAACAAATGGGGAAAAAAGGGAAAATATGATAAAAAAATCACACTAGAATGAAATAGAAATAACGGAAAGGAACTGGTGAAAGCTATAGAAAAAGATGAAAATGAAGAACGAAGCGAAGAAAGTATAAGGAATGGTATATGAGAGGAAAGAAGGAAATACAGAAAAGGGAAAGGTGCGGCAAAAAAGTATAGAAAGCTAAATGTGAAGGAAGAAGAGAAAATGAAAGAAGTGCAAGGCGAAACTAAATTAAGAGACTAAAGGAGAAAGAAAGTATATGCAGGCATAAATACGTTCTGCAATAATCTCTGTCGTAAGAATATAAAAAGTAATGACGTTCCATGGAAGAAATAATCTCAGATACAAAATAGTTGCAAAGAACAATATTAATGAGGAAATGAAACTCTTAAATTATTTGGGCTTTAATATGCGTATCATACTGCCAAAAGGAAATATACATACATCGTGTTCTGTCAAATGGCAGATCTTTCACTACAGATCCAGTATTCTCCAATCTTTCCTATTTTCTGCCTTCCTTTTAGTCTCCGCATATGATCCATGTATCATAAGATAGGCCTACCTTCTTCTGCCCGAACTCTTTTCCCGTTCATCATTCCTTTCAATGTATCCTTCAATATGTAGTTTCTTCTTATCCATTGATCCAGCCAATTTCTTTTTCTCTTTCTGATCAGTTTCAGCATCATTCTTTCTTCATCCAGTCTTTCCAAAACTGCTTCATTTCTTATTCTGTCTGCCCAATTCACACGCCACAGTCTTCTCCATATCCACATTTCAGATGCTTGCATTCGATTCTCTTCACTTCGTCGTAATGTCCATGTTTCTGCTCCACACAATGCCACACTCTACACAAAGCACTTCACTAGTCTCTTCCTTAGTTCTTTTTCCAGAGGTCCGCAGAAGATGCTACTTTTTCTATTAAAAGCTTCCTTTGCCATTGCTACTCTCCTTTCGACTTCCTGGCACTTATAGTACACTCCAAATATTTGAGATTGTCCACTTGCTCTATTGCCTCGTTTAGTATTCGCACCATCTAAGGAAGATATATAAATATAAAATTACATACAGAAGTTTTAACCCCTTCAGACCTGAATTTATATTTAAAAAACAATTAAAAAAGTGGTCACATAATCATTCTGGGGATCAAGTCTTCAAAGAAAATCAAAATTTGGGGACAATTTTGATCCCGGGGGACCCAAAATTTTACTTTTTATTTTTAATTCAGGTATAGAAATGTTTCAAAAATAATATTCTCCACTTTTATCACATTGAATTTTTCAAAATATCTAAAAGTATCGAAGACATTCCAAATACATTATAATGTACATCGGGCATGAAGGGATAGAACAATGCTTGGAACTATAAGAAGAGACTTAAGAAGAAAACGCGACAAGGTACTCAACTTAAGTTCCGTAATATTATGGCGGTTCCCATAATAATGTATGGCATTGAAAATTGAACTCTAACCCGAACGCTTAAGAGGAAGATATAAGAATCAGAGATGATATTCCTGGAAACTACGAGCTATAGGCCTACTCTAATTGATCAGAAAAGAAGTTCAGAGATAATAGAACAATTAAATGTGTGTTAAATTGACTGATAAAGTAGAAACACTAAGACAAAATTGATACGAACATTTACTGAGAATGACAGATAATAGAATTCCCAAAATATGATTTTAACTACAAATCAATAACTTTCATAATACAAGCAAGACCAGTATTGTTACTGGATGGAAGGACCAAATCTCTTGAAATCTAAACAGGTCTGAGAGATCTAAGTCTTGCTGCAGATGATGATTATGGGACGATTGATGATAATAAGAACATAACAGTCCACGTCTGTGGAGTAACGGTTAGAGCGTCTGACCGCGAAACCAGGTGACCCGAGTTCGAATCTTGGTTGGGAAAAGCTACCTGGTTGAGGTTTTTTTTCGGGATTACTCCCTCAACCCTATATGAGCAAATGCTGGGTACCTATTGTGCTGGACCCCGGACTCATGTCACCGGCAATATCAAATTCATTTCATTCAGGCGCTAAATGATAATAATAATAATAATAATAATAATAATAATAATAATAATAATGATTTATTTAACCTGGCAGAATTAAGGCCATACGGCCTTCTCTAACACTGAACCAGGAGTAAAAACTGCGTTACAGAAACACTACAAATTTACAAAGTACACACAAAACTGAATAAGATAATAATAATAAAATGTAAACAACAAGTAAGAAGAAATCAGACATAATATATAACATAGAGAAGGAAAGAAAAAAGCATAATAAAATGTGAACAGCAGGTCAAAAATAAATGAGGCCTACAAAGTATAAAAAATAAGACAATTATTGATAATAATAATAATAATAATAATAATAAATAAGAATAGTAATGATAATAATAATGATAATAATAAATAATAATAAAATAATAATAACAGGCCTAATAGTAATAATAATACTAATAGTAGTAATAAAATAGTGCAGTACAAAGCATACAATGAATACAATATTTTTAAGTATACAAAGTAAGGAAAATTATGTTTATATATAGCTCAACTTATCACATTAGAGATATACCATTATCGGAAAATATGAAAACAAAAATATAAAATAAGTTAAATATCACTAGAACATAAAAAAAATGTGAATACGTGGAAACATGCAATACAACACTTGTCATAATAGTAAGTAAAGTTAGTTTGACAACTCGTCATAAGATAATTTTCTAACTTGGATTTGAAAGATTTCAATGTTCGGCAGCCCTTGACTTCAGGCGGGAGAGAGTTCCACTGACGAGAGGTAGCAACAGTGAAAGATGAGGAATACAGAGATGATGTGTGAAGTGGAATTTCTAGCGTGTTATCGCTGAGATGTTGATACAGCGCCTAAAATAAATACAAAAAAGTAACAAAAGAATTCTACGATTGTTGAGAACTTATGCTCCAGTGGCAGACTTACGAAACATACTGTGTAACCACATAAAAATAGGATTTCACGAGTTATTTCAAAATCGGTTAGTCAAGTCTATCGATGTATCGCTTTCCTGCACATTTTCAATATGCATCCATCAACATCTCTAAGCTAGAAGTCATTGTCACTGGAAAGAAAAAGTTCGTCACTTATAAGCGTGAGTGAATAATACAGGACTCGGCATTCAACATACAGGCCTAGATAGATATATGTATTTGCGTATACGAGCATCCCTCATCTTGAGAGCGGGGGAGCTCTACAGTAAGGAAGAAGACATTGACGAATTGATTTCTGTGAGATTTCATTTCACGGCGCAGTCGTTCCGTTCAGCGAGGGCAAAGTACTGCTGCCAGCTGGAGTGTGAATAGACCTCCAGTTCGTCCAAACAACGGAGCCATTCAACCCACATAATCATTTCGCAAGAAATTGTTAAAGATACGCTATTCTTCCTCCTAGAATGTAATGAGATACTATATTGCTTAAACGATACGAGACAAAATCTATACTAATAATAAATCTGTAGCCGAAATTTTTCTGGTAATTTTCGATTTTCCAAAAATAATTGGTCCTAACATATATAATTAATCACCCTGAAACCGAAAATCGCATTTTTGAAATTTTTGTATGTATGTATGTATGTATGTATGTATGTATGTATGTATGTATGTATGTATGTATTTTTTTTTAATATTAGTTGAACGGCATGTCCCATTACAATAAAGGTAATACTACATGCCTTGCTACCTGTATGTTTACAATATAACACATTATGTCTCGTTTCTGTCACTCTCTAGGCGTATGTAGGTCTGTTATTCTGTTGTGAAAATTTGAGTCTTTCATTATATCTATTGCCTACTCTTATCTATCCTAGATTAAATTATCCTACGTTTACTCGTCTAAATTTATAACATTGACATAGTTTGTGAATGTATGCGCATGTTCTTGCATTATTTTAAGCTTTGTGAAAGTCCACTTGCCAGTTTTCTTTAACATTTCCCGCTGGAACGCTAGTCTTTCTTTGTCCAATTTCGGGCACTCGAAAAGGAGGTGGTCGACGGTCTGTTCCTCTGCTCCACACGTACACGACGGGTTGTCCCTCAGCTTGAATCTGTATAAGTAAGCACCGGTTTTTCCATGTCCAGTTAGAAAAGTTGTGACCTTTCCATTCAGTGGAATGTTAACGCGTAACCTCTCTTTTACACTGGGGAAAAACGATTTTGTCACTGCACCATTTTTTCGTGTTTTGCCACTCACTTTCCCACTTAACCACACTTTCTTCCTGAAGTTCCCGCATGATGTCGCTGACTGGTATCCTGTCGAAGCTCACTGGTATCTCGTTGTTACGTGCTGCCTGCTTTGCCAAGAGGTCGGCCAGCTCGTTCCCCGCAAGTCCAACGTGCGCCTTGACCCATGCGAAGTGAATAGTCCAGTTTAATGTTTCCAGCTTTCTTATCTGTTTTCTAATGTATGTATGTCTGTCTGTCTGTATGTTTGTTACCTTTTCACGCGATAATGGCCGAACGGATTTCGATGAAAATTGGAATATAAATTAAGTTCGTCGTAACTTAGATTTTAGGCTATATGGCATTAAAAATACATTATTTAAAAGGGGGGTTATAAGGGGGCCTGAATTAAATAAATCGAAATATCTCGCTTATTATTGATTTTTGTGAAAAATGTTACATAACAACAGTTTCTTTAAAAATATTTTCCGATAAGTTTTATTCCTTAAAAAAATTTGTTAGGACTGATATTTAATGAGATAAATGAGTTTTAAAATTAAAATAACTGCCAAGTAAGGCCATGTAATGAATTAAAAAACAAATGACTTCGTGTATAAGAGGCCTTGGACAGCAACAATCGAAAGCTATGAAAGATAGTCTACAGATAATGTTTCTGTGTTTGTATGAAGTAATATCGGAAGCTAAATTAACCGATTTGTATAATTAATTATTAATTCACCATTGTAAAGTGTAGTTTCTCTAGATGGACATAATGCTATAATGTTATTACAGTAACTTCTGAGTGAATGGAGGACAGGTAAGATTAAAATAGCTTCTTATGCACATAAAACTTGATAGGCTATTCTGTACATTCGTTTCCTGTATTTCTTAAAATAATTTTTACGACCAAATGAGTGGTCTCTGGATCAAAATGATCGCATTTTAATTATGCAAATACAATTTAAATTAAGTAACATAATAAACGATTCATCCTTATATCAAACACGAATGTTCCCTGGATCACATGTCCTATTTTAATTATGTAATTACTTTATATTTATTTCTAACGGGTGCAGCGGAGCGCACGGATACGGCTAGTTGTAAATAAAACAGTACTTAATATGACCCAAAATTGTATTCGAGACATTTCAAAACTTAAAATACTGTAATTTTACGAAATTTCAAATTAAATTAATATACTGCTAAGCTTTATTTTACAAGTATGTCTTCTAATGCTTTCTTTCAGAATTTTAGATTGTACAAAATTGTAATTGTACAAAATTTCAAAGAAAAATTGAATTTTGGGGGGGGGGGTATGTTTATGAGGTTGGCTATTAACTATTATTTTTCAGACATTTTAGTCATTGCACTACTCTAATTTTGCAAATTTTGAAATAATGTAGACTTTCTCCTATAGCCTACACTATTTGAATCACAATATTGAGAAACCCCATATGTCCATTTTTTACGAAAGTGAGTTATATATGATTTCGTATTCTAAACATGTAGAATCATGATATTATTAAGAGAAATCCCACATATTCCCATCAAAATTCATTTTAGCTGAGTGTTAAGAAAAAAATGATTTGAGCACAAACCTAGGTTGAGATGTTTTTGTATCTCTTGAAAAGTTTAGTTTTCTAGACATGTGGGGTTTCTCAGCATTTGTAATGCTCTTTTAGTTTGACCAGATATAATTATTATGTATTCTTTCACATATTATTATAATTTGTCATTTTATATAGAGACATCATTTTATTTTTACTTCAATTCTTACTGTACCTGAGTTTTTGAATGTACTTCACTCCCACCTCTTCTACTAAGGAAGTTCCAACTCCACACAGAACCATGACCGCAGATAGTAAGCAGTACTGAGTTACTGAGTATAGTACGTTCCAGAAATATGTTCGCTTTTTCCAGTGACGAAAGAGCTTTCAATATTGAATCATATTTTCGCACAGGTACTGTCCGTTTACCTACGTCGCATCCCGATTTCCCCTCTGCTTCTGCTCGCCCCTCTGTAATAGTTGGGCTATCTTTGCTCTTTTCTGAAAACATTAATTTCTCTTAGGAATTTGACGTTTACGTAATATTATACAGCTGTTTAATTTAACTTAAATAAAAGGGCCTCGTTAAGTAATTAACTGTCACGTGATTTCCTCCCTTTCTACAATCCTGCGGCATAACCACTTGGACGGACAGTAGATAGCAACGAGCACAGAATACAATAGAGTAGACACTAGCATCTTAATACCATTGGACGGAGTGAAGCCGGTTTGATGGACTTGACGTCATCTTGTTGCTATCAAAACATTGCAAAATAGCTATTATGTTATAGAAGATCTTATGATAATAAGAATTCTATATGTTCCTAATTTCTTGTAGGACTCACACTTTCTTGTTTGTTTCGTAATACAGAATCGCTATGCACGTATTTTTAGCAAAAATTACGAAACTGTCATCGATAAATCACATATATACAGGTTATTTAAATTGGCAGCTCTGCAAATTGCAGTATGGTATTTAATAGATAATCTGGAAGGTTAAACAAACAATAATGATAAAAAAGGAAAATAACAGTTTGACCCTATTTTGCTACTAGTCCAATAAAAATGCTACCCTATAATAATTACTTTTATAGGTTGATCCATTTGCTTCGATTTAATAATGAAACTTGCTTCTTAACGCAAATTATCATTCTCTTCCTTTTGCCAGTATTTTGTATAGATGTCCCGATTTTGTTTGGAGAAAAAATGGAATGCTCTTAACCATAAAATATTTGATAGGCTCTTCGTTTATAGTATATAATTAGATTATAACGGCGAACAAAAGTGAAGTTTTATTACCAAGTGGGTCAAGTCAGTTCACGACCGAGTTAATGAAGCTACTAAGTCTGTAAAGCATAAGTCTGATTTCGTGATTATAAAAATTAATTACAATAATATTAATACACTATTTCTTTTTCTTCATCAAACGAATACGTGCATTCGGTTTAAGAGAAACTTCGGTACACCCGTTTTCTATAGCACTCGACACAAACTTCCAACATGGGTTGTTAGGTTAGCTTCGCTCGTAAATGCTAAGTCTGCAAAGCATGTCTGATTTCGTGATTATAAAAATTAATTACAATAATATTAATACACTCTTTCTTTTTCATCAAACGAATACGTGCATTCGGTTGAAGAGAAACCTCGTTACACCCATTTTCTATAGCACGCGACACAAACTTCCAACTTGCGTTGTTAGGTTAGCTTCGCTCGTAAATGCTAAGTTTACAAAGCGTGTCTGATTTAGTGATTATAAAAATTAATTACAATAATATCAATACACTAATCCTTTCTCTTAATCAAACAAATACGTGAACAATACGAATCTAACCGACTAACCTAGGCTAAATCATTCATTACCGTATCTAGCCTACCAGTAATAAGTACATTTCACACATGCATATTTACCCGTGAAAAGTTATTCCAGGAATTTTTTTTGAAAACCTGTTTGTGCAGCCATACGCAGAACATGTAGGCATATTGAAATTAGTTAATTTATTAATTAAAACAACGATGCAACATCACAATCAACTGCCCATGTGCTAACCGGGAGCCCATTGTTTTGGTAGCATCATAATGGCGACTGTCCACAAAAGCGGCTTCACCTCCAAACTGTTTATATCTACTCTATGCATTCTGTGCTCGTTGGTAGATAGCATGTCTGAGAAATTTTATATTTTCGGGTCGGGCAGAAGTGAAGATTGAATTTACAGTACGTAGAGTAGGTACAGAATTATTTCAACATGAGTTACTAGTACGAAGGACGAAACTGGCAATTGGAATTAGATGCAATAGTCTATAGTGCGATAATATGCACAAAAGAACTGAAGCCTGTATCGAAATGAACGGCCACCATTTTCAAAATTGTGTTTAAATATTCATATTATGATTATTTTTCAATTTAACTTCTTTCTCTATATTGTACGCTAATGTGCTGTAGACAGTATACACTGCATAATGAATACGTTCGCATGGATAACTCACTTCGTGAGTAAAAACACTTATTCTTAATACAGTACTGTACTTTGATTAAAGAAAAACCTAATGAAAATTGTCAAACTCAAAATCGCGATATTTCCTAGTTTACGTAAATGGATGAACTACTTTTCTTCCATCCTATACCTAGTAGAGTGATTTATGTTTTACGCCATTATCATCGAACTCCAGTCTTGGAGGGGGGAGCAAGCGGTGTTTCCGGTTCTCTAAAGGTATAGACAGGTTAATATTAAAAATGTTAGTAAAAATAAAATGATGTCCCTGTACAATAATGTGCACTGGATTTTCTACGAGTATGTAAATATTATTTTTGAAAAATTTCTTAAAGTGTAAGAAGTTGAAATTATTCAAATTGTAATTAAGTAGGCTTTTTATGTTTATACATGGTATTTCCGATGTGGTGTTACAAACTTCCAGGGATGATGGCGAAGGGCACATGTATCAATTTGAGATAAGGAACCATGGTCCGGAAATGACTGAGTCTAAAGTTATAAGCAACAATAGTTGTATGGAAATGGAATTGTAATTTGGCATCACGTGCCCTCCTTCCCTTAACTTGTGGGACAGTAGTGGAAAGATGGTATGGGCCGGATGTCTCCTACGTGGGTACTTGCCCCGATACAATCTGTGAGCTTGTCTACTGTTCCCATTGGCTCATCCGTATTCGAAAATCAGGTCTGCTTATTGCTCTCTCGGGTACTCCTCCATTTCACTAGAACTAATCGACTGGACACTGCAACTTGTACACATACACTGCTGTCTACAGACGTGCATATCAGGACCGACCATGTCCGTTACACATTACGCTATCTGGATTACTTTAGTGTAGTTTCCTGTCCCCACCCCTCAGACAGCGCACTGAATGGAATACTGTAAGTAGACAACGTAAACAACGTCAGATGAATACAGTATGTGTAATATGTACAGAAATACACATAAATAAGGTGTACGGAGGAATAAAATTATTTCATTTCCACACAACTATTTTTGTTTGTAACTTTCGACTCGGTCATTCCCGCACCAGGGTTCCTGATCTCAAATTGATACATGTGCCCTTCGCAATCATCCCTGAAAGTTTGTATCACCGCCTCGGAAACACCCTGTATATAGTAGCTAGTGAAATTCAGTGGCTGACCTGTCATCGCTAAGGTAAGTTAGTTCTGGCAAATACTGTCTCGCGATTTTCTCTTACTTGTCAGTAACAGTAATTCTACAACATTACTATAATCGCAGCTACCACCATATTCAGAGCTATTCTTTAATGATAGGAGCGAAAAATTACTTGTGTATTTCGCAACCTTTACCTGCATATTTGATATGAATTCCAAAAAATCGCAATATTGTTCGTTTTGTTGTTTAAAAATCTGTCCAGAGACAAGTGACGCCAATGAAACATAACTCGTGTGGCAACTAAGCTAGAAGATAATGGGATAGAGTGGCCAGTTCCTTTCTCTATACACTGCATAAGCCTACATTGTTGCCAAGTAACTTAGTACATTACTCAGACTGGAGATGTATACAAATAATTGTTCTTTGTCTGGCACATATTGTCATGTGAGATGTACTTCCTGATAACAGATGTACGAGGACCGTCCAGAAAGTAAGTACCCCTGGGGGCATTTACAGAAAAAAACACAATTTCATGGAAATATTTATTGGGAGTGCTACAGCAATTATTGAGTTATTTTTTCAACATATTTCACATCGAAATTTTATTGAAACATTTGTCATACCGTGGGATCAACTTTTGTAGCCTTGTGTTGTCTGGAATCGAAACCAGTGTGTGACAGCCGTCTGCTGCTATCTGTTGATTCCGCAGTGTGGTAAATGTCTCAGTTTCCGTGAGGAATATGTTGAAAAATAGCTCTACAATTTCTGTAGCTTTTGTAATACATCTTTCCATGGAATTGTGTTTTCTTTCTGTAAACCGCCCCAAAGAAACTTACTTTCTGGACGTGCTTCATACATACAGCTAAAACCTCAATCAGAGGTGAACTTCAATATTTAATACCAAATATAAGCTATTAAATTCGAATTGTTACAGATTGTGAAATTAACTCGAAAAATTATTTGCATTTATTGAAAATATTTAAGTAAACGTTTCTTCGTTGTTGTTATTGAACGCACTTGATCCTTAAATTTTCACTGAATCAAGTAATTAGGAATATTAGCCCCATTATTTCACTGCCTTTGTACATTCAGCATCTTACTGAAACAAGAGAAGAGTATAATACCGTTGCTAACTGCTTCTACTTCACTAGCAAAGCAGTATCGCAGTCATGACCTTTAATACTTTCACATTTAAATTTTGTAATGGATGAGTTTTTTTTAAACATTGCAAAATTGTAGGAAGAGATTGATAATTAATTCAAAACACCAAAACGATTTCTTTAGATTGAAAGCTAAATTTAAATACGATGTAAGAGTAATGGAACGGAGAAAAATTCTCTTCGGCGCCGGGATTTGAACCCGGATTTTCAGCTCTACGTGCTGATGCTTTATCCACTAAGCCACACCGGATACCACCCCGGCGTCGGACAGAATCGTCTCAGATTAAGCTCCAACTCTTGGGTTCCCTCTAGTGGCCGCCCTCTGCACTACGTCATAGATGTCTATGAACGTAGGACCGAAGTCCACACATGTGCTGAGGTGCACTCGTTATGAGTGCCTAGTTGGCCGGGATCCGACGGAATAAGCGCCGTCTTAAATCACGAAGTGATTTATTAAGCATATCATATATATATATATATATATATATATATATATATATATATATATATATATTATTTTAATGTTCTTCGATACATTAAAATAATATATAAATTTAAATAGCATTAGTCTGTCACTATAACTATCAACATTAGTACCATTACCACCACCGGTCATCCACACAGCCATCATAGCATTTTTATCACCACTGTCATCACTAACAGTATGAGGATTTTTAATTAGATAGAAATTATAACAGTAATAAAAAGTTGACAGGGAATTTTTAAATCATATTGATTTAGTGACTAGTTCTTAAAGTGTTTTTTAGACATTATTTGGCCTTTATCACTTTTTTGAACTCCTTTTTTCTTCGTACACTATGTCACTGCCTTCTGTCTCATAGTCCGACAGCAATAGACCTACTTCTGCGAATTTTCTGCCATCTTATCACTACTTGACGTCGTCACTACTTCCTCTTGCACATAAAATGTCACTTTTTCTCCTTTGCATCTCCTTTGTAGTTACAAAAAAAAAATAAGTTTTTAGTAAAGCTCTTTCGGAATGAATGGATTGTCAATATTTAATCATATTAATGACCACAAGAAAATAAGGTAAAACGAAATGTAAGAAAAAATAACCTAATAAAGCATTTTGTTCTTGTTTTAATGTTGCATATCTTCGTAACACAGAGCTCTAATCCAGCAATGAGTGTGATAAACCAACTAAATCTATTACAAAAATGTACGAGCTTAAAAATAAATCTGACTTGTCTTAAATTACAAAAATGAAACCCGGGCAATTTTCGAATTGTAGAAGGGTTGTATCACCGCAACAAAAATTAAATTCAAGAGATTAATTGGATTTGAACCATACAGAGTAATAAAAAAATTGTGCACGTACCTCTAGTGGTAATAGAAAGGCTGTAGGTGAGTGTAACCCATATCGTCCTAGTGCATGACGACGCTAGGCCTTACGTCCAATAACAATGTTGACAGCAGTGTTATGACATCAACAGATTAATCCTCACCACTGCGATAAACGTGTTATATAAAATATTTTAACTGTTAGGCCTACATGGAAATTGAAATTCCTGTAAGTGTCAGTTATTGTAGAAATTCCGCTGGAAAAGCTACAAAAACGCAATAATTTTCAGTTATACTATATTTCGGCGAGAAAGACCAGTGGGGTCTTAGTCATTTAATTTATATTGATGATGATAATAAGGTAATTAGTATTTTATTTTTCTTGTTTTCAGAGATTATCCTCGGAGTCCTGAGACATTTGTTGTTTTATTTTTAAAGTTCAGTATAATTCTAATTTCAAAAAGAAAGTCACTGACATGAGGAAAAATACTGAAAAAGTTATGCAGGTTACAGTTGGGGCACAAAAATATTCTTCGGGTCTCTGCACATAGCTGCATCTTATATCATAATCAAAGCTCGGAACTTGGGGACTTGTGTCTTTGCACGTGGCTAAGCGACGGACTTCAATGTCAACAAACACCCGCTTCCAGTACGGAGGTACTGTCAGGTCTGCTATAAAAGTGGTTTCTGGCTGAAGCAACATATTGATAGTATTGTGGTAGGTTGAAACACGTAATTTTATAGCATATATATAAAATAAAAAAAAATCAGCAATATATCAAATTTACTGTCCTGCTCTGTACATTATATTACAGTATATGACTACTTACAGTCGAAGATTTTTGAACCCATAACTTCTTCGTCAGTGAGTTAAACATGATTTGAATCGAGAAAAACTTATTTCCACGTCATATGAAATGACGGGAGCAAACTTAAATTAAATGTTTTAACTGTCACTGTTTTGTTCGGTTTTCTCGAAAATAGTTTTCAATTTGTGTGTCACTACTAGGGCAGATCCCTCTACGACTTGATCCATGGCTATGGACAAATTTTCCATCAATTTAAGGGACTGCAATGTCTTTCAATGAATGTTTCCAGCCTTTAGTTTGTGTGTGGCACAACTTACAAAATATAAACTCTCCATTCGTTGAAAATAATGTATCTCCTCCGAATTTCTCCACGAAATTCTGTACCTAAAATTTAAAAAATATATTTTCAAACTTCTATAATACCCATTCGAATAACACGTATTTTCTAATTCCTCTAACAGACCGTTTATTTGTAATTCTCTGATTGTCATTGGCTTCAACATGGCACAGTTTCCTCGTGCGTAGATGTGACCACTTTCTTAGTACACACGACTGTCCTTGAGCGCTTACAGCGTGAGCTTTGTATACGTTGTACCTGTAACCTTACTCATGCACACGACACACAAGTCCCCAAGTTCCGAGCTTTGATCATAATCATATGAAGTTTGATATAGTATACTATATTCTCAGGACTCAGGAGGTTAGACACATATATATTCGTTGTTACAGTAGGCCTATAGTTGTTGAATCTCTCTTCATAGGCCTGTCTATCTTCTTCCTGTGTTATCTTGTATCTTGCAATCTCTAAACGTGTTGGATCCAATAATTGAGATAAACTTGTATTTTATAATCTGAATTTCTTCTTCTTCTTCCTCTTCCTTTTCTCCCCTTCGCATTAAGCCTGCAGATTGTTGCGCCCATTCATCAATGCTTCGTAAGCGTATCTTTTCATTTCAATTTCGGGTGTCCTCAATGCTGTCGTTGGAAACAAATTTTAGAGGGTATTGTTGAAATCTTCTTGGTCAGACAAGACTATACTATGGACTCATACTGCACTTCTTTTTCAAGGCTATTTCTTCGTCATTCACCCGCTTCTGCAGACCTCCTTCCAGATCGCAGCCACAATTGCATATAAGGCAAGAAATTAAACGCTGACATTGGTGGCCCAACACTTTTTAGGAACAAAAGTCTTGAACTCTTTTACTGGAAGAGTATTCCTTTTCTTAGTGTCGATATCGTTCATTACAGTAATGCTCATTCACATCCTTTAGTTGAAATTGAAATAGAATCTAAAACATTTACTCGTAACTGGACTCAAGATTCATGATCGCACTAAAAGTAATAATATTTCTCTTCTCTATCAAACTACTAGCATTACGCCTAAGCGAGATTTTTTTTTAAATTAGCGAACCAGTGTAGCAGAATTCTTGCAGCGCCACATTATAAAATTAGTGTCATGCGAAGGTATCTAAAAAGATTTTGAAATTAGAGAATCAGTGTAGCAGATATCTTGAGGCGCCATGTCATAAAGTTAGTGTTAATTACGTATAGAAATACGAGGGCGGTATGCAAATCACAACTACTCCTAAAGTGCCAGACCATGGTTTTCGACAAAACAAGGAATGGACAAACATTTAAGCAAAGGATATGAGATTCCAGCCGGTACTTTTATGCCAAATATCATAATCAATTTTTTTTTCAAATAGCTAACATCCTCCATTTCAAATAACATTAAAGACCATTTAAACAAAGTTAATAATTATATTTTCGAGTCTACTTTTTTCCGGTACGGTAACAGCGAGTTTTTATTTTAGACGGTACGGCGTACTGGCCCTTATCGGCCCAACTACAGCACTGGATGTCCTACATTTCTCTTCCCGTTTTGTTTCAAATCTCTAATTCACTTCCCCAATCCTTTGTCTTGCATAGATCAACATGTTCATTCCACTTAATTTTTCTATCCATTATCGATTTATCCACAATTTTGTATTCATCTCTGATTATGTCGCTTCTGATTTTATCCCTTAGGGTGCTATTCATAGACATTTCGCTAGCCCGGGCTACGAGCGTGCGAAACAGGATTCATGTCATATTATATCGCTGACACTGGTTTATGAATACGAAAAACCTTAGTTCGCTGATCATCCACCGAAAGCCCGCGCTAAGAATGTCTATGAATACGGCCCTAAGTGGTTTTTGTGTAATTCTTCTTAAAATCCTTATTTATCTCTTGTTTCATTTATTCAATTAGTTTCTTGTGTTACAGCTCTGGATTCACACCCGTAAGTAAGTACAGGCCTTACAATTGATTTGTATATCCTATATAGTTTGGTTCCCTTCTTAAATTTTTATTATTCCATATCGTATTAATGAGACAACCTTTCATTTTGTTAGCGATATTGGCTTGATGTAGCCTATCACTTCATCATTTATTGTGTTCGTCCTACGAATCTCAATGCCTAGATATTTACATTTAATTACTTGCTTTATTATTTTACTATCTATTTGTAATTTTAGTATTTTAGGTTCTTTTGTTACTGCTAATGCGTTTGTTTACTAAAAATTCCATGTAATATTCGCTTGTTGTTTATTTAAATTTGTGGATTAGTATTTGTAAATTATCTTCAGAATTTACTAAAAGCGTAATGTCATCTGCATAACTAATCGGGTTTAAATTTCTATTGTTCATCTAAATTCTATTTCTTACTTCTTATTTAACATTCTTGCAATTTCATCAATAGCAAGATTAACGAGGGTAGGGCTTAGGACTTAAGAAGTCTTCTTGTCTTATTCCTTTCTTAATTAAGAGTTCTTTAGATAAACAATTTTGTCTTAATTATTTCTGTTGTACAGGGACATCATTTTATTTTTACTTAAACTTTTATTGTACCTAAGTTTTTGAAAGTACTTCACTCCCACCCCTTCTACTAACCAAGTTCCAGCTGTCTTCCTCACAGAACCAAGGCCGCAGTACTGAGTTAGCGATTATAGTACGTTTCAGAAATATGTTCGCGTTTTCCAGTGACAAAAATTTCCAATATTGAATCATATTTTCGCACAGGTACTGTCGTCCGTTTGCCTACGTCGCATCCCGATTTCCCCCACCTGCTTCTGCTCGCTCCACTGTAAAGACTAGTGGCTGGGCTTTCTTAGCTCTTTTCTGAAAACATTAATTTCTGTTATAAATTAATTGTACGTCTACGTAATATTATGCAACTGTTTAAAATAACTTAAATAAAAGGGCCTCGTTAAGTAATTAATTATCACGTGATTCCCCCCGTTCTACGATCCTGCTACATAACCACTTGGACGGACAGTAGATAGCATGTCTGAGTAATTTTATCTGTGGGGGTCGGGCAGAAGTGAAGACTGAATTTACAGTACGTAAGGCACTCTTTTATAGAATAGGTACAGAATTATTTCAACATGAGTTACTAAGTATGAAGGACGAAACTGGTAATTGGAATTAGATGCAATAGTCTATAGTGCGATAATAGGCACAAAAAAACTGAAGCCTGTATCGAAATGAACGGCCACCATTTTCAAAAATGTGTTGAAATATCCATATTATGATTATTTTTCATTTTAACTTCATTCTCTTATCGTACGCTAATGTGCTATAGACATTATAATATACACTGCATAATGAATACGTTCGCATAGATAACTCAGTTTGTGTGTAAAAACACTTACTGGTAATACTGTACTGTATTTTGATTAAACAAAACCTAATGAACATTTTCACACTCAAAATCGCGATATTTCCTACTTTACGTAAATGGATGAACTACTTTTCATCCCTCCTGTACCTAGTAAAGTGATCTGTTTGTATTTTACGTCAGTATCATCGAACTCCAGTCGTGGAAGGAGATAGCAAACGGTGCTTCCGTGTCTCAATCATTAATCCAAAGGTATAGCCAGGTTAATATTAAAAATGTTAGTAAAAATAAAATGATGTCCCTGTACTATCTATGTAAATTTATTTCACGATGTTTGGTGAAATTCCTTCTTTGTAAAATATTAAGTACATCCTCTAATCATACCGTAAACAATGTAGTACATTTACATCATTATCCCATCTCTGTTGGTATATCCTTTTCTCCTCTTATAATAATAATAATAATAATAATAATAATAATAATAATAATAATAATAATAATAATAAATTATTATTATTATTATTATTATTATTATTATTATTATTATTATTTGCACAGTATAGGCAATCATATAAATAAAATGGCATAGCATAATTTTATTGTGATGAATTCATAGTCTCCTATGATGGGAATTAAATAGCTTTCTTGCCTATAAACCGAACCTCAGTCAGTAATAATGTCAAGAAAGTGATGCCATTTTTTCTGCCTTCAAACTGTTCTATAGTAAAAATGTTTGTTCAAGACTACACGTTACCGACCACTTTCATTTGTGTACCCGCATTGAGAGTTAAAATAGCAATGTTTACAGCATGATGGCGGCATTCATATATCCATCAGGCAGTGAGCGGATAATCCTACACGCGCTGTGTTTGAATTTCTGCAAATCAATCCCCGAAGCTCGCATACGGGATCAAAATAGACGCGTATCAGAGGCGGAATGGGCGCCATCTATTAGCGGATACGCTTTAAACACAACGTATTGGGTTTCGCCTAATGTAAGACCCCCACAAAAAATGTGTCCCCAGCCAACTTCATTATTACTAATAGTAGTCTATATTTTGTCTATTAACTGCATAGGGAAAAAGGATTTCCGAAAAAAAAAATCATCTCCATTTGGGTAATGTCGCCTAACGATGATCGATGGCCTCTTTGCTCCCAGGATCTCTTGATGTGATCCCTCCTACCCATGACACTTGTACCGCGTTGGTGACCTACCACCCACGTCACTGTCAACCCTACACAATATACACCCTCCTGTTCCAACCCTTGGCTGCTTGCCCGTCAAGCTATGTATATCTGGTATATGGTCGCTGCTCTCCTATCTTGCCAGTTCCAATTTAATGGGAGGAGGGGGCGTGAGTCAGGCCTGCAGTCCGTTATCTAGACCCGCATCCCTCACATATTGCCCCCTCCCTTTTCACTCTTCTCTCCAACATTTGCCAATCACTCACGGTTATCAGGAATCCCATGTATTGGAACACAATGGAACCTAATTTATATCGGTCTGATGCTGCCAAAAGGGAATAGCTGTATTTATGGGTGGTGCTGAATGATTTCGTCCCCAAAATCGGCCACCTGCCGTTATTTAAATGTCAATTATGAAATAGAGTATAATATAGGTTTCATGCAAACAACTTTAGATAATTTCAGTACATCATTAAATAACAGTTATGTGAACATTCTGTTGGAATTTATGTGAAAGTTAGACACGATGTATGGAGCTACGAACTCAAAATGCAGTAAAATAAATCCGAAATAGCATATAAAATTTTGTTATTAGCTACAAGAACACCTAAAAATCACACATGAAATATTTTATCACATACTTCACTTCGAATTTATGTACTAATAAAGTTTGCTTATCACTTTGAGATAACAGTATATTTATTATGATTCTCTTCTACCCATTATCATTATCATAATCATTCACGAATGCTGGACCAGGTGGTCCATTTCAGCGCACATGAATACCATCTGTCAAATATTTCAGAGGTCTCCCTAGTAGTCCTCCCCCCGCCTTTTTTCCTCTCGACCAATAGTTCAGCTTTCAATGGTGAAGTTTAATAGTCATTTTTAAAATATGTTGCACTAAATTCCGATTAAATTTATTAACTTATGCTAGACTTAACTTCATTTGTATTTTTTTGTACAAATTTGTCATTTCTTAAATGATTAATAAAATGTAATTAGTATACTATCCAATTATGGTCGGGGACTGCTCAGTATGTTGATCTCTTGTTCAAGCTTTCATTTCTAAACGTTCACTGCTGTGGAGTAACGGTTAGCATGTCTTACTGTGAAACGAGCGGGCCCGAGTTCAAATCCTGGTTGGGATAAAGAAGTTACCTGGTTGAGTTTTCCGGGGTTTTTCCTCAGCCTATTATGATCAAATGCTGGGAAACTTTCGGCGCTGGATCCTGGACTCATTTCGCTGGCATTATCAAGAGTAATCTCACTAGAGGTTTTGACATATCTAGAGAAAATCAAAACTCGAGTGGAAGTTACGAAGTACTCCAATATAATAAAATATTAATTGACTTACGAAAATACAACTGTCTTCAAATGTATTATTGTACCATCTCAACATCACAAATATTACCATAGATGGCAGTAGTGTGTTAGGATTAGCTGTTTTCTTGTTATCAGTTGTGCCAACTATGGAATCTTCATTAAACTCTGTGGACGGTTACTAGTCAAGAAAGCTGTGTTTGTTTCAGTTTCTTTTTTTTATTAAAACAGTTGCATTCCACTTCAATTATCCGGATCCCAGTAATCAACGTCACTTTACAGATGATTTTCAATAAATCTTAGTATTACACAATCCGTAACTATCCGTAATATCATATAGCAGAAGCTATAACATAACCTAAATAATATAAACAAGTGTTAGAAAAGTTTTAATTAGGAATGATGAAATAAACAAGAAAATTTTTAGTTAACGATGATGAAATAGAAAATAAACATGAATAATTTTAAAAGGAACAATTATTAAAAGTACGATTTTCAAATTTGAATGTTTTAGTGGCTGGTGGTTCAGTTGATGTTATGTTGGATATGTACGTAAAAGAAGTGGAACTCGTTGATGTACATGGTGTATTCCTCAACTTATTCAGGATTTATGCTTCATTTATTTGTAAATAGGATTTCAGGGAAGATGCATAGCTATGACCAGTGATATTTATTACTTTTTGTTCATGAATGCCAATGCGAGTCATATTTGAAACTGCTGTGCATCGACTGGAGTGGTTTGTAATTTTCTGTTTTTTTTTTTTTTTTTTTTTTTTTTCTACATCCAGACCAGTGCAGTTTGAAATGTTGGCAAACAAAGAAACGAATGCTAGGGATAGTGATAAAAATAAACAAATGCTAGGGAAGCGATAAAATTAAACAAATGCTAGGGACGCGATAAAATTGTGCGATAAACAGCCATGATTGGTTGAAAGACGTCCTTTCGTAGGGTTTTATTGGTTAAAAGTAGTGTGACGTAGTAAAAGTGTAATAGGCACCTTAATTTGATTCAGACGCTAGATAACTATCGCAATTGATAGAGCGTCCTAGAATATACCAATTAAAATAAATTACAACCCTGAAGTTTTATTAAAATTCATTTGAAGAGACGTCATCATTATTAAATAAATGAATCTAAATTAAACAATTTAATCACATACATTTTATTTATATATTTTTATTTTGTTGGGTTATTTTACGACGCTGTATCAGCATCTCCTATTATTTAGCGTGTGAATGAAATTAAGGTGATAATGCCGGTGAAATAAGTCCGGGGTCCAGCACTGAAAGTTACCCCGATTTGCTCGTATTGGGTTGAAGGAAAACCCCGGAAGAAACCTCAACCAGGTAACTTGCCCCGACCGGGATTCGAATCCGGGGCACTTGGTTTCGCGGCCAGACGCGCTGACCGTTACTCCACAAGTGTAGACCATACATTTTATGCAATATAATAATAATAATAATAATAATAATAATAATAATAATAACTTCGCCGTTAATTCAATGATTGTTGTATAAATAAACTTTTAATGTCACTATGAATTGGAATTTGTGGTAGACAAATGGATGATGTACAATTTTTTCACGAGTTCCTCCCTTCTACGCTGCCAGAATTCTTCAAATTCTCTTCTTCTCTTCTTTGCCATTGTAATCCGCCCGTGTCGCTTCGTATTACAATAATTATCTTTCAAAACATAATAAAATCACATGAAACAGGAACAAATTGAGGGTCAACAAATATATTCATTAATTTATTTAAACACTTTCTGCCAATGCATACTGCTATATAAGACTGTACATAGTAATGTAGACCTATATTGTGGCCATAGAAAGTTCAGAATTTAAGTGAAATTAGAAGCAATTAAGAAGGAAAAAGAAGAGAAGGGACAGAAATAAAAAAGAGGTGAAACATGGGTTGAAAGGGAGTTAAAGAAACGAACTAAGGAAGCGCTAGAGAAGAAGCAAAAAAGAAAGATATAGTAAAGGTTGGAAAAAAATTAAATTTTATTTTGATACTTTATATTTATTTATACTAACAAAGCATAAAAAAATCATGAACACCCGCATGGTGCATTTCCATTATAATACAGAAATACAAAAATTAATGCACAGCAGATATAATATTACATATATACAAAACAAAAAAACAAATAAGAAAATGAAGAATCAATTTAAGCATCACTAATAAGCAAATACTTAATTTTTTAATGAAATTAAAAAAAGAAAGTGTTGAAAATTCTAAGTGCATTTTAGTTATGGAATTATCTTTGACCTAAACTAATATTGTGTTTTAAACGTGCGGTTGTGAATAATTTTGCTCTCTTAATAGCAAATTAACGTTCCGTCCAGTATTGTAAATATAAGAAAATGGTAGGATAATCTTTACGATTTTTGTGATAATACTTCAATAATGTGTATTTTTCTAATTGTTTAATTATAAAGATATTAAATTCGGAAAAGATTAATTTAGAAGGGTAATCAATAAATCTTAAGCATATTTTGTTTATTCTTCTTTGTAAAAAATTTAGAGGGTCTAGAGAAATTTTTTGAAATTCCTCCCCATGTGAAAATGCCATTTTGGATGTTGAACTGAACAAGAGTTAAATAAACTGTACGGTAGATGCTGGTTGATAAAATACGGCAAAGAATGACAAATTCATAAATAATTGTTTTACGTAATCTGCAATATAGATAAAAAAATATGAGAATATATTTTCAGATGCTGATAATTGATAATGTCTAACTATTTCACAACTGCCGCTTCTTTCAAAGGACATTTGAAATTTAATATAGAATAACTGGCATTATGTATGGTGAACTTAAATTACTATGACTATTTCGTTTATATGACGTCATTGCATTTTCGACCAATGAAGTGTAATGAAATTTTGAATTCCAACCAATCACAGTCACATTTTGCGATAATTTTTGCAGCTAGATTTATCGCTATCAATTTATCGCATGGTCGTTCTTTTGTTTAGTCATTGTCGCCAACTGTTCCCCCTTAAATCGATGATCATGAATACATTAAGATGCAACTACACGGTTAAAATTTTCTTTCAACTTTAAAGCAATGAATGCAAGATTAATATTTAATATTAATTAATATATTTACGCAGTGAAGACGACGTTCAAAACGGCGCTCCATGTAGACATAAAATCTTCATTCATCTTAATTTAACGTACGTTTTGAAGTTGATTCCTCAATATTCTTCCCAGATTGCATGCATACGCGATTGAAATATTGAACTGTGTAGATGCAGCCTTAGTTCCCTTACACACTACAGCGAGAATGCGTTTGTCGAGCTATAAAAAATGCTTTCCTGTAGCACGTAGTAACGGTCGAAATAAGGCACAGCTGACATTGGTCCTGCTCACACAGGTAATCTAACCTATAACTGTAGCCTATAAAATACACGTCCATTGTAGGATATCTGAAAAAAATTACATTCCTTCATTCAGATTAGATAACTGCGTTTTCAACAATTCTTCATTTAATTAATGTATTAATCGGGTTACTGTAATTATATTATAAAATTTTAAATTAAATCATGATTTCAGCAGATAATGAAAATGTATTTATATTATAATAATAAGAGAAAAGTGCAGTACATGTAATTAACATTGTTAAACCTGTATTTCGCTTTTCGCAATTGGCATTACTGAATAATAACATCGAATTTCTTTATTGCAGTAATCGATGTTCATCTATTTCAACTTCACAATGCCTGAATATGTTAAGTATTCGCTTCGTTCGTGGATTTATCGGCAGATCTCAGACCTCTCGTGACATTACTACAGATGATTCAAAGATTGTTGAACAATAAATATTAAAGAAAAAGGGATTACTGTTGTTTTTTTAATATTTAACTAAATAAAATTAAAATCAAGCCAATCTTTGACTACAATGAAAGTTGTTAAAAGTTGTGTAATCCAGATGTATAATGAATTATTATTGAAGATTAATATTAATTAAGTCTATGACATACAAGTAAAATTTAAGTTACTAAAAGTGAGTTAGCAGTTGACTGAAAAGATAACTGCTACGGAAGGACAGGAAGAAAGGATGAAGGGAGCAGTGAACATGAAAAAGAAAGCGTAAAGGAAAAAAACCAACAAAGAGCCAAAGAAACTTCGACTGTATGAATTTAGAAAGCTTGTCATATGCAAATAAATATTAATGAAAACTTATTTATTGGACTGTGAATTTTGTTTGTAGATGTCTGTAATTCCTATGCCCCTAAAATGGGCTTTACGGCAAGAACTTTTCCATTTTGCACTCAATGGGCATGGAGTAATTTTAAAAAAGTCTCTTCAGTCTCATTTCCTCCCGCTTTACCAATATCTATCAGATAAAATGAAGCGATTGAAACAGAATGGAGATGAGATAACGAAGGTTGGGGTGCTGTAGTAAGTAGGTTTTGTCGTTCCTCTGCTGAAGAATGAAAAGAGAGGAACCGAAATGGTTTTCTTTTCAAATTGTCGCGGTATCTATGGTTCTTTTTAAGACTTGTATGAAGGACTTTGCTGCTACGCTTTCGTCTTATTTACGAATGAGAGATACGGATTTCCAGCGTATTGGTTTTCTTCAAATTCTATCTTTTACATTTTTTTTTTCTGTTCCTAGCACTTCGTACATCTGTGCACACACCGCTTTGTAAAACGAAAACTTGAGACAAAATAGCATCTTTCTGTTAGTGATAGACGGGATGTAGAATTTTTCTCGTGCATCTCTGTCAACATGTGTTTGGCAGGTAATTCCGTAAGGCTGATTTTATTCGTTACTCGGTGTACATATAAGCCCACAATATAAAGTATATAGAACTGTGAGAGAAATTAAATGAAATTTAATAAAGTACTTAATTATAATCAAATCTAGAAAATATTAATAAGGAAATAAGTACCACTATATCTTGTAGAAATTATCTACAATCTAAATACATTTATTCTTCTTCTTCGACTTCTTCTTCTTCTTCATCTTCTTCTTCATCTTCTTCTTCTTCTTCTTCTTCTTCTTCTTCTATTGCTTAAAGATGTAAAGTCAGTTCCACCCACGAAGGATATACAGGGTGTTAAAAAGTATCCAATATTTTAGGAGGTGGTTGTATGTATCAAAACAAGAAAATAATATCTAATAAACATGGGTCCTACAACACATACTTTCTGAGATATGAAAACTTGTTCGTAGGAGGTGCTCGATGTAACGTCCACTTATGGCAATGCATTTTTCTCCCTTAATACAGATAATCATACCGTATTTGACACACCTGGCATGGAATACTGATACGTCGCAAGGAATACTGAAAACAAAAGTTCGGTTGTGGAAATGAGCGGGGTTCAGCAGAGATGGTGTTGTGAATTTTGGTAATCAGCATGTGTAGGCTGATGAAAATCCTCGTGCAGTTGAAGAAACAAGCCATCAGCACCGATTCTCAAACAACGTATGATGAGGCGTTCTTGGATGTATATTAATAGGACCATACGTGCTCGTTATCAGAAATTCCTTATTAAGGTATTGCCTACCTTGCTGGAGTATGTGCCATATCAGCAAAGACTACAGATGTGGTTCATGCATGATGGCACACCAGCATATTTCCCCCGCAATGTGCGTGAACACCTGACGCTGATATTTCAGGACCGCTGGATTGATCGGGGAGGATCCACACCTTGACCCGATCTAAATAACCTAAACTTTTCGTTATGGTAAATTTCAAAGAGTGCGTGATTCCTTACGTCGAAGGGCAGAGGAATGCATTGCCATGAATGGACGTCACATTGAACACCTTTTATGAACAAGTGTTCAGATCTCAGAAAGTATGTGTTGTAGGACCCATGTTTATTAGACATTATTTTCTTGTTTTGATGCATATTATTACCTCCTAAAATATTGGATACTTATTTTTAACACTCTGTATACCATCTTTCCATTTCTTTCTGGAACATCCGACATTCTTCTGTGCTGGTTTCGAATGGTGGATTCGTAAAATGTCTTGTTTCCATTATGTTTTCCTTTGGTCTTTTATGGGATTTCAGAAGTTGTTATTCATTGCGAATAAGGAGGACACTTATTTCGTTTCTCTCTTATATCCAGTACCGTATATTAAGAATTTAATTTCAGCAGTTTCAGTTTCTCTGCTACGTCGTCTGTTAATGCTTAAATTTCGCAACCATATTGAAGCATTCGTGTGATCACCACTTTAGTATATATTTTTGTCTTGATTTTAATTGTAAGTTTTATGCTGACACACACACTGTCGTAAGAAGCAGGACATTAGCGTGTGGATATGAATGGCGACCATTTTTTAAATTGTCATAGAAATACTTATACACAAGAGAATCTTCACATTTTTAATACTATTACTCGTTGCACGAATGATTGCCGACGGCCAGTAGGCGAACTAAAGCGTAAACACTGGATCTTATTATATAACGCAGCGCCAATGCCTCTCTCGAAATCTGCAATCATTCGTGTAATGAGTAATATAACACCAATCACTCTTGCTGTGTACAGGCTGTAAGTGAAATAACCCTTCAGATTTTCAGAGCGATTAGCTCTTGTTGTCAAAAAAGTGCAATATAATATTGGTGAAATGTTCTTAGTTTTCTCAGAGAAAAATGTCCCCCCCCCCCAAATGTTTAACAATCTCTTATTCGATTAGTATTGCAAGTAGGATAGTGATTTTTGTGCATATGGATAGAAAATCTAATAAAGAATTATTTATTCCTATGGCGTATTTCAATAGCGTGGACGTTTTACGTGTAAATTTAATTTAAAAATACTAGTTTCAAGCCACTGAACGTTGCGAACAGATTGTTGATGTACATGGAAAAAGAAGTGCTGTAGCTCCAATTAAATGTAGTGTTCCTCAGGGCTCTATTCTTGGTCCGTTCTTGTTTCTTATTATGATAAATGACATGCTATACAATGTGTCGGCTAAAACTATAATGTATGCTGATGATACAACTTTTGTTATCACACATGATAATACCGCTGAGTTAGATTTTATGAAGCAAGCTGTATTTGCTGAAATAAGAAAGTGGTTTTCAATTAGGCCTAATGGATTTATTGTTAATGATGAAAAAACTCATGTGTTAACTCTAAGTTTGAAACAAACCCAAAATAATGTGATAAATGAATCTGTAAAGATGCTGGGTATGTATTTGGATTCTAAACTAAGGTGGAATAGCCATGTCAGTTATGTATGTAAAAGAATTTCTAGAGTAATTTATCTCTTGAGAAGTATCATGTACAAGATTCCCAAACATTATTTAAAACAAGTTTACTATGCACTACTTGAAAGTGTTATTAGATATGGATTACTTTTATATGGAAATAGTTCTGACCTTCCAAACATTCTGTTACTGCAGAAAAAGGCAGTTCGTATTATAACAATGTCACCACCCAGACTATCATGTAGATCTCTTTTCAAAAATGAAAAGATTATGACAGTCTACAATGTATATATTTTTGAACTTTTAATGTATGTAAACAAGAATATTACTAATTATACAAGTATAGTAGATCTGCATCGCTATGAAACAAGAAATAATGATCAATTAAATGTACCACATGTCAGGTTGCAAAAAACACAATCAAGCTATGTAATTACTGCAATAAAAGTATATAATAAGATACTTACAAATATAAAGGCACTTAATGAAACACAATTTAAATTTCAGATTAAGAGATGGCTACAAATTAACCCCTTTTATAATATGAATGAATTTTTTGAAAATGATGTAGTATTTTAGTTAAATTTTATTATTTTTTACTCTTTTAATATTTTAAATATTGACACGTTGTTTTTTTTATATTATCACATTGACGAGGCCTCTTGTATTCTTGTACCTTCAGGCACATAAAGAATATGAATATGAATATAAGAATTGCAACGTCGTAGCGAGAAAGGAAGGCTCGCGTACAGAGACAGACCTAAGATTGTTTTTATTACGAGAAGAAAGATTACTGTGTTAGCGGCGATGTTGCCAGACTGCTGAAATTTCCGACTTAATTTTCTAATTAAACATGCATTCAATTACAAAACGTAATGTAAATTTTCTATTCCTTTAAGCCTTGGTTTTTCTGAACCGTCGCATGCGAGTTGCAAGGTGCGAGGCCCGCCTCGCACAAATCCGGACTATACGAGAGATAGTGAGTGGTTTCTATAACTGCGAGGTAGCAGACCTCGCATCTCGCAGTTATATAAACCACTCACTACCTTTCGTGTTGTCCGGATTTGTGCGAGGCACGTCGCAACTTGCATGCGTCGGTTCAGAAAAACCAAGGCTTTAAGTGTACCCTATCGCCTCTTTCAATCTGCAGAATTATTTCACTTCCACTCTGTATTTATTTTTATTATTATGGTACAGTACCTAAGAAGATTAGATTAAATGGTAAACATATCAGCAGAATAATCTCCAAAAGATGTAGTCATTTATATCATTCATAATTTGGTGGATAAATATGAACTGAATTTACTAAAACACCAATAACAAACTGATTTAAGGGTAAACAGATGCAAATTTGTGACAAAAATTAAATTTGTTTCATTCCTTTAATAAATAGTACATACTTTTCTGTATTAAATACTGAAATATTTTGCTTATCTGAAGGACCTAAGTGGTCTTCAAAATTTAAATACCACAGCAGGGTGCAATGTGTCACTTTCTCTTTCAGTAGCCATTTTGGAATTACTGTGTTATAAACGTCATTTTCCGGAACTTACATTTTTCATTGCTTATGTACCTTTTTCTCTGCAACCATTAGGAGTACAAATATTAAAATTTACACACAAGATTAAAACTGTACCTATTAATTTCCTGCAGTAAAATTTTGATTTGTTGTTAATATTTTACCGCTATATTCTTTTATGTACACCCTGTAAAACTGTTTTATAAATTCTAGCTTTCAACCTTTTTGAGAGTAGACAGCATGACGAAAGCTTCTCAATCGAATAATAACAGGCATTTGCCATATTTATTTTGCGTTTAATTACCTCCCGAGTATAATTTATATTTGTTGCTGTTGCTCCAAGATATTTGAATTGTTCCACCTCTTCAAAGGATAAATTTCCAGTTTTTATATTTACACTTCTTACCATGTTCTTATCACGAGATATAATCATACACTTTATCTTTTCGGGATTTATTTTCAAACCTATGGCTTTACTTGCTTCAAGTAAAATTCCCGTGTTTTCCGTAAATAGTTAGTGGATTTTCCCCTAACGTATTCACGTCATCCGCATAAAGAAGAAGCTGATGTAACCCGTTCAGTTCCAAACCCTCTCTGTGATCCTGGACTTTCCTAATGGCGTATTATAGAAATCTAGATCAAAGTTAAAAAGTAAAGGCGATAGTGCATCTCCTTTCTTTAGCCCGCAGTGAATTGGAAAAGCATCATACACAAACTGGCCTATATGGACTGAACTAGTTTCTTGGGAATACTAAATTCAATAAGAATATTATATATAATTCTCTCTTAATAGAGTCATATTATTATTATTATTATTATTATTATTATTATTATTATTATTATTATTATTATTGTTATTATTATTATTATTATTATTATTATTATTATTATCATTATTTTTTTTTTCAAGACAAAGTTGCTGATTTATCGATTTTCTCCAAACAAGTTGTCCTTCAAAAATAAGAATGTTTTCAAGGTTACTTCAATGTATCATGACTGAATCCCAGTGAGAAGTAGTGAAATTTAGGTAAACATAATTTTGCCTTTATTATCATTCGAACATTTATTCATCACTTAAGCTCATTATAATTGTCACTTACAAAAAGACATACACTCTTAATAGCGTACTGACACCGTAAAGCAGTCATGTCCATTGATGCCCAAAGGAGCAAGCGCGCGCTTTAGAGCTCAGGAGAGCCTGAGCGCTTTACAGCGGAAAGGAAAGAAATAGACGAAAGAGGTAGTATATGCCGCTTGGTCGACTTATATTCAGGGATAGCCAGCACTGATTCAATATAGGGAAGAGAACTTATTAAAACTGTATCCATGTTAATTTTTAGATTTGTCTGAGAAGTATAAATGCATTATAAGGATATAAGTTTTAATTTGAATGCTCATTTTAACAAGTTTAATTTTTTTATTCAAAAGAAATATTTTCTCAACTTTTTTTTATGGGGTGAAGAAGGGATAGTGACGCGAAACATACAGCCTCTCCTATCCAAATGCCATCCTCACCTTCCCGTGGTCCACCCTGTTTCTACCAACGAGGAAATGGCGACCGAGTCACAGCGGTATAACTGTTTCATCAAATGCAGAGGAAATACTGCATTACAAGCCTGTCCAGAGGCTAAAAGTGGCAGCCCCACTACTGGACTACCTAACGATAAGGCTAGTAACCTATCTTAGGGAAAATTACATTACTTTCAAGCCTCAAACAAGCAGTATAAGGACAGATACCTAGAGGACATCGTCGACCAGGAAGACCTTTAAGAAGACTGCTATATGGGGCCGAAACAGGTCTACAGAGGCCTAATTCGTGAAGGATGATGATGATGATGAACTTTTTTTTATGGAAAAATGAAATTTTCAGATATAGGCCTATTTATTTAGTAAACTTACAGAATGTTTTCGTAAATCTAATATACCGTAAATACGTCCTATTACTGAACATAGTGTACTGAAAACTTTGCAAATATTCGCATGGAAATTGTTTGTAAGGAAATGAATTAACAAAGCAACTACTGTTACATCATAATTAAAAGATACGTGCCCACGTTTGTACAAATGTCAGCTCTATAGCTTCAGCACATTTCGAGAAAATAATTTAATATTCTAATGATAGGAAGTTGCTCACCAATATCACCTTAAAAGCATAATGCGATAAGAGTTTTGTTATGGAATATTAGTTACACTTAAAACATATGCAGCACCTAGGTAACTTTGATTTGTACTGTGATATTGTTTTGATTGGTTTATTGATTACTTTTATAAGGCTAAAGATACCATCAATATCAATTCCAACTTACCATGTCATACTCAATCTCTTTTTTTGGGGGGATATTACTTACTTTTTATGAATTATGAGTTTCATCCATTTAGTACAATACAGTTGTACTACTATTGAATTTAAGTGAATATTCCTTCTTAACTCTTTATTATGTTATTAACACTTAAAACACAACTGCAATATTAAGAAATTGATATTAGTACTTTTGTTTTACAGACAATATAGATAATATCGAGCAGAAAGAAGCCATATAAAAATAACTACATAAAATTTCATGTTCCGTTTGAAGTTTGTGCACCACTTTTTTCTTAATGCAAAAGGCTGCTTATTTATATACACAACCCTTCCTCTTTCCATACTTAGAGCTTGATCCCCGCGCACGAAGTCAGGTCAGAAAAATGCGCTTGCTTTGACATCACTGCCGTAAAGGATATTTTATAGAAGATTTCGAGATCATTAATTCGAAATGAACTTTCACCTTTCAAGGAATAAATGTAATCTGTGGAATTCTATGAATTAATCTGAACCGGCAAATGTTATATTTGAAATTAATATGGAATGCTCTTAGCGGAACGATTAGAGCATTGTTTTTTTTTCCACGCTGCACGCCATGGTTGAAATCCCGACGAATCCCAGTGAAATTTGTGGTAAAAAATAAGATATCCGGAGTTGTTACATCCTGTCATTTTTCTATAATGCATTAATTAGTTATCATCATCCTTGTACATTTCACCGCTCATAATACACCAACAGCTAACATTAGGTTCGTTCCAACAAGCGGTTCATGTATCAGTTCATGTATGAACCATGGATCATCTTATGCCTATGCGCTGATTGGGTATCAGCTTCAGGATTGAAACAGAACTGGATGATGTTGGAACGCTTTTACGGATCATCGTGTACTAAATCCAGAGATACTATAACTGTGATCGTCTTTGCCTGAGAACGGGCTGCTTAATTATTATCGTTTCGCAGCTAATTCAAATTGCAGAATACAGAATTTCGATAATTTTCTATAAAAGATAACAGAAGATATGGAAGGTAAGAAATCCGCTAATTCTCTGTCGTGTACTGGATAACTCTTTCATCTATATTTTATTTATTTATTTATTTATTTATTTATTTATTTATTTATTTATTTATTTATTTTCAAGAACAACAATTCACTTATTTACATTAAAAAGATACATTAAGGGCCGTATTCATAGACATTCTTAGCGCGGGCTTCCTGTGGATGACCAGCGAACTAACGTTTTTCGTATTCATAAACCTGTGTTAGCTATATGATATGATATGAATCCTGTTTAGCACGCTCGTAGCGCGGGCTAGCGAAATGTCTATGAATAGCACCCTAAGAAACTATTATATACATAAAACAGAAATACAAATTAAGGGATTTACCCCCGCATGAAGAAACTCTCGTGGTCGGGAGTATTATACTTTTAATCGAAATTGTATGTTGAAAATATAATTAACTATTTCAATACCCAAATAATTTTCATTCTCTTTCTTTTTGGCGAAAATTTAAATTAAATCTATAGTTTTATTATTCGTCTGCACTGTCATTTTCCATCCTAACCTCACTGATGTGCACAGTCGATCATGTCTTTCTTCAGTACCCAGTAGACGTTGGCGAGCGTATGCGCATGCCCGAGACACGCACTCATCAGTACATGCCTCAATCCGTCGACTACTTCTGATCGTTCCGAATCCGTGTCGAAAGTTTGTTGGAACGTCCGACTGAAGTACATGTTTCCGGCACAGTTTACTATGTACAGTGACGAAGCTTGGGATGATTTTTTGCATTTTTCACGATAGTTTCTAGCCGCTTGGAGCGCTATGAGCACTAGGAACAATAGACTGTGCCACTGCCATCGTGATCTAATACAGGCCGTAAGGGAGACCATGTGACTCGCGTTTCAACCATATAAATTAGTTTGAATGCATAAATAGTATATAATTCTCTAAAATGTAGTGTAATTGCATTAGTAAAATTTAAAACAATGATCATGAGACACTTTAGATATAATTTACTTGCGAGTAGTATTATTTTTGGTGTGAAAATTACGTTGTTCTTATGTGTAATACCTGCCTTTATTTCGATTAAATATTGCGAAATTCTTGTACATTCATTTATGCACGATTCAATAATTTTCAGTTGCACACCACGGATATTTAGATATGTTGAAATTATAGGTTATGTTTACTGTACCAGTTGCCTCTTTCTCTCTAATTTTAGTGGTCTCCAATGCCCTCCTGTTACATATGTATGTTATGTCATATGTAAATTATAGGTTATGTGTACTATATTTAACTTATATTCCTATATTCGCAATTATACCTTATAATTAAACATAATGTCATGTATTAAACCCTGAACATTCAATTTGTCTGTATTTTAATACTACATTTGAGTACTGAATTATTGTATTTATCTACTACCTAAGAGACGAAGTAAGCCTAACACAATCGTACGTACACTAATTTCATAGTTGTGGTATGGTAAATTTTCTGTCTACAATTAAGGAAGGTAGGCTAGATGTGCTGAATTAAAATCACAGTATCAATTCTTTTTTATTAAACCTGAAAATAGCTTCACAGTTTGATTCGAACAGATTATGTTAACATGTAAAATTCTCTTCACATTAAAATAACACAATTTTGTAATTATTTCTGCAACATATTACGCAACAAAAAGTAAACGGAACTTATGGACACATTACACTAAATAAAACTTAGCAATGATACGCAATAAAGTTATAATATTTTACTGAGCTACATGCACTGAAATTGAAAATCCGAACGTACATGACGGCCTGGTCTAGATCGAAAAGGCATAGACTGTGTCGTATTTCGTATTGTTGTGAAAAGTTGTGTAAACTGTGAAATGTTCGTTATCGGCTGTAATAACTATAAATGGCTAAAATACAATGATTTTAATAATTATATGGAACAAGGAGACGTTTGTAGCCCTATAAATTGCAAGCAAAAGAGGTCAGAGTTATCCTTCTTCCGAAAGATCTAGGAAGGTGAGTTTATAAAATATAATATATACTTTATGAAAATAATATATAAACCTTATGTAGCCTATTTAATATTTCAATAGTGGAAGGACTGTGTTAATTTTTTAAAAGAACACGATATCGAAAGTACAATACATTTTATCGTCTGCTAGGGAAAGAAAGGGTCTATGATGAGGTGATAGTAGCGATCCTAGTGACTAGAAACTATCTATGGATGCATATTTATTAAGTATTGAGCTTCGTGACTGTATATACTAGACTGTGTTTCCTGTTCAGAACTGGTTTGATGTGTGTTGGAAAACCTTTTCTGTACTGCGCATGCTCACTATAGTTACGGACGGTTACTGACTCTTGTTGGAACGAACCTATTTTGACATAATTGATGTCAAGATTTCAGTGCATTGCTTCTAGATGATCATTTTATTCTTGGCATACTGCTGAGAATCAAATCTCCTACCGTTTGGTGTGAAGGTGGTAGAGAGAAATAAATAAAATTCTGAATTATCTTAAAATTTGACATTGCCTGGTTTTTGTACGGAGGTGGCCTTTTGAGACCAAAAGAGCTAAAGAAACCAATACCTATACTTGAAGATGGACGATGCTATTTTATTTTATTCAAATTACATTACAATTTTACATAAAAACATATCAGTTTAGGCCTATATGTTTTATCAAATCACATAAAATCATATACAAGTGACGTAGATTCCTGCAACTAGTGCCGTGAAGACAAAGTCCTTCACTGAAAGCCGCTTTCATTGTCTAGGTTCAAACGATTTGTACGTAAGATTGAATGACAATCCTTGTGATACACGCACTGACAGTTCGGAGCTCTTTCACAAGGTAACAAGTAACATTGAAACGTACCGCAGTCTACGTAATTCTGCCACACAAAGTTCTCCGGTGTGGGGGAAGGGAAAATAAAAGAAGAAGAATTTTGCTTCTGTGTATCACAAGCAGTGGTAAGGGAAAAGGGAGAAGGGGGCCTTTTCTTTCATTGGATTTTTCGTCTGTAGCCTTTTGTCCTTAAAAGAATTCTCTTCCAATGTCTCGAGAGTAAATATTAGGATTCCGACGTTCTCCTTTTATCTCGTATTGTCCCTGTTACCCCCTCCGTCAAAACCCCTACAGGGTTGACTACCTTTTTTTATTCTAAGTCTACTCTTTCTTCTCATCAAGCAATGAACTGCGTCTCTTTCCAAAGGTTACTGTAAGCTTTTATAACAATTCCAATTCAAGAATGCAATTGCTGGGTTTTGTATTTCGTCTTCCTGAGACCGACCCATGTCTGAAGGCAACTTCGTTTGGTCTGTACCCCTCCTTTTAGACTCTTTTATACAGTGGCGTATCGTACAGTTTACAACTTTAAAACTAGATTCTCTCGGGAGGGGTTTCTATACTTTAGCTACGGTTGATAATTCTTCATTTAACGGACTATTTAAAATATAATTCAGAAGAAACTAGTTAATGCAGCAATAGAAGAAGGATAACATTAAAATCTCAAAAAACGAAACCGAATTGTCTGAAGAAAATCTACTTTGTAATCAACTTTTCACGTATGATTCCTATATGATTATCTAGTGTTTGAACTACCGAACGTAAAAAAGAAAGAAAAGAAAAACATCTCCTCAGTCATGGATGGGTATTCCTTGCTAATTTTACATTAATTTGTTTTATAACTTTATCATTGTCATCAACGCCATTATCATCATCTTACCATTAACAACACCGGCTAGACGAATATCTATTCTGGTGAAGAATGTGGTAGTAGAGATAGAAAAGTAGATCGAAAACATGGTTACATTTTCGCACACTACTAGCAAGATCGACTAACAATAAGAAACCATTATATGTATGTCTGCTTACATTTTCAAACTTTTTAAATGCTAATCTATTGATAAACTAGGTATCGAAAAATTACGCTAGATGTTTGCAGCGTCTCATCTTAAAGCGATTAAAAATAAAGAAGAAAGTACTAAATTATTAAATAACTACACACTCCAGATCAGTCGTGCATTTGAGCATAGGACCATCGTGTATGTCAACATAATACATACCTAGAGAAACTCAAAACATGAAATTTCATAAGTTATTCTAAAACAGTCCTGCTACCGGTAGGCCTATAGGAAGAGGAATTTTTACGATTCACGATGTGTATAATGCAATTAATGTTCTCCATAAATTCATATTTTATAATGTTTTGATACAATTTTCATAATTTTTTTATAAAAGCTTCATATTTGTTCATATTTTACATGATTTTTCCCCGGTCCGTTAATATGTCTATAACTTACTGATCCGGGCTTTCCAGGTATAAGAAGATATTAGAGATTTTTCCAGAAAACACTATAAAAACACAAGTCACTCATTTTACCAATACTCCGAGATTTCCAAGGGCAAGTGAAATCTCCAAATTCTTCTTTAGAGTCATTGAATTAGTGAATTCAAGAAGCCAAAACAAAATAAGTGGTTCCTATTAATTCACCTTTGCTTATTCTTTCGAATACAGTGGAAGTCATTCCAGTGTTGCCATGTCTATCTTTATACTTATATTATTAATGTTTTAAATGAGTTTGAACAATCAATTTTGCTATCTACATAATTTCTCATCTTTCTTCTCCTCCTCCTCCTCCTCGCGCAAAATTCTTCTTTAGGCCTACAATCAGGATTCAGAAATGGTCATAGCACTTCTACTGCTATATTTAATGTTACTGAGGACATACGCATAGCCATGGATAAACGACAGGCTACTATACTAGCTTTTTTGGATTATAGCAAAGCCTTTGATTCTGTTGACTTCTATCTAGTATTGACTAAACTACAAACGCTACATCTTTCTGAAAGTGTTATCATCTGGATGCACTCTTACCATACTGGCCCCCAGCAGTGTGTCATATCAAATAATCGTTTCTCATCCTGGAGGACTGTATATACAGGAGTTCCTCAGGGTTCAGTAGTAGGTCCCTTTCTCTTCTCTATTTATATAAACGGAATTTCTAAATCATTGAAGCACTGTAGATATCAAATATATGCAGGCGACATTCAATTCAGCCCGTTCTGGTGCACTAAGTGACAGCATTAATACTCTTAATGAAGACAAAAAATTATGATTTATTTAACGAGGTTATATCAGCGTCGCCGGTGTGCCGGAATTCTGTCCCGCAGGAGTTCTTTTACATGCCAGTAAATCTACTGACATGTCGCATTTAAGCACATTTAAATGACATCGAACCCTCAACCTCGAGTACAGATCGACTGCGCTACCCAGGCCAATCTTAATGAAGACCTGGACTCTATCTCTTCTTGATTTTTTTATTTTTTCTTGGGTTATTTTACGACGCTGTATCAACATCTAGGTTATTTAGCGTCTGAATGATATGAAGGTGATAATGCCGGTGAAATGAGTCCGGGGTCCAGCACCGAAAGTTACCCAGCATTTGCTCGTATTGGGTTGAGGGAAAACCCCGGAAAAAATCTCAACCAGGTAACTTGCCCCGACCGGGATTCGAACCCGGGCCACCTCGTTTCGCAGCCAGACGCGCTGACCGTTACTCCACAGGTGTGGACTCTTCTTGATCTCAACAATTTGGACTTAACCTAATCGCATGTAAATCACAGGCGAACCATAGATTAAGTTTTGATGTCAACGACCTGAATATTCCACTTGTGAAACTGAATAAAACAAACATCCCGTTTAGCTGTACCGTAGAAAAATCTCTGAATTCATTTCGAATCTAATCTCAATTGAAATACACATTAAATATACAAGTAAGAAGACATTCTCTATTCTCCATTCACTAAAAAGATTTATCATTAATCATCTAAATTAAAACAGACACTGGTGCAGACACACATTCTACCGCACTTAGATAATAATAATTATTGCGACGCTTTGTTCAGTGATCTCAGGATTGATTCCTCCCAAAAACTACAGTGCGTTCATAACATGTGCGTCCGCTACATTTGTAAAGTTCGATACTATGATCATATCTCACTTTCTTTGGAGAAGTTGGGTTACCTGAAAGGTGAAATCTGCATTCGCTTTCTCTCTTATATCGAATTATGCACACTTCATCCCCCTCTTATTTTATTCGCCCGTTTTCATACTTGCTCTCGCTATCATAATATTAGCCTAATACTGGACCCAAACGCGATAACACGCTTCAAATTCCATTCCACACGTCATCTCTGTACTCCTTATCTTTCACTGTTGCTACTTCTCGTCACTGGAATTCTTTGCCGCCTGACGTCAAGGGCTGCCGAACCTTGAAATATTTCAAATTCAAGTTAGAAAATTATGACGAGTTGCCAAACTAACTTACTGTTATGGCAATGTATTGCATGTTTCCACTTATTCACTATACTTTTTTATTCTAGTGATATTTACCTTATTTTATCTGTTTATGTTTCCATCATATTTCCCGATAATAGTTTAACTATAATGTGATAACTTGAGCTACTTACAATCATAATTTTCCTTGCAATGTGTACCTTAAATATTGTTCATTGTAAGCCTTGTACTTCACTATTTATAATAATAATAATAATAATAATAATAATAATAATAATAATTATTATTATTATTATTATTATTATTATTATTATTATTGTACGTATCATATTTTGTGTCTCATTTATTGTGACTTACTCTTCACATTTTTTATGCCTATCCCTTTCTTTCTATGTGTTGTTATATTATGTCTCATTTCTACTGACTTGTTTGCATTGCAGGATGATTATCTACTTAATTTTTTTGCGTGTATGCTGTACTTTGTAAATTTGTTGTATTTTTTGTATCGCAGTTTTATCCCTGGTGAGTGTTAGAGAAGGCTATGAGGCCTTAATTCAACCAGGTTAATTAAAAATGATTATTATTATTATCATTATTATTATTATTATTACTATTACTATTATTATTACTTACAACTTATAAATGGCTTTTAAGGAACCCGGAGGTTCATTGCCGCCCTCACATAAGTCCTCCATTGGTCCCTATTCTGTGAAAGATTAATCCATTCTCTATCATCATATCTCACCTCCCTCAAACCCATTTTAATATTTTCCTCCCATTTACGTCTCCGCCTCCCCAAAGGTCTTTTTTTCTCCGGCCTCCCAACTAACACTCTATAAGCATTTCTGGATTCGCCCATACGTGCCACATGCCCTACCCATCTGAAACGTCTGGATTTAATATTCCTAATTATGTCAGGGGAAGAATACAAAGCGTTCTGTGTTGTGTAACTTTCTCCATTCTCCTGTAACTTCATCCCTCTTAGCCCCAAATATTTTCCTAAGAACTTTATTCTCATACACCCTTGATCTCTGTTATTATTTTTATTATTATTATTATTATTATTATTATTATTATTATTATTATTATTATACAGGGTGTTTAAAAAATAAGGGGCATAATTTCAGGTATGTATTTCCCACATGTAGACAATCAAAATAGTTCATTACAACATGTGTCCGGAAATGCTTTATTTCCGAGTTATGGCCTTCACAACATTGAAATTCACCGGAACGTTTTTCTTTCCGCAGGTCGTTGCCGTCAAAGGAGACATTAAGAGGGCACTCTGACAGTTCATGCCGAGGCGAAGGTTACATTCAGTGTTGTGTAGGCGTTAGACTGTGCGACATGTATTCAAATCAAAAGCTGGCAGAGATACACTTCATGTACGGTAAGGCGGACGGCAATGCTGCGCTGGCTCGTCGTTTATACCAGGAGAGGTACCCACGGCGACAATGTCCAGACCGGAAGACATTTGTACGTCTCCATTACCGTATGTGCGAGTATGGAAAATTTAACTCTCCTGGTTTGGGAAGGGGACGACCAAGATCTACAGCTACAGAAGTACAGGAGGAGATTCTGGAGGCTGTGAACATGAGTCCTTCTATCAGCACACGAAGGGTAGCGTTGCAAGTCAATGTTCCTCATACGACTGTCTGGAGACTGTTGAAAGAGTATCAATTGTACCCTTATCATTTGCAACGTGTACAGGCCCTGTCACCAGCACATTACCCTGCACGATTTAGGTTCTGTCAGTGGTTCTTGCAGCAGTGTGGTGTAAATCCGAACTTTCCTGCCTTAGTATTATTTACAGATGAAGCACAGTTCACACGAGATGGCATAACAAATCTCCACAATCAGCATGTATGGGCGTATGAAAACCCATGTGCAACTGTTCCATCTCATCACCAGGTGCGGTTCTCCCTCAACATGTGGGCCGGTATCATTGGTGATCGATTAGTTGGACCCCATGTAACTTACTTGTAAACAGACTTACGGGGCAGGCGTACACAAACTTCCTGGAAAACACCATACCTCATGTTTTAGGAGACACTCCACTGACCAATCGTGAACACATTCACTTCTTGCATGATGGCGCTCCTGCACACTTCAGTCGTACGGCTCGCCGGTACTTGGATCGAAGGCTTCCTGATCGATGGATAGGTAGAGGTGGCCCAATTGCTTGGCCTCCACGCTCACCTGATCTGAACCCTCTCGATTTCTACTTGTAGGGCCATTTAAAATCATTTGTTTATTCGTCTCCGGTGCCTGATTTGGAATCCCTTCGGAATCGAATTGTGGCATGTTCTGAGGACATACGCAATACTCCTGGAGTTTGGGATCGTGTTCGCAGGTCAATGAGACATCGATGTGAGATCTGTATTCAAGCAGGAGGTGGACATTTTGAACATCTTCTGTAATGACAACGACCTGCGGAAAGAAAAACGTTCCAGTGAATTTCAATGTTGTGAAGGCCATAACTCGGAAATGAAGCATTTCTGGACACATGTTGTAATGAACTATTTTGATTGTCTACATGTGGGAAATACATACCTGAAATTATGCCCCGTATTTTTTAAACACCCTGTATAACAGAAGATATAGTCTTTTGCAAGAAAATAATAGAAAAGTTACTTATGCAGTGTTTGTAATGAACTGATTATAATGATAAACTGTTGAATTATACAATGTATTGTCCAGCATTTTGTTTGGTAGCACATGAATTAATGCATATAAAGCTATTAATCCCTGAAGGCTTATTTGTAAATAATGATATAAATCTGCTGCGTATAGTTTAGAAACGAATATATTTTAGCATTTAAATATTTATTTCATATTATGACAACATTTTCTTCATTGACATAACACTGGCAATAGGGAAAAAATCTCAATTTTGACATGAGTAAGAAGCAATGTTAAGCTTCACCTCTAACCGCTTCTTCTTACTCAGAAACATGGTGCTTTAAATCTAAAGAACTGGAACCCCGGTCTCTCTTCCCTACCCAAGAAAGTATACTGGATACCATTCTTAAAATTGGAGCTTAACTTTGATAACCGTGCATTTGGTAACGGTATATATTTAATTCCTTAAGAAAATCGTCATGTGATTGAAATTTCGTTATACTGTGTAATATTTTTTCCACAGTTGCATACATCTTACAATAAAAGCAAATTGAACATAAATTTACTGCATTACACTCCCGTATTTCTTGAATTCAATATACAAGAAACAATGCAGCTTCTTTCAACATGCGCAACGCCACTGAAATTCAATTCTATATCTTATTTGTGTTAGGATACTGTAAAGGACAATACCATTTCCCTAGAAACATCGAGATTGGACATTTTAGCACCAAGCCACAGATGTTCGTTCCACTATTGCAAGGCATCCAAGTATATAAAGCTGCTTCAAATTCGATCTACTACTTCAAACGACATATCAGCTCTCATTCTAATTTTAGAACCTGCTGCAGTGTCAGATACAGTCTCTTAATACGTTTAAGTAAATCGATTTCCAAATCTCACATTACCTTTTATGTTTTCAATAGAAAATTTAAACGCTTAATTAAGTTCATAATTTACAGCAGTCTTCAAAAATCCCAGTCACATTGGTAGGTCTCGGGGTTTGAACTCGGGAGATTGCCATTGTTTTTACTTTCAAAATAACCACATTTCCTAAATTGATATCTATAAGAAGGAAATTAAATCATATTATAGTGTGTGCTTAAAAATCATGGTTGTTGTAAGTTCTTACTGAACAGTTCTCTTTTGTGCAAACTGGACTCCTTGTTAAGGAGGTATAAGTTAAGATGAGAGAACATTACGGACACATTTCAACCTGGAGAGAGTAGAAGTTTGAGAATTTTCACGGTTTCCCTCAGTCACGAAGGCAAATGCCGAATTGAAAATTTACATACCATGATTCATCACCACCTCAATCACCAATCTCATGAACATTAATCAAAATATAAAATCAGTTACATGAATACAAGTCATCTACAGTACAACGAACGACAATAGAAACAGGAATTCAACAAAAGTAAAAACGTCTAACTCGTTGTTCAATTTTTATTTAATTCATAATGTAAATAATAATGTTTAAAATATCATTTAGCAAATAAAAATGTTTGATGGAAATTTTGTAGGGTTACATACAGTAACATTACTGATTGATGAAATATCTTATATTAAACAGTGAGTTTATATGTAAAAGATGAAATGTGATAGTTGTGAATGAAGACTTTCCTTAGAATTAGTATGTTTAATAACATTCATAGAACATTCTGAATAGATAGCATTTTAAAGCATAAGTAATGTAATTTCTCATACAAAGTTTCCTTCTCAGCTCCAAGATTATTTAGAGACGATTATATAATTATGTGCCGACAGTGGACCAATGAAGAAACCAGGAAACTGAAGTCCTACTTTTGCTTTGCCTACTACGAATTTCTAATCTGTGGGAACAGATTCCAAGTAATTTTGATGAGAACAAAAATTTGTCTTCGATATTGTGAATGTTAAGATTTGGGAATTTAAAGATATGGGGCGGCCGGTAGCGTCGCAGTTAAGGCGTAACGCCACAAAGCCGGAAGTTCGCGGGTTCGATTCCCGATGAGGTCATAGATTTTTCCATGGCTTCCTGTCGCACCATGTCCCTGGGGTGTACTCAGCCTCTGACAAAAGTGGCATTTCCTTGTGGGTAAAGATGGGTGCACGTAGAACTGACACCCCTATTGCCATTAACTTGCCGATTATAATCATCTGTAAAAGTGGGAACCTTAACCTCTCACCCACCCTATGGGCTGTCCTGGCCTGTCATGGGGTTACCTTTACCTTTTATTTAAAAATATTATATTTTTGGACATTGTTAGTATTTTAAGGGAACGGTAAAAAGGAACACTCCCTTCTGATTTACAATTTCAGAGTAGTATACTCTCAGAATCAACATTCCTCACCAAATTGTTGTATATCAAAGTTTAAGAAAAGTAAAGCTATTTACGATCGAAGAAGGGATCTAGGGCATGAAAAGACTCTATTAGCATGGGTCTGCTCGGCGCTGGTATCTGTTTAAGACAGCATAGGGTAATACAGTACATACATTTTATCTTTCCACATTCGAATGTGTATTGCCGCGTCCGCTCTACATTCGCGACCGTGGCAAGCTAAACTATATGTAGTAGCCCATATATTTATAACGGGAGAATTATTCAAACACTTGTCAGAATTCAAATTCACGACCGTTACTTTCAGTACAGCGTTAAAGGCGTTATCTATGTTTATGTATTGTAGTTACTTACAGTACTATTAAGTCTGTTTATTGCAAGCTTATTTCATGACAGTAGGACTTTTCTACTACCATTTCGAGTATTGCAGACACTATTAATACGAAACAATTCTTCCGAACACCTGCTATGAGTATTTTCATACCAAGTCACTACGTGATGAAGTAGGAAATAAATTAAGAGAAGAGAAAATAAGACAATGTAATAATATAGGGAAATGAATAAAATTACGACATATATTTGATGTCTTTTTGACAGAATACCAACCAAGATTCTAGGTGAAAGTAGGTATAAATTACGCAGGGACAAAGTAGACTGAAACATAATAGAAAAATTTCTGGAGTAACTGGGCTTCAAAGCCCGAGCAATCGGAGGACCTAAATTTGAGTAATAACCACAGGCGTATAATATAAAAGAAAATAAAAAGCTATTTTAGTGATTATATCTTTCAGTTTTAGACTAATATTCATTTTACAGGAATTTGCATTATATGTGTTTCTTTTCGCGGTATCGATAGTTTTTGTATTTTCACAGCAGATTTGTACATCTTTCATCAGTTTGACTACCTGTAGCCACATATTCTCCACTGAACACACATCATTGTTTCATCCTCTACAAACGACTTCACATAGGTGAACTCATCAAAACAGTTTCATTCTCTTATATTACACTCTGGGAAGAACTTCTTCACACTTTCAGAGAAGCCGGAAGCATAATTCCAAGCATAAAATAGAGAGCAAACACGTGCAAGAATCTCATTATAGTTAGCTATTATACTGTTGTCACAATTGCTTTCAGAATCGATTTATGCTATTTCGATATGTGAATTTTTTCCATGTTCACGCTGTCTGTTATGACGGCACTTTTATATTGAATAATTATGAAATAATGAAAAAAAGCGTGTCTTCTCGCGTCCCGGATGCAATTCATCGCGACACCGGGACTCTTAAGTGAAAACCGGAACTATCTCAGGAAAACCGGGACGAATGGAATCTCTAAACAGGAGGCATGTACTGAATAATCGTACAGAAAATATAGGACGAGTCCATACCATACGAGAGGAGTATCGTTAAAACAAATTAAAGAATAGGAAAAGTCCATCTCGTACGAATAATTAAATAATAACCCAAAATTTTAAAGGACGTAGTCTCGCGATCAATGGACTTTAAAAGTTCTTTTGCTGCTTAAAAAAAATAAAATAATAATTTCAGTGTGAAATGCAAATAACGTCGAAACAAAATTTACGAAAACAATGGATAAATACGTGAAAGTGTCTCAAGTAAAGTTTTATATACTTAAGCCACAATCATATCTACGATGAGGCATGCTATCACATGGTCATGGTACACAAGTCTTGAAGTGTTGAATACGATGCATGGTTATTCACCATTATACAAAAGTAACTTACTTACTTACTGGCTTTTAAGGAACCCGGAGGTTCATTGCCGCCCTCACATAAGCCCGCCATTGGTCCATATCCTGAGCAACATTAATCCAGTCTCTACCATCATATCCCACCTCCCTCAAATCCATTTTAATATTATCCTCCCATCTACGTCTCGGGCTCCCCAAAGGTCTTTTTCCCTCCTGCCTCCCAACTAACACTCTATATGCATTTCTGGATTCGGCCATACGTGCTACATGCCCTACCCATCTCAAACGTCTGGATTTTATGTTCCTAATTATGTCAGGTGAAGTATACAATGCGTGCAGCTCTGCGTTGTGTAACTTCCTCCATTCTCCTGTAACTTCATCCCTCTTAGCCCCAAATATTTTTCTAAGAACCTTATTCTCAAACACCCTTAATCTCTGTTCCTCTCTCAAAGTGAGAGTCCAAGTTTCAAAACCATACAGAACAACCGGTAATATAAATGTTTTATAAATTCTAACTTTCAGATTTTTTGACAGTAGACTAGATGACAAAAGCTTCTCAACCGAATAATAACAGGCATTTCCCATATTTATTCTGCGTTTAATTTCCTCCCGAATGTCGTTTATATTTGTTACTGTTGCTCCAAGATATTTGAATTTTTCCACCTCTTCGAAGAATAAATCTCCAATTTACAAAAGTAGCAATACTCAAAATTACTTCCGCAGGAAATCTGATATACTTAATCAAGTTATGATGGTGATATTTATTACTGTGATGATAGGATGATATGATGAAGGTGATGGTGATGGTGATAGAATTTTGTGAAGAGTATTACAAAATTCACGCAGATACAAATTGAAATGATGGAAATGCAGTTTAACTTTTCAACTCTGGAACATAATATTTTTTATGTTAAACCCGTTAACGCTATTTCTTCAAACTGAATAGGGAAAGTGAGTTCAGAACAGGCGGCTGAGGCAAGGTGCACGTTACTCTAACTTGCACCTAGGTTAATTCTTCTCCGGCAGATCTCAGCACTGGTCGGAAGCAGTTTCTTCTGCTTTGTTAACCCGGTCCCCACTTCACGCTGTTCAGTGTTCTTGCAGTGCCAGGTCGGGGCTGCGAGAGATGAGATCGTAGATAAGATGCTGTCGCTTAGATTCTACTGCCTCCTCAGCGTCTTTCTTTAAAATGAAAAGAAAATCGCGGTCGAGAGTCTATGCGAGCTTTTTTTTTTTTCAGTAAGGATTCTCGTTTGGCGTTTTCTTATTCATTTCAAATAAATTATAAAAGAGGTCATATTATCTCTCTCTGTCTTTTTTCTTCCTTATAGACCATTTCCTTTCCTTTCGTTGCTTTTCTTTCTGTAAAAGGATGGGCAATCTTGAATCATGTGAGGCAGGTGACGGTTTTGTGTTGGATATCAAATCTGATGGCGAGGAAACCAAAACGACAGACTTTTCTTTCCTGTGAAAGAATGAGGTTATAAAAATACCGAGATTCTTAGGGCGCTTCAGGAACGGAATTATAAGAAAAAAAGAAACTGGTTTCTCTTTCAATACGTCAAGAATAAACGTTTTTATTTCACATAATGCGTTGCTCCTTCTAGACTTCTAGAGGATGTCATTGTATATGAAATGATCCTTTTATCAGTGTATCTGTAACAAATTCTTCAAGTAACTGCAAATGCACGGACGACGGAAACTGACATAGCAGGCAACGAGGTTGCACTGCGAGAAGGGCAATTTCAGATCACGATCAATTTTAGGTTATATATGCACGAAACGTCTCCATCATCCATCGCTATGGTTCTACAGCTATTAATATCTTATTTTTTTACTTGTTTAAATTTCTATGGAATGATGATATTTCACTCAATTATCCTATTTGTATTGCCATCCAGAACTACTATTTTAACTCCTCTGATTGAGGTTCTGACTGATATGTACATCCATTATCAGGCAGCACATCTCACTTGACGATATGTGTCGGAGGAAGAACAATTGTTTGAATACATCTGAATTCTGATTAGTGGAATATATAGCTAATTAGCGATGTATGCAATGAAAGGGAAAAGGAACCTGCCACCCTACTCCATTATCTCCTGGCCTAGTTGCCTCATAAGTGGGGCCTTCTTGGTATCGCATGTGAGCTTCAGACCTGTCTTCGGACAGTTGACTAAACAACAAAACTGTTTGAAATCGAATGAATAAACTTAAATAAACTCATATAATTAGTAACTCATTAATCTATGAATTCATTAATCTATTTCCTCATTCTTCAACTAATTTCCTATCCATCTCCTCTTGTTCACTTTCTCCTTCATTCGTTCACTAATTAGTTACTTTATTCCATTAATTTATTACTTTCTCAATTTCTTTCTTAATCTTTTTAATCTCCCCTTCTATCCTACTTGCATACCACTGGGGGCGGAGCACACTGCACATCTCAGAAATGCGGGCCTCCTCAGATCTGAAATCGGTATGACTCAGGTCCACCGCTGAGACATCACAGGATAATCACAAAACATATCACAAAAATAAGTTTATTCCATCGCCTACACGGGGATCGAACCTCAAACCGCTTAGTTGGAAATCGCACTCGCAATTAACATAACCACAACGACGGATTATACTTTTCAATATAATTGAATTAATTATTCTCTCGGTAATAGATTTTTCTTTCCCTCTTTCATTCACACACTCATCCACTCATTGATTTCTCTTACTGTGTACGTCAGTCTCTTAATAACTTTTCTGCCCACAATCACTCTCTTACTCACTCTTTGTCAACCGCTCCCCCAATTAATTCATTCACATAATCATTCTTTTGTCGTTAATTTACTCAATCTTTTATGCCGTGGCTCGGCCGCTCGTTCGATCACTTACTCTTTCTCAGTCTCATCCTTGCTCTCATTCATTCACACAATAATTCTTTTCCAATTCTCAGTGCTTCATTAATTCGCCTAATAATTCATACATCAACCATTCTTTCACTCACTCACTCACTCACTCACTCAATCACTCACTCACTCACTCACTCACTCACTCACTCACTCACTCACTCACTCACTCACTCACTCAATCGGTCACTCATTCATTCATGCATTCACTCTCTCATTCATGCATTCACTCGCTCATTCATCCATTCACTCACTCGCCCACTCATGCACTCATTCACTCATTCACTCACTCGTTCACTCATTCATTTATTCACTCCTCTCTCACTCAGTCACTCACTCATTCACTTACTCACCCACTCATGCACTCACTCATTCGTTCACTCACTCATTCATTTACTCATGCACTCGTTCACTCATTCACTCACTCGTTCACTCACTCACACTCACTCACTCATTCACTCATTCATTTACTCCCTCCTCTCTCACTCACTCACACATTCACTTACTCGCCCACTCATGCACTCACTCTTTCACTCACTCATTCGTTCACTCACTCATTTATTCATTCACTCATTCACTTACTCGTCCACTCATGCACTCGTTCACTCATTCACTCACTCGTTCACTCTCTTTCACACTCACTCATTCACTTACTCGCTCATTCACTCGCCCACTCACTTGCTCACTTTCTTACTCCTTTACTCACTTTCTCACTCACTCGCTCACTCCTTAACTCACTCATTCACTCCTTCATTTACTTGCTCACTCCTTCACTTGCTTGTTCACTCATTCGCTGACTCGTTCACTCATTTACTCGTTTACTCATTTTCTCACCCACTCATTCACTCTCTCACTAGTTCACTAGATCACTCGTTCACTTATTCATTCACTCACTCGCTCACTCATTGACTCGCTCACTCATTCACTGATTATTTTAGTGAGAAATATTTTGGTTTCTGTACTTTGTCATAAATGTACGTAGAAACATGTAACTGTCCGAAAGGAGAACCCATCTGTTGCATGTGTTATTTGGATCTGTTCTTTAATTAGACAATACAACATGAAGCCCTATTTTCCTGTCCTTCCTGACGACGGAGCTTTTGAAGTCGCACTGCCCTGAATACCATGGAGGTCTTAACTATTTAAGCATGATTTAAGTAACCCATCCCTATTTCCTCTCTGATCATCTGTGTTTGAATTAAACAGAATAATTCAGTATGAGGACATTGCAATTTAACCCTTAAATTGGTAAAACTTCATTTCTCACACTAGTTTATTAAAACTTGTTGGACTGTAAAGAAAACAACTACCGCAATGTCCATATTTTATATGTTGTACAATATTGTAGTATTGTGAAATTTTAATTTTCCTACCAATTTTTTTCTATTGTTCTATTAAAATTATAGCATATAGCCTAGGGTTAATTGTAAACAAAAAATGTAATATTTGTGGTGAAAAGGACACTTGTGAAGAAAGTTCTTTTCCATCTACATGAATTCCATTTTACATTGCTGCAACAGCCTCATCAGTAAACTCTGTTGTTCAGAAAAGTCGCTAAAATTACTGTATTAAAAATAATTTTATTGGTTTATCTACCTTGACCTCGCTGTAAATTAATGATATAAAAATGTTCTCACATGGGTAAAACACTAGGAAACAGAAAATTGAACTCTCTACTATTATATTATTTATGAGTGAACAAATACTATTTGCATTAGATGAAGACGACATGATACAATTATATGCTAAATAAACTTGCAGAATAATGAGACAAATTGTATTTGAATATTAATTTATAGAAAAACGGAATATATTATGTACAGGAAATGAAGTAGATATGCTCCCTATGGGAAAAGTATAAATTAAGGTGTGAATTATTTAAATACGATATTTAGTGTAAATAACCGGGAAATCAGGAATAGACTATATGAAGAGATATCGAGACAAAAAATTTCGTTAGCAAAAAATGCAACCCAATCTTTACAGGATATAATCTGGAACAATAATACAACAAAAATGTGGAATTTATCAAAGTATAGTACAAAATATTAGTTTGTATGGTAGTGAAACTTGGACATGGAATGTTTTACAAAGAAATAAAGTAAAAACAGTCGAATTTGAATAGGCTAACGGTACCTTAAACGAAGTCTTCAGCTGGCACGACAAGACAAAAGCAGAAATAAGTTACTTCGGAAGGAAATGAACGCCATAATTAGGCATCGGATTTTTATCCACCAAATATTCTTAAAAAATTGCGTTCAAGAAATGCAGTTAAAATCGAAGAAATAAGTCCACACCTGTGGACTAACGGTCAGCGCGTCTGGCCGCGAAACCAGGTGGCCCGGGTTCGATTCCCGGTTGGGGCAAGTTATCTGGTTGAGGTTTTTCCGGGGTTTTCCCTCAAGCCAATATATGAGCAAATTCTGGGTACCTTTCGGTGTTGGACCCCGGACTCATTTCACCGGCATTATCATCTTCATCACATTCAGACGCTAAATAACCTTAGATGTTGATAAAGCGTCGTAAAATAACCTACTACTCACTCGAAGAAATATGCACTTAAATATACAAATATAGAAAAATACGTATTTATATATATGCTTGCTTACTTACTTACTTACTTACTTACTTACTTACTTACTTACTTACTTACTTACTTACTTACTTACTTACTTACTTACTTACTTACTTACTGGCTTTTAAGGAACGCGGAGGTTCATTGCCGCCCTCACATAAGCCCGCCATTGGTCCCTATCCTGAGCAAAATTAATTCATTCTCTATCATCATATCCCACCTCCCTCAAATCCATTTTAATATTATCTTCCATCTACGTCTCGGCCTCCCTAAAGGTCTTTTTCCCTCCGGCCTCCCAACTAACACTCTATATGCATTTCTGGATCGGCCCATACATGGTACATGCAATGCCCATCTCAAACGTCTGGATTTAATGTTCCTAATTATGTCAGGTGAAGAATACAATGCGTGCAGTTCTGTGTTGTGTAACTCCCTCCATTCTCCTGTAACTTCATCCCTCTTAGCCCCAAATATTTTCCTAAGAATCTTATTCTCAAACACCCGTAGTCTCTGTTCCTCTCTCAAAGTGAGAGTCCAAGTTTCACAACCATACAGAACAACCGGTAATACAACTGTTTTATAAATTCTAACTTTCAGATTTTTCGACAGCAGACTGGATGATAAAAGTTTCTCAACCGAATAATAATAGGCATTTCCCATATTTATTCTGTGTTTAATTTCCTCCCGAGCATCATTTATAATTGTTACTGTTGCTCCCAGATATTTGAACTCCTCCACCTCTTCAAAAGATAAATCTCCAATTTTTTTATATTTCCATTTCGTACAATATTCCCGTCACGAGACATAATCATATACTTTGTCTTTTCGGGATTTACTTCCAAACCTATCTCTTTACTTGCTTCCAGTAAAATTCCCGTGTTTTCCCTAATCGTTTGTGGATTTTCTCCTAACATATTCACGTCATCCGCATAGACAAGCAGCTGATGTACATTTATATATGCTACCAAAGAAAAGTACACACTTAAATCTGCATTTAAACCAACAAAAGACGTTGCTTATTTAACATAATTTCAAATTAATACAGGCATTATCTCTGATCTGACACTTTTCAACTGGAATTAGTGACCTTCTTCACGCTTATACCTGCACTCATGCTGATAGCTCGCTTCTAAGCTGATCCAGACAATAAATGGCAGAGTGATGATACAATATCCAGCATATGTTTTCTTTATGATCTCGCATATTGGATGTGTTAAAATATATATGATAGGCCTATGTACAGTCTTAGAAAAAGGTTTTGTCGCACAGGTACTTTATAAGTCCCAGAAAGGAGGAAGTGCGCATGATCACAGAATGAGCGACCTGGTTCACAAGAAAACGACTAGTTTAGGTAATAAAATTAGTTTTGTTTCGTTGTATGTCTGTACATGCGCACTGCCTCCTTTCTGGGACTTATAAAGTATCTCCGTGACAAAACGTTTTTCTAAGACTGTAAATATTTTTCTTAAAAATATGCATGGTAAGCTTGTATTCGTGTAATGTACCATCACAGCCGAAATATACAGATAGATCTATATGCACTATAAAACATCACATACAGATTTAGAAGAAGGTGAAACATATTTTGGTCCCACTTTGCATATCATATGTAAGAGTAAACAAAACATGACATGGAATAACAGCTCTGACCGGTAACAGGCATGGCAAAACAAACAAAACCATGTGCTAACCTAAAATTTGTTTGCTTACAAAATCTTCAAAATAGCAATTTAACTACTGCACACTTGTGCTATTATGGCCTCTTGGTCTTGACTTTATACGTTATTTGTGGAAAACACAACACAAACAGATCTGACAGAGTAAAAATGCACGCTTAGACTAAAACACAAAGCAAGAGTATGACACACAAACTCGCCAAATTAAAATGGGTGAACATAGCAGTACAATCAAGATGGGTCTTCGTGCATCATCCTGGATTGTGCTGACATCTGTGGTATTTCTTTCTCAACCCTGTATCCCTAGGAACAGAATGGTGTAACAGACCTGACTGATTCACAGGTCTAGAGTAATTATGCAATCTTATTTAAGGAAATATAAACTGACACATAAGTGAAGAAGTTTTGATAATATCAAAGGTTTCTTTAATTTTTTTCTCAATTACATTATTAAACAAACCTTTATCTGGACATAATCATACTCCATTTTAAATACTTAACTAGTACGGACACAGCATTTTGGCTGTCACTATGAAAATTTTATTTTATTCTCGTGAAATATTTCACATGAAGGAAATATTTTTTGTGGCGTTTACTACATTAGTATTGAAACTACTTACTGTTAGGAATTTAAAACTCTATCATTATAAATGAAATAATAGGAAGGGTTTGAATTGATGGACGTCATTGTTATACAAATTCTGAAAATGACCCATATACATATAAATACAATATATAATCATAATTCATAACATCCATTGTAAAATAAATATCGGAAAATAAAATCCATAAGTGGCATGGGTATTACAACGAATGAAGGAAAATCGAAGGCCCACAAATATAGTAGGCCTACTCCAATACTCACCGTTAGGTAGCTGGTCACTTTACAGGAAACGTGCCTTTTAAATTAAGTAAAGTAAATCCATGGCGCTGCAGCCCATGAAGGGCCAAGACCGACCAAGGCCTCACGCCTACATGCCGAAGGAGAAGTGGACGATTATCCAATCAGAATGGAGGTATCGCGTGGTTAGCACGATGATTCTCCCAGCCGTTACAGCTGGTTTACGAAACCGGATTTTCGCTACCTATCGTAGCTCTCCAAGTACTGGGTGGGTACCAGACCCATACACTGGCCGAAGTTAGTTAGTTAGTTAGTTAGTTAGTTAGTTAGTTAGTTAGTTAGTTAGTTAGTTAGTTAGTTAGTTAGTTAGTTAGTTAGTTAGTTAGTTAGTTAGTTAGTTAGTTAGTAGTGGGTTTTAAAAAGGGAGCGTCAGCTACTATGGCTATTTGCGCCCTTATCTAAAATCCTTCACGAAACACAAACACAATACAATAACCAGGTTACTTAAAAGAACTAAAAAGCGTTGTCACGGTTTGGCCGAAATTTCTTCCCCTATGAGGACTCAAATCAGCGCGTATTTCGTAACTCGAGCCCTAGGCAGGATGCCTAGGAAGTAAAAATTTCAAATAAATATCATGACAAAAAGTCTGAAATTAACTTTCTAAGTTATAACCGTTCCACTTTTGAACTACATTGTGAATGGTTATATTATTTCTTTATTATTTACAAAATAAATAATAAAATGAAATAATAGTATGGCAGAGGATACACAGACGTAACGGAGTATAAAGACATTATAATGGAGTGGAGTCACAATAGAAGGGAATTGAGAAAATTAGACATCAGATAAGAGGTAAAGAGTGTCACCATGATTAAACTATTTTTTCAATTACTACTGTACACAGTAGTTTCCTTCTAATGACAACTGAAACTTTATGTCCTTTTAATATTTCCTTAACATTTTTCCTTGAGCTGTCTCCGTAATTTTTGTTTCTACGTTTAACCATTGTATGATATTTCTGGCGATACGTCGCATTTTTTTTTTTTTTTGTAAATTCTTGTCATTTTTTTCCATGATTATTTTGTATTTTACTTTTCCTGCCAATTATATTTCTTCTCCTCCTTTTTCGACCACAATATGGAAAGGAAACGGAGATGATGATGATGATGATGATGATGATGATGATGATGATGATGAAAGAGAAAAATTGTAATTACGATTAAATGAATCGGAAGTCTAACGCCGAAATATACTTAGCTTCAAATGGTTGAGAGAAAACCTCGGAGGAAATCTCAATCATGTAGCTTGTGTCAACCAGGATTTGAACACAGCCCGCTCGTTGCACAGCCAGACATGTTAACCGTTAACTCCACAGCGGTGGACAAACGTCACTTATCAAAATATTCGCCGCAATATAATACACATTAAGTACACATAAATTACGATACAGGCCTAATTACTCATTTTCTTCCCGCCTTTAACATTTCCTGCATACAAGTCCATGCTTTTCTTTCCATAGCCATAGCAACCGGTCTTCACAGTTCTGGGACAGTCTAGTATATACAGTGACGAAGCTTGAGTTGTGAGGGTGCTAGGAACAATAGACTGTCCCGGTACTATTTCGCATTGTCTGTAATGAGGCGATATTAGCGATCCTAGCGGTTAGCAACTATCTATGGATGCATATTTACTACGTATTGAGCTTCGTTACTATATACTAGACTGTGGTTCTAGTTCGCTTTCCTTTATTCTCTTACCGATGTTTGTAGTCTATATTTATCTCATAGCCGGTCTTGCTCTAGTCTCCCTCTCCCTCTACTCTAACTGCTATAGAACTTTTTTGGTTCACCTTGCTGTTCTGGTCGTGGTACAAGCAAAGGCGCTCTGCTTTATCTGTGAGAGGAAGTCACGATCCTGGATTCGGATACCAATGTACTACGTTGTACTGTTTCATTGAGAAATCCGCTCCATGTCAAGCAGTCTCTCACCGCATGTTAATACATTGCAGGTCTAAAATTGTATTATTTTGAGAGTCTCAAAGAATTCCCTAAGATACAGTGTTTAAATCATTATTAATATTACAATACAAGTTGACGTAGAATACGTCTTTCTTCGAGTATGGGCATCCGTTTCCCGGAGGAACAGAAAATGGAACAAATTAAAATGCTTACTATAGGAAGCTATGAGCCACAGTCGAATGCTAATGTTGTTAGTAGTTGGAAAATGAACAAATGTAATTTGTGTGACCACGTCCAATGATGCCACCTTTCCTCACTACGGGCATGAAGGCGCCGAATTTGCGTATAAAATAGCCATGCCATGCGGACCCTCTCAGTAATATCTCGGCATCGAGAGCTGCTAGAGACCTGTGGTATGACTTTATTTGTAATCGTGAGTTCTCCAACGCTAAAGCGATAATAGACACGTACGGTACGATAACGAAAAATTTGTTGTGAGCTGGGACCAATTTCGGTTTGTCGCTTCATATGAAGAGAATTTATATTGCATGCCCTTCATTCATTACTTCTCTTATCATAGACCAATATTGTCCATTTATAAAGCGAAACAAAATATAACATTCAAATCAACGCAACTGTAGTTTCATTCCCGAAACTGGGTGACTTATTCTACGTGCCCGTGTATTCCTGATACAGTTGTAACCATTTTTTCCTATAAATTAATTTCACACTTCTAATTCTATCTCAGTTGATAGGACATTTATACTAAGTGGAATATCAAATTATAGTGTAAAACATCATTTTTTATTCCAAAATAATCAGTATAACATATTGGTTACATTTTTTCCTAGCACAATTTACCTCTTCTCTGGCACTTATCTGTTGTAAGTAACATTTAACCAAGATAATTAAATATATGCTTATTATTTTAGTTCTTGTTTAAAAGTCTGGTATCCCTGCATGTATCACACTGATATTTCATTCTTTTTTTAAACCGACATTGAAACCCCAAATTCGATGTACATCAGTTTACCTATTTACAGGCTTCTTAGATAAGGGGTTAGGTACAGTTTACAGCAGTAAAAGTTTGAAAATATTCAACATTTTTTTCCTCCATTAATGTACCTTGTACAGTAATGAAAATTAGTATGTGTAAAACACTGTCCTTCTCCTATGTGAAAAAAATATTTTTACGGATTAAAAATATATTTACATTTTTTTTTTCAAAATCCAGTTCACTGTGCAGGATGAAGCGTTTCCCGCATAACTCAAAATCTATCCAACATTTTGTGATGAAATTTTTTGTGTATATTTATGCATATCATATCTACAATATGATGAAAGATCACTTCTCTACCTTTGATACATTGTCTGATAAAAAATAAATGTATTACAAATAGTCAATCAATATTTTCTTATAACACAAAATAAAAAAAAAATATTATTTATTAAGGAATATAGTCTATTGTAAACAGGAATTTCAGCAATAAAAGAAAAGAGAGAGAACATGAAAAAGTTAAGAAGTTTATGAGTTATGAGGGAAACGCTTCATCACTGCACAGTGAACTACCACCATTATGAATTTTGAAAAAAATAATATATATATATATATATATATATATATATATGACATTTTTTTTTAAATAGTAAAAATATTTTTTTGTTTTCATATAGTAGAAATATAGTGTTTTATTTTCATTATTGTATAAGATATAGTAATGGAGGAAAAAATGTTGAATATTTCCAAAAATTGTACTGCTGTAAGCTGTACCTACCCTTTAAAAGGGAAATAATGTGATCTTTTAGAAATAGTAGAATGCGTAGTGCTCTGTTTTCAATTTCGGAACTACTATCACCATGTATTTTATACTAATTTCAAATCAGATAGTCCTCAATGAAGGTTTTTATTATTATATTTTCTCGTAATGCGAAGTATACAGTGAAAGTGTGATGCTGGAAAATCTATTTCGAGGTTTTTGCAGAAACACAAGTTTTGGTATAGGCTACCGTCTGTTTGTGAACAGCAATTCCTCCTGAACTAATGCTTGGATTTTTTTCAGTTCAATATATTTTAGTCATTTCAACAGGGAATGATGTACATTAAATACAGTCTTGCTTACTAAAAATGAATGCTTCTTTTCTTAAAACATAACATTAATTGGCTATGTACTCCAAATCATCGTCAAATATATATCTTTGTTTTCGCTTAGGATATTTACTCAAGATAAGTAATTAATGAAATAGTATAGACTATGTATTCAAAATTGTATTGACAGAGAATTTCAATATTATTATTTAATTTATACCGCCAGTGAAAAATCCAAACTACAGATAAAATTAAACACATGAATTATTGTACACAACTTACAATTCAAGTATATGAACTCTGTTACAGAAATATAGCTAAGAGACTAAGGAGCGTTTTCCGTAAAAAGGAAACTTTGTTTTTCTACAAATCACAAAATACGTAGTCAGAAATCCTTCATCACTGCGAAATAATGTAAACCAAGCCTGCAGGATCAGAATGTAATAAACATGGTTGGAAAACAAAGTTTGTATTTGCGGAGAACATTTCTCATGAATCGCTTGCTCTAAAAGTGCTGTTCGTTTCTTGGGAAGTATGCAAAATAGTTAGAATTTATAAATAAGTAATAAGTTATATGATTTTCATGTTATTATCAATTTTAAATGTCGACATCGCCACTAGCGTAGTTCAGAGTTAACGAGCTGGACTTGTGATCCGAGGCTTTGCTTGGACATGGATTCTATTTTCGTTTAGATTAAGAATTTGGTTTGCTTTCGCAGATTTTTCCGAACTATAAAGCGAATGTCGAATAATCTCATGGCGAATCTTCGGTCTCATTTTTCCATCACCAAATCTAGCTAACACCAAATCCACCGTGTTAAATAACCTCGCAATTGATGTAACGTCACTCAACAGCCGGTTAAATTTTTCTGGTATTTCCCCTTATTCTCATGATATTTCCCCTTATTCTCATGATATTTCCCCTTATTCTCATGATATTTACCCTTATTCTCATGATGTTTCCCTTTATTCTCCTTGTATTTTATTTTATTTTATTTTCCTTTTATTTATTTCTATTTCCCTTTATTCTCTTTGCATTTCCCTTTATTCTCTTTGTATTTCCCTTTATTCTCTTTGTATTTCCCTTTATTCTCTTAGCGTTTTTCTTTACTTTCCTTGTATTTCCCTTTATTCTCCTTTTATTTGATTTTATTTTCCTTTTATTTATTTTTATTTCCCTTTATTCTCTTTGCATTTCACTTTATTCTCTTTGTATTTCCCTTCATTCTCTTAGCGTTTTTCTTTACTCTCCTCGTATTTCCCTTTATTCTCCTTGTATTTGATTTTATTCTCCTTTTATTTATTTTTATTTCCCTTTATTCTCTTTGTATTTCCCTTCATTCTCTTAGCGTTTTTCTTTATTCTACTCTTATTTCCTTTATTCTCTTTGTATTTTCCTTCATTCTCTTAGCGTTTATCTTTATTCTCCTTGTATTTCCCTTTATTCTCTTTGTATTTTCCTTCATTCTCTTAGCATTCTTCATTATTCTCCTTGTATTTCCCTTTATCCCCCTTTGTGTTGTGTATTTTTTTCTTTATTACCTTTATTTTTCCCTTGTTTTCCTCCTTATCTCATGTATTCCTCTCGTTCAACTTGTGATCCTTGTGTTTCCTTGTTATCCTTGTTTTTCCCTTGTTCTACTTGAATTTTTGTCTTCACTTTGTCCTCCTTATATTCCCCTTGTGCTCGTGTTTCCCATATTCTCCTTGTCTTTCCGTTATTCTTGTATTTTTTTTTTTTTGTTTTCATTGTATTCTCCTTGTTTCATATCTCATTCCACCGACCCATAGCTGTAAAATAAAGATTATGCAGCTAAGCAACTGTCGATTTTTTTTTTTGTTACATGTTCATTTCAGAGCACTTCGAATCGTTTTATAACGACAACATAATTTTTGAAACTGTAGGGCAATTAAACGCAGAATAAATATAGGAAATGCGTGTTATTATTCGGTTGAGAACCTTTTGTCATCTAGTCTGCTGTCAAAAAATCTGAAAGTTAGAATTTATAAAACAGTTATATTACCGGTTGTTCTGTATGGCTGTGAAACTTGGACGCTCACTTTGAGAGAGGAACAGAGATTAAGAGTGTTTGAGAATAAGGTTCTTAGGAAAATATTTGGAGCTAAGAGGGATGAAGTTACAGGAGAATGGAGAAAGTTACACAACGCTGAACTGTACGCAATGTATTCTTCACCTGACATAATTAGGAACATTAAATCCAGACGTTTGAGTTGGGCAGGGCATGTAGCACGTATGGGCGAATCCAGAAATGCATATGTAGTGTTAATTGGGAGGCCGGAGGGAGAAAGACCTTTAGGGAGGCCGAGACGTAGATGGAAGGATGATATTAAAATGGATTTGAGGGATGTTGGTTATGATGATAGGGACTATATTAATCTTGCACAGGAATAGGGACCGATGGCGAACTTATGTTAGGGCGGCAATGAACCTCCGGGTTCCTTAAAAGCCATTAGGTAAGTAAGTAAATAGGGCTATGCCAATCTTAGTCGTGGATATTTCATTATTTTTCAATAATTTATTTTATATCGCTGATCTGCTTAGCCTTATTGCGACCATATGAATTACGTCTATAAAACAGAATAAAAGCCTGGTTGTGTACAATATGTTATAAGATATAGATATATGAATTAAATAAACAATCGTGGTGAAGTCGGAATCACAATGTAATACATAAAAACTTCATGTGAAATTACAATGCAAGATGTATGATAGAGATTTTTTCAACTTATGTATTAAAATTCTTTACAATAATTGATAATTAAAACTTTAATGTTTGATCATTAAGTGCTGTTTATATAAATATTACATGGTATGTTATACAGTGAGAAGGCATTTACAAGGCCCACAGTGTTGTAGATCTTATCTTCAAATCTGTAGTTATAAGTTAATTTACTGTATCCATTTCTTAAAATCCATTCTCTTCTTTGAAGGTCGTGGATGGAATAACTGTGTGCAGATTTTGATTTGGGCGCATGAAGTTTGCTAGACAGATTATCTGTCCAAAGCTTAATAGACGATACTTTCATTTTTCTGCCTATAATAGGAACGCAGTTTCTGTCAGCGGAAGAAATAATGCCTATATAAATTGTATGTCTTACACTTCATTTGGCTTCAGTAACTTATCAACTGTTTCATTAGTCCATTACCATTAGTTCAAGTGATTTTTTTTCCATTTTCTGTGCAATTAAAATGTTTACTTGCTTCATTAAAATATTTTCTGTATGTATTATTTTTAAGAAGGTGGAATGCCATTCTAAATAACTACCTAAGATAAGCAAATAGTTTTCGCTTTTGATTTACACGATGACATTCCATCTACATGTGTATGTTGATTTAATAGCTCATCCATATATTCGTCAATTCGCTATTGCAGAACATCGGTGCTTTGATGATGCAATAATTTTAGATCCAATTATGATACTGTGTTTTATTATATTGTGAATACTGATGATACCGCCGAGCCATCGATGCGTGTTCACACCACACAACCCTCCAATATGACAGACACTGGCGCGGGAAACCATGTGTGATGGATACTATCATACGAGCTCTACACACACGTCAAATGAACCATGACGTCATATACGCATGTGGTCTTTCACGCAGAAATCAACAGCACTATGTACAGCATCTCTCAGGGCTTTGCCAGTCATTCAATTAACATGCAGCGTATATAGGCAATCAAAAACGAGTCAAAATCTATTAGGAAATTTGATTGCTATGCAACGGTTAAAATTTAATTTGGGTATGAATATATTTTCTCTCTTTTTTTCCGAATGTTAGGATATGTCATGGGTATTACAACGTTATTAACATTGCGAACGACGTGCTGGACTAAACAGTCTGTATTTGATGTTTTTCTCCGATACACTGAAAGCCAATGGTTATTACTCCCCATGGGCATTGTAATACGTTATAATTAAAAATCGGAAATAAGTAACTCTATACAAGAGCAGTCAATTACAGTCCCCATTCTATAGTGTGTATCCTAATGTTGAACCAATCATCATAACCAAAATTGCAATAAAAAGGGGTCGGCACACACGGAAGTTTCGGGGTTCAGTGCTCGAATCATTCTGTAGGAATAGTGTCTTGAAGGTGAAGGTTTCATTTGCCTTGTAAATACTTTCTGAATAAAAGGACTGTCAAGTAATAGAAATATGAGTACATTTCTTTATTCATTACGATGTACCAATAAAGTTACCTCTCATTTTTTCGATCATCTAGTCAAGATATCCCGTTCAGATCGTTTCCGTATTTTTCTTAGCCTTTTCACAGCACTCATCAGTTCCATCATGCTTTTCCTTTTTGTTACGCATTCTCTCTGTGCCGGATTAAGTTATTGCTGGGCCTGTAGTATAATATTATACAGGATGTAAGGGGTTAAGTGACGTCCTTTTCACAGTCCTCGGGAACTGTCTACAGAATCAAAAAATGTCCATACAACATAGAGTCAAAATTTGATAGTTTTCCCAGAAAAAAATATATTTCTTTTCTTATTTTATTTCCGTTATACTGCTTATATCGTTAGTAAAATTACGAAAAAAAAAAATACATCAGTAGGTATATGTAACAAAGAGTTAATATTAGTTTTAAAAAATATTTCTGTGTTCCGTCACGTTTTCGTGAAATTAAATAAAAATGCATGCTTAAATTTGTTAATATTTTAGCGTGAGAGATGTGGCAACATGTTCAGCAGGCAGTACTCTGCACAGATGTAAGTACGAGTCAGCTGAGTTCAAGCTCCATGTCCCTAGGTCTACCGCAGAGCGGATGACAGTTCAGTATAGGGTATTCGATAAACAACTTACAATGTCATTTACAGTTTAGAAATGTCATATGTTATTAATTTATGGACAAAGTCGTCGTAATTCAAGTAAGACAAGAAGATGTACATACCGTCAACGTTTTCCTCAAAGAAGGTTACCTAATCGGCGAACTTTTGTAACAGTTTCTCAACGATTTTTAAAAACTAGGGGTGCTATGCATAGACATTTCGCTAGATCGCGCTACGAGCGTGCTATACTAGCCCCGGTTATAGAGTGATTACTTGTACAGGATTCCTATCATATCATATCGCTAACACTGGTTTATGAATACGAAAAACGTTAGTTCTCTGATCATCCACCGGAAGCCCGCGCTAAGAATGTCTATGAATGTGGCCCTAGGAGTCTCTTACCCCGTTTCGAAAAGCACATAGCCAGAAATTTGTTTTAAAACGATACTGCTTTACGGAAGCGAGAGAGATTAAAATTTTGCATTAGAAAAAAGTTCTTGTGATTTTGTGCAGAAAACCATTATTGTTTATTTTTTAGACGTACAATAAAAATGATGCAATATTGTTACATAAAATGTAAATTTACCACAATGTTCTATTAATGAGATTGAAAGTTTGTATTTGCTGCTCGTTTTATGTAAACAACAGTATTATCATGGTCCGCTCCTGCATTAGAATAGAGCATCTGTACCGGTATGTCTGTATCCGCTTGATCTGTACTGTATACGTACTACCCCCTCCTCCCCATCCAGCAATGTTGCAAAATGTCTAATACTCTAAACTTTAATAATTAGTTAAATATTTCAATTATAAAAAAATTGTAAGGACATTTTTTCTTCTTTATGACAGTTAAAATAATGGCACTTTTACTCCTTACACCTTGTATAGAAAACTAAGGTCAACACCATGGCAGGCCAAACCGACCTAGAGGATGGAGAGAGGTTAAGGCGTCCACTTACAGAAAATGACAGTAGGGATGTCAGTCTTACGTACCCACTGAATGTACCCTAAAGGAAAAATGCCTCCGGTACTCATTTCTGTTAGAGGCTGAGTAGACCCCAGGGCCAATTATTGCGGCTGGAAATCCAAATTGATAAAAAGACACACAGATATTATAATATAAGCCAGTCATCTTAATTGATGCCCATAGGAGCAAGCGCGCATTTAGAGCTCAGGAGAGCCTGAGCGCTTTACAGCGTAAAGGAAAGAGATAGACGAAAGGGGTAGTATATTATGCCGCCTGGTAGAGCTATATTCAGGGATGGCCAGCACTGATTCAATGGATAACGGCAAGAGAACTTATTAAAACTGTATCCATGTTAATTTTTAGATTTGTCTGAGAAATATAAGTGCATTATATGAATATAAGTTTTAATTTTAATGCTCATTCTTCACAAGTTTAATTTTCTTTATTGAAAAGAAATATTTTCTCACCTTTTTTTTATAGAAAAGTGAAATTTTCAGATTGTAGGCCTATTTATTTAGTAGCCGTACAGAATGTTTTCGTAAATCTAATATATCGTAAATACGTATTACTGAAGATAGTATATTGAAAATTTTGAAAATATTCGCATGGAAATTGTTTGTAAGGGAAGGAATTAACAAAGCAACTACTGTTACATCATAAGCAAAAGATACGTGCCCATGTGTTGTAAAAATGTCAGCTCTATAGCCTCAGCACATTTCGAGAACATAATTTAATATTCTGATGATAGGAAGTTTCTCACCAATATCACCTTAAAAGCATAATGCAATAAGAGTTTTGTTATGTAATATTAGTTAAATTTAAAACATATACAGCACCTAGGTAACTTTGCTTTGTACTGTAATATTGTTTTGATTAGTTTAGTGATTACTTTTATAAAGCTAAACGTACCATCCATATCAATTCAACTTATCATGTCATACTCAATATCCTTTTTTGGGATATCACTTTCTTTGTGAATGTGTTTCATCCATTTAGTACAGCATAGTTGTACCATTATGGAATTTATGTGAATATTCCTTTTTAACTCTTTATTATGTTATTAACATTTAAAACACAACAGCAATATATAGAATTTGGTGTTAGTACTTTTGTTTTACAGACATTATAGATAATATCAAAGAGAAGGAAGTCATATAAAAATAACGACATAAAATTTCACGTTCCGTCTGAAGTTTGTGCAGCACTGTTTTCTTAATCCAACAGGCTGCTTATTCATATACACAACCCTTCCTCTTTCCATACTTAGCGCTCGATGCCCGCACACGACGTCAAGGTCAGAAAAATGCGCTTGCTTTGACATCACTGCTGTAACCTCTTAGCAATGCGTGTAGTCACCTTCACATCGGACTGTCCGAGACAAAACCGTCCCGTCCGATGCAGTATGCTGCCGGCCTTACCGGCATCCCATGAATCATGACCATGATAATATTGATAATCATTTGGTGCTCTGAAGATCGCCTCCTATGATGCACCGAGGACAACGCTATGGCGGGAAAACGAATTACAGTTCCTGTACATCACTCTTATAGAGGGGCACTTGGGTGAATTAAGCAAAGCACCCTCCATTGGATAAAAAAAAAAATATTAACGATATTTGTATAACTTCACGATTAAGATTAATATTTTCCTTATCGCTATGTACTTACTTTACCAAGAAATCGATGTAGAACAGAAAATGGTTTGTTTCCTTAGCAACGGAAGCAGTTGTTGTCGACTTCTGTTATCTGTTACCTTGCTTTATGCAGCTGTAGTTGTGCGAATAGAACGTATCTATAAGTGTGTCGATATCATATACGTTTGCGATAGCATAGTGAGCAGATGGTGGTTATGAATATCAGTCTGCAGCTTGTGTATATACAGCGTGTTTGTAAAAAAAATCTTCAAAATTATATCGTATTTATTCACACTTACACATACTAACTTCAACATTTCTCCACTTGTTCACCATCTTGTTCAAGACAGGCAAGGAATATTTTCCATGTTGTATACAGAGCTTTGATAGAATATATTTCTTGTAGAATTGCTACATTTACATCCGTCATTCTCTTTCGCAGATCGTCAACATTAGTAGACTTAGTTGCATAGACACGGTCTTTCAGCATACTCCACAGCCAAAAATCGCAGGAAGAAAGATCCGGCGAACGTGCTGGACATGGCATTGGTCCTCCTCTATCAATCCGTCTTCGTTGAAATTTTTCGTCAAGATACGTTCGGTTATCTCGAGCAAAGTGCGGTGGAACACCATCCAAGATTTTCTATACAGTTGACCAGGAGAGACCAGATTCTGCACCGAATCGTCTTGTTGATGTACTTGGACTACGTAAGAAAGCATCTCGTACAGCAACTACGTTTCTAGGGGATCGGCCTGTACGTCATCGACGGCTATTCGCTTTATAATCGTCAGCACACTGAACTGGTTTCGACGAACTTGTCATAAATGCGGTAAATGGTTAATCTAGATAGTGCAACACAGTTGAAGTAGGCTTCACATATATATATATATATATATATATATATATATATATATATATATATATTTGCAAATCATTGTGGGGGACTGTAACACCTGTATACACGCCGAAATCTTTCATCTTTGCTCCAAGCTGGATCCTGTAACCATTTTTACAATTTAATTCATTGCAACTATGGAAATACCATGACTTTATTGATTATAGGCTACGCTGCATCGTACGTAGAGCTCTGTGTTTACAAAATGCCTGTGTGTACGCACGACTAGTTACTGTAGGGCTGCTTGTATAGTCCGCTCCGTAAGAATGAACTCATAATAGAATTTACATTTACAGGATTACTTGTGTTTCAAATTAGTTAACTCGGAACAAATATTAAATTTAAAAAATATATCATTATCAATTAGTCCTCTGTTCTTTGTTGGATTTCTGTTTCGGCATTCTGATACAACCTCACGTCACTTGAATAAGTCTACTATTGAGGAGAGTCGGATGTTCATTCTCTTTGCCCCTTACAGACAGTAGAAACACCCGACAACGCTACGCATTTGGTAAACAATGAATATAGAAATGATTTACTACTCTGATACCAATACTTTCTTTCAGCCCTAATATGTAATTATATAAACAGAAACTTAATCCCAACTTATATAAGTGTTAAAATTTTTTATCCACGGAGTATTTTATTCAGACATTAAATATAGTGTCGATATATTTGAGTATTACAGGTCTGAAATGGTTCTATAATCCCAATAAACATCAAATCTTAACTCATAAAAATATTGGCATAAAAAAAGTTTAAATATTAGACCGAAGTTCGCTTGTAGACATAACCAGTGCGATCAGAATAGAAAGATAAGTATTAATATTACAGCATTTCTTTTACAGTATGCCTAATTTCTCTCGCAGAAAAATGCTACAGTAAATATCTGCAATGCTTGGGAAAAATGGCTCCAGAAATATTTTTTATTAATTTATTGACAACTTACGGAACATCTCCTCGCTTGGGAAAAGAGACATAAATATTTCTCTCATTGCAATAATTCATACAGAAGAAAATCAAATCGATATAAACCGGTGCGTAGACAGTTTTTTTTCCTTCTCCTATAAAATTAACATTTTTGATTTGTGCCACTTTTCCCGAGCACTACAGATATATTCTTTCTACTTTACGTGAACTGTGAGTAATATCATAACATTCGTCACATCTTTTATGATACAATCAGCTCACAAAATTATATACGAAACATATTGCTGTCTTTTTTCATGAAAAACAGTATGCTTACTTCCATTACGATAACCCCACTACACGTAAGTCGCTATATCGTTAGAAGAATTAGAAAAAGTATTTGGTGATGGCGTAATTAACAGAGGACGTTCGCCAGCTCGTTCTCCCCCCTTTTTTTTCCCAGGAAGGCTCGAATCCTTGCACCCCAACGTGAAGCTTATTGTGCCTACCTCCTTATTGTGAGAGGCAGTTGAAGTACTTAGGACCACATTCCTGTGAGTACGTGATTCACTGCTTGGTGCTGTTTTATCAATTCATCTATGGGATACAGGCCTGATGGAGTCTTCTTGTTGATATTCACAGCCTCCTCAATTCGATGGCAACTGTTCGAAAATCACGTACTACGTCTTGCTGCATCCTGTATTGACCTGAAGGTCGCAGCACGCAGATACCACGACCCACAACGGTGCCATCCGTCCGAGGGAGCTACAAGCCTAAGACTGGCATTACACTATCGGAGATATAATTATTATGTCAAAAATATTTTATAAAATATATACCATTGTAATGGAGTCCCTTTATAAAAGTTTCTTTGATAAAATATCTTTTATGAAGTGTAAGTGCATCTTGTTATATTTTATAAAAGATCTGAATAACTGGAGGCCAATATGGCGGAATGTAAATATGGTTGGACTGTTGCTACAACCAAAATGCTGATATGAGAATATGAAGCAAATGAAATGTGGTATACGCTAACACAAGACATGTGACTACAACAATAAAAACAAAGTGTACATAAAAATATCAGAGATCATAACTTGTACAGGAGGGATGCACAAGTCTGAACAAACTGAAAATTATCTTCATTCACTCTCAAATAATTTAATATGTAACTTTTGAAATCCTGGCATTGTAGCTTGTTTAATAGGTTTTGATGGATACTTTTCTTGTCACGTCTTGCAATCCATGGTTTAACATACGAGTGTTTCTTTTTCTGTTTCTTTTTAAACAATATAAATATGTGTGTATGTGTATTTAATGCCTACCCACTTCACTTGCGTGATTCGGGTTCCTCATATTATAAATGGATAGTAGAACTGTGACCCATTTTCAAGTTTCAAGGTAAGATCAATAGAACGTTTTCTTATTGCCTCTTATCGACTTCCTATTTGTACTGGACTACAGCCCTAAATCATTGCCATTCATCGCTGATTCGTTTTCCTCTCGTACGTGATAGCGGTATCTGAACTAAAATCGCCAGTTACGACTGATTATAATGCCAGCAAATTGTATAAGCCGCGCATTGTACATGCATAACAATTTCTTGTCTAGAATTGGAGTCAGCTCCGTTGATTTTGTGACTGTTATTTGAGTCACCGTTAAGGAACAATACATTAATAGTAATAACAGATTGATGTATAAGGTTGTAGCGGTTTTGTCTTTCATTGCGATATGACGTTTTCAAGAAATTTATTTTGAATTTTTCATTTGTCAATTTAATGTTCATTCCTGCAATATATATATATATATATATATATATATATATATATATATATATATGCTGCAGTGCGAGCTTTCGGGCAGCTTTTCCGTAAGATTTAAAAAAAAGTCGTAGTATTGTGTTACTGAATACGTCTTGAAGTTTTTAATTTGTATTACTGTTGTTATAGGTTAATGAAAATCAAGTGTCAGGTAGAAAAAAAAAAACAAAAAAAAAATATATATATATAGGTCTATTATATATGAAAAAGTATTACTTTTTTTTCGTTTGAAATATATCAAACAATAACACCATGAAATTAATGACATTACTTACGGTTCATTATATACTTTATATATTTCAAACAAAAAAATTTAATACATTTTTTCTTGTTTTTTTGTTTTCTTTGCGAGATAAAAATTATTTTATACCAAATATTTCATAGCGTTTTTTGGAAAAGATGTTGATTTAATTCGCAATAAGGTCATTCAGTTTAAAGAACAGTGTATTATGATAATACATTATTGAAAGAGTTTTACTTTTCTCCTTTAAATGAGCAGAAATTTGATCTCAACAAATGTAAGTTTTCGATCTCAAAAGGAATTTTAAAATGTTGGATTTATTGAGATCATGAACAATTTCGAGGGAAAAATTGTTCCGGAGCCGGGTAGCTCAGTGGTAGAGCGTTGGTACGTTAAACCAAAGGTCCCGGGTTCGATACCCGGCTCCGGAACAATTTTTCCCTCGAAATTGTTCAAATCAACTTTACAAGGAGTTATACCTGAAATCTTGATTTGCGTTATTGAGATCATATTTCTGCACATTCAAATGACAAAACTAAAATTCTTTCAATCATTTATTAATAATAAATTGACTGAACATATTGGGAATTAAATTAGTGGCTTTCCAAAGACACGCTAAGAAATGTTTCGTATAAAATAACTTTTTTTATCGAAAAGGAAGCGACAACGAGCAAAATAAATTGTATGCAACATTTTTGTTTGAAATATCTCAAAGAATAATCTGCTGCAATTAATGACATTACTTACGATTCATTCTGTATAATATATATTAGTTTAACCGATGAGTAAAGGCATCGGAGGCCACTGGAAGCTTTATGCCGTTTACGAGGAGATCGCCATCGGGTAAGTACGGCACGAAAATGGTTTTCTCGTTTCAAAGAGAGCCACTTTAACATGAATGATTCTCCACGTTTAGGAAGACTAATTTCGATGAAGATCGTTTAAAAGCTTTAATTCACGATGATCCATGTCAGTCAACTCGAGAATTAACTAAACGGATCGGTTCAGAGAAGCCAACGCTTTAGATTAATTCTGACCAATCAATCACCATATGAGTTGCCTAGAATCAAACTGCACTTTATCCAAAAATCTGATTTCTCAGAAAATAAGAAAAACTAGTGCAGTTAGACTCCAAACGGTGATTTTAACAATAATAATAATAATAATAATAATAATAATAATAATAATAATAATAATAATAATAATAATAATAACGGAAGTGCGCACAATGTGCAGGATGATACACTATTATAGCGTTCGCTGCTGCAGAATTTGATCAATGAAACAAAGTAAGAGTGTATGTTTATTGTGTGACGATCTATGTGGAAGATACCATGTGATGGAGTGTAAAACCGATTAGTGTGACAACACACTATGTGCAGAGGTTCTCTCATTACGAGTGACTAAGTGGCCGGGATCCGACGGAATAATCGCCTTCTTGAATCTCTAAGTGATTATTTACGCATATCATATTATTGTGATGTACCGAAGTACATATGATATTTCGGTGCAGGAATTCTGCATTACCATATGATGAAGGACAGGTGGAGCGGAGAGAAATTTTCTCCGCTCCACCTATCCTTCAACAAACGAGCAGTTTATCACATTTCCTGCAAAATTCTGCACTGGAACATACCTTAATCCCATACTTAATAATTTGGAGAAAGTGCTGTTTGATTCTAGGCGACTAATATGATATTTACGTTCCATGGGTGAAGATGAAAAATTGTATGTTTCGAGAGAATGTCATGTTTAGCTCGTCAACATATTATAGGCCTATCGTTTTTGTCCCAGATTATTATTGATGACAAAAAATGATATCTTCATATCACCATCAAGAACCCTAACAAAAAAGCAACACCCCGTGCGAAATCTGATTGGATAATAAAGACGTCGTATACTACAAATTTCTTCCGAGGAAATTTAACCATTCTTTGCAATCAAGGAAGACGGAAAACTGCATCAAATGATTTTTGCAGCATGATAATGTCCGTCCGCATATTGGTAACATCTCAGAAACGGTTTTCCAAGAGATCAGTTGGGAGGTTATCCCACATCCAACATATTCTCCTGACCTTGATCCATTAGAGTTTAATGTTTTCCGTTCTCTTTCCAACAATATTTAGAAAATCTCCTTTAATAACAAAGCTGCTCATCAAAATTGATTTGACGATTTATTCGACTCCAAACCATCCCATTTCATCAGGCGAGGAATCGAAAGCTGCAAAAACTTTGGGAGTTGGTCATAAACAGAGCAGATAACATATTATTGATTAGTTGTTTATGTACTTCGCTTATGTAAAATAAGTATAATTTTGGATTTAATAAAAATACTACGAATTAATTAATCAAAGTACTGTTCTCCAACCAGGAGATTAACCGTGAAAGGAATGTGCTTACTTCTGCGTTATCTATTGGAGCGAAGTAGATAGATAATATTACGTCAGTTAAAAAAACACGCGCTCTCCTGCATATGTTATTTCCTGTGTGGAGGGATTAAAAGACCAGGAAATTAATCGTGATCTAATTTTGTAACTAGGGTAGTATAAATATGTGTGCATCAGTGTTATCGTTTGTGCTTTGAGAGATAGTCAATGGAGATGCGTGTACCCACGTGTGTGATCTTATGACATCAAAATTCATTCACATCATTACCCCGCTGCGTCTCGTTCCCTTGGGACTTTCTCCTGGTTGGAGTACAGTAGTAATTATTACGTTGAAATTAGTTATTTACAATCCATAAGACAGTTTGTTCTACAGCACAAAGAGTCAGGATATTACAATATCGTTTATAGTGGATCGCAACACGTCGCCACATACAGACAATATTTGTATTAGTTCATACAATTTGCGTTTCCTGATAATACTTGGTAACCAAAATTGTGTGGGAAAGGGGGAAGTGCAGCAGGAGTGGTTTGCACAAGAGTCCGTACTGCGTATAAAGATATCGACAGCGCTGCTCCCGTCACACTGGGCGTTATTGGGGGCGGCAGAGGGGATTCAGACTTGCTGAGCAAACAGATAAGTGTTTGGTTTACAAACACGGTTCCACAAAAAGCGAGTCTCTGACTCCTTTTCATATCCTGGCTTACGAAAACAGTTCGCATATTTCTTTTCATATTCTCGACGACTTCTTCATCCTATCCTATTTGTTGGTTTGGACGACTAGTTTTTATTTCAGTATCTCTATATCTTTGTTTCTTAAGGCGCAGAATCAATCTTATTTGTATTTTGCGTCTCTTGATATTTTCTATTTTGAATTTGCACAAGGTCGGAAGATTTTATTTCCTGACACACTTCAAAACCTGAGCGCATTCATCTTTACTTATCTGTTACAGTATTTCATGAACGCACGTGGCGTGTAAGCCTTACATAGACAAAAATTGTCTATAATTCCATAGTATATTAAATTTGTTTCTTCTTCTTCTTCTTAATTAGTACTACACCCCAAGAGAGCCTTGACTTCATTAATGATCCTCTTCCATCCTACACGATCCTCAGCCTGCTTCATCCAATTCCTGATTCCAAACCTCGCCAAATCACATTCCATACAATCCATCCAACGCAATCGTGGTCTTCCTTTCAACCTTGTTCCCTCTAATTTTTGTGTGGCAACCATCTAAGCCTTCCTAAGGTTCTCCATACGTCCAACATGTCCCAACCATCTCAATCTAGATATATGAGCCGTTGAGAGCAGAAGTAGTGTAAGTCAAAAATGGGTAATGAAGGTTAAAGTAAACATTCTGTAAAATATAGCGCAAAGCAGCAATTAATATGCAATTTATTTAAACTATTAGTAGTCACTGGATAGTACGAAGGACATTAATTGCTGCTTTGCGCTGTATTTTACAGCATTTTTACTTTAAACCTCATTACTCAATTTTGACTTACACCACTTCTGCTCTGAACGGCTCATAATATCTAGTTATTCTAATGAAGGATTCAATATCTGGTTCATTAAACATATCGTACAGCTAAGTGTTCGCGTAGGCTTCCGCGGCTGGTGTACTTGGTGTGTAGATAAGCTTCAGGGTTTCTACCGCGTTGTCTTGGTGTTATTGGCTGACGTTTCGACCGCTTTGAGAACCTACGACTTATACTTAGGAACGAGAAACCAGGTCTCCACATGTACGCGGCGCCCCCCTTCATCCGGACATCGGGCACGGTATCAAGGTCACTCTTTCGGACCTTATGAGGGCCAGTATTTAATATGAATACTCATACTTCATACAGACCTCAACCGGATTGGACAACGTAGGACCAATCAGATGCCAGAAGGAGAACCTACGACCTATCACAGCAAGTACTCCCCCCATCGAGACTACTATATATATAAGAGCTGGCAGACTATTTCCTTATCCAACAACTGCTCTGAAGATGGCCACAACACAGCGGTCGAAACGTCAGCCAATAACACCAAGACAGCGCGGTAGAAGCCCTGAAGCTTATCCACACACCATATCGTACAGCTCCTTGTTGTGTCTGATTCTCCATGTATTTCCCATATGTATACCTCCGAAAATCCTTCTCAGTATCTTTCTTTCGAAAATGTTTATTATTTTTTGTACATGTTTCCTTTTTTAATATCCATGATTTTGAGCCGTATGTTGCCACTGATCTATTTAGAGTCTTGTATATGTTCAGTTTGATTTCTCTGGTTACTGTTTTGCTTTTAAGCACGGGTAAAAGCGCATAGTAGTCTCTATTGGCTAAATTAATTCTTCTTTGAATTCATTATTATATCATAATAACGAACAAATTCTTGAACTTTCTCAAACACATATCTTTCAATTAGTATTTCATTCCTGTTGTTGTTGTTGGTATTACTAAATTTATTTACAGTTGCTTTTTTTTTCCTTACTCTTGTTTTCAACTATTGAGCGGCAACACGCCGCGGGCTCAGCGGAAACTTTGCAGTCAATTTAGGTGTGCTCTATTGTTTTTAAATATCCCTAAGTTGAAAACATATCGTTCCTTTATGACAGTACCGAAAAACTAATTATCTATTTTAGCCGCGTCTGTGGCTAAGCACCATATCGCTGGTTGGTAGAGTTCTAGTCTACCACGCAGGCGACCGGGTTCTATCCTCTTCTGACAATGATTAAATTTGTGTTGAATAAAGCGGTGCTTGTACAAGGAATTTTCCTTAGGATACTCTAGTTTACATTACCTCAAAACTCTGCTACCACCTCCTCTATTTCATCTGTCATCTGCATTAGTTAAAAATAGGACGAATTGAAGTTTTGGGGGTATTAAGGATGTCCGATACCGGAGTTTATTAGGTACTCTTCTGGAGGTGGGACCTGACCCGCCTGTTAGCATCGGATTCACGAATGTCACCCGTGCCACTCGTCAGACTTGCAACAATAATCCAATATTTAGAACACAATGGATAAACAAGTGGCTGGACTAGGAATGTGAAACTTGTAAGTAGGAGTGAGATATACTTTTACCCACCCCGTCAGTCTGTTGACATCTAGCATGAAAACAAACCGTTGGCTATGTCGTAGCCTAGATCATATATGTAACAGATAACTCCTCGCTACGTTAAAATCGGCAGCACTTTGAAGAGAACAACCGCCAGGATCGCCACCCGTCCGCCGTAAACGAACACGAGATGGCAACACAGTCGCCAATGCAATTCAAATGGGAATTATGACGTGACTCCTTATGTAACAACTAGATGGCAGCGTAGTAAACCTGACAAAAGTTGTTAACCTCAAAGCCCGACATATCTGTTACATATATGATCTAGGGTCCTAGCCAGTGGCGTATTTGAGGGCTAGTTTGTAAGTAACACAATGCAATACAGAACACTATAATATAATAGAGACAGTTGCATAATGTTATTATTCGTGTTGGACGTGTTCTGAAGAGGAACGCTGATACCTTTTAGTTTTCACCAGTTTGTCAATAACGGACTGAATAATCTGAACATAATCTCAATTGGCACACTAAATGAAAATCAGTTAATCTGTTGCATATGTCACTTTTAATGATATTCATCTTGGAAAATGTGTGTTCGCATAGGTGGCTCGAACATTGCCATTAATCGTGTAGCAAACTTCAATAGTGGCAAATGTGAGAGGGCAGGCAAACAGTTGCACCTCTAGACATAACTTCTCCAAATGTATTTTCAAGTTCCGTGATAAGAGTTTGAAGTATGGTTTCATAATTTTGTAAGAAATGGGCATGTTTATTAACTACTTGGCCAGACACTACCTCCGCTACTAACATGTATAGATGCGTACTGCATTGCATTGGGACGGGCGGTCTTCAAGCGTTATGGAAAGGAGAAGGAAGGGGAAAGTATACGTGACTCTCTGAAGTATCGTATCCCTAGCCTGGACACATGGATGCTTCCCTCGTTCGATTCTCAAAAAGTAGAACAAAGCCAGGATTACCAATTTTATTACTATAATTTACATTTCCAAACCCCAAGGCTTATCTTGTGACCAGAGCTAGGATTTATATGTAATAAAAATAGCTAAATACATAAATATATATGGTCTGATTTTTTCAAACTATGGACCGAAGTGTCCACACCTGTGGAGTAACGGTCAGCGCGTCTGACCGCGAAGCCAGGTGGCCCGGGTTCGATTCCCGGTCGGGGCAAGTTACCTGGTTGAGGTTTTTTCCGGGGTTTTCCCTCAACTCAATATTAGCAAATGCTGGGTAACTTTCGGTGCTGGACCTCGGACTCATTTCACCGGCATTATCACCTTCATCTCATTCATACGCTAAATAACCTAAGCTGTTGATAAAGCGTCGTAAAATAACCTACTAAAATAAAATAAATGGACCGAAGTTTTATAAAAATGGTTCAAAATATTGTAAAGAATAGGTATCTGTATTGTATCATATTGTCATACTTGTAAAAGATCTTTTATACTTACATAAATCGTAATTTTACAGATGTTGAATTACGATCGTGTTGTATTTTAACTCTGAATGAGCAAAATATACAGAGGGTCTCAGAAGGAATGTAAAATTAATACTTCAGGATAATATTTGGATTAAGCTACATCGATTTAACTTGATATACCTTTTGTCCGAAATATAACGGTTGAGAAATTATTCTAGTCAGATAGGCTAGCTGTTTGTAACGATCCCCACAGTAGGTTTTCACCCGACGACGAATAGAGATCCACTCTTCGAAACGTTGTGCTACAATATCTGAAAATTAGCAATGGAAAAGTCCAAACAGCTCAACCATTAAACTATTCACCGTTGCTCTCCCCCCCCCTTTATTCAGATAAAAAATAGCTGTTATGAAAATTCAACTCTGCTGGTTATCTGTCATCAAAATATGACTCAGTACCGAGAAAATTTATTTTCTTACTTGTTTTTCTAACTTCAAAAATATTTTTTGTGAAGTTGAAAATATCCCTAATCGCAGAATCACCTTTCTGATTCTCCCCACGAAGTTTCAGGACTTCATTTCTCGCGATCACTGTCGGATATTATGCTACTACTTTCTTTAAATCTAGAGCAACTCTGCCTCTTTTTCATTATTCTAACATTACCACGTGTCTATACAATTCACCCCAAAGTCTTCTTCTAAGGAATATCAGGTCATCTGTTTACATTGTTTGCCTGAGTTGCCTATTCAAAGATTTGTTTCCCCAGCCCGTCATTCAAACTGATTGTTTCTATGGTTTACTCAAAAAAGAAACATAGATCCCTCCAAGAAGACCACAGAACTGGGAACTCTCTCTCTCTCTTTCCCCCTCTCTCTCTCTTTCCCTCTCTCTCTCTCTCTCTCTCCTTCCCCTATATATATATATATATATATATATATATATATATATATACATACAGTGTGTTAAAAAAAAGTATCCAATATTTTAAGAGGTGCTAGTATGCATCAAAATAAGAAAATAATGTCTAATAAACATGGGTTCTACAACACATACTTTCTGAGATCTGAACACTTATTCATAAGAGATTCTCAATGTCACGTCCATTCACGGCAATGCATTCCTCTACCCTTTGGCATAAGAAAATTAATTGTTAATACGTTAATAAGAAAGTCCTGATAACGAGTCCCAGTTAATCTCTGTGGTAGCACGTGTGGCCCTATTAATCTATCACTAAGAACGCCTTATTAATCTTCAACTGCATGTGGATTTTCATCAGCCCACACATGCTGATTACGAAAATTCACAACACCGTCTCTGCTGAACCCCGCTCATCTCCGCAACCAGACTTTTTTTCAATATTCCTTGCGACATATCATTATTCCATGCCAGGGGTGTCAACTACGGTATGATTATCTGGTAGTCTGCTCTCTTGTAGGGCAGAGAAATGTATTGCCATGAATGGACGTCACATTGAGCACCTCCTATGAACAAGTGTTCAGATCTCAGAAAGTATGTGTCGTAGGACCCATGTTTATTAGACATTGTTTTTTTATGCATATCACCTCTTAAAATATTGGATACTTTTTTTAACATCCTGTATATATTATACATACACATATAGAATTTTGGAGAGAGAAAAGTTCACTTTACCATGTCTCGAAGCTGTGACCGACTTAAGTCTGGTACAGGACGGGCCTGGGAACAATGCCACATGTACACAGTGTGTCATCTTATCAACATTGTACCATCAAGCAATTTCCGTCTTTCGGCTGTTAACTTTGGAATTGTTCAGTGAGCGGTTATAACAACAATTATAATATAACTATGACGAGACGCCACACGCGCTCCCACGACGGCGTGAGAAGAACTCATTCAAATTGCATGACGATGTAGAAGGTATTTCCTGGTTACAAAGCTTAATGCATACATCATATCACTCCGGGCCTCTCTGAGAAGCAGCTTCCTTTACTCTGAGGGTCGTCCTTTGATATGGCTCATCACACGCTGGGGTTAACCCATTGTATCAAGTATACTGCCACCAATTTATGCAGAATTATACATGCTTTGTCCTTTGTTATTTATTTGATTAACGTATACTTTACATTGCATAGTCACTACTTGTCCTCTCAGCACCTCCTCTGCCTAGAACTGCGAGGGGCGGGACGATGCTATGTTTGTCTACTCTTGTGAACTTTGTACAGCTAAGATTACATAACTAAGAGGGTTGCCGCAAGCTAATTAAGGTCTGTGTGTACGATGTTAGCCTCAATACATTAAAGTGTAAAGATCTCGTGTTGAAATTCCCTTGTGTGAGGCACTATAGCTGCGCCTTCAAAATGGAGAGCTACATGAACGAGAGCCAGTTTTATCTAATTGCAGATTCAATTACTTTCCCCTAACAATTCAATTGGTTTACTCGAAATCACATACAAAGGAACTCCAATTAGCATCGTTAATTCGTTTCCGAAAACTGTAGCAGTTATTGTAACAACGTTAGGATCATTGGATTTAATGTTATGACAGTTTGTCGTAATTTTAATAAATGGTATAGGCCTATAATCACTATACAAGGAATTGCGCAGTATGAATTGATTCCATTGATTTAGAAACACTAATCACGTTTAATTTAATTATCATGAGTGAAGTGAGAAGTGCTTATACAAATTTTGACCACTCGACCGCAATTACGAAGGCCGTAAAAAATAAGTTCGCCAGGAGCTTTTAACAGAAAGAAAACACAATTCCATTGGAAAAATTTATTGGAACAAACACAGCAATTGCTGAGCTATTTTTTTAACATATTCCCAACCGGAAATGAGACATTTGTCATATCATGAGATCAATAGTGAGGTGCAGAGGCTGTCAAATGCTGGTTCCGATCCAAAACGGCTGACTTCTACGACACAAGGATACAAAAATTAATCCCATGGTATGACAAATGTCTCAATTCCAGTGGGGGATATGTTGACAAATAGCGCAACAATTACTACATCTGTTTCAAGAAATATTGTCATGTAATTGTGCTTTTTTCTGTAAACGGCCCAAGGGAAAATCACTTTCTGGACGGCCTCGTAATTGCGGTCGAGTGGCCAAAATTTGTATAAGCACTTATTTTGACATTATTAACATGGTGGAAGAAAAATCTTTAACTTTTTTATCTGCCCCATCAGATTGTTTGCTTGTTAGTCTACGCATATGAACAATGTATATTAATGTCGTCTCTTATCTGATGTCTTCTTCTGCCCCGAGTTCTTCTCCCGTTCATCATTTCTTCTAGTGCATCTTTAGTAAGCAATTTCCTCTTAGCCGGTGAGCCAGCCAATTCCTTTTTCTCTCCGTGATCAGTTTCAACATTATTCTTTCTTCATCCACTATTTCTAGCACAGCCTGATTTCTTATTCTGTCTGTCCATTTCACACGCTCAATATTCTTCTCCATATCCACATTTCAAATGCTTCCAATCATTTCTCTTCACTTCGTCGTAATGTCCATGTTTCTGCCCCATACGACGCCACACTCCACACAAAGCACTTTAGTCTCTTGCTTAGTTATTTTACCATAGGCTCACAGAGGATGCTCTTTCTTCTATTACAAGCTTCTTTTGCCATTGCTATCCTCCTTTTGACTTTTGGCAGCAGCTCATGTTACTGTTTATAGTAACTACATCCCAAGTATTTGAAGCTGCCCACTTGTTCTACTGCCTCATTTCGAATTCGCACGTGTAAGTTCTTTATTTTTATTTCTATAATCAAAGTCTTCATCTTGTTTGCATTTATCTTCATCCCATACTGTTCACATCTGTTATTTAGATCCAGTAGCATATTCCTTAAAATCGTCTCCTCTTCTGCTAACAATGTCATATTATCAGCAAATCCTATGCACTTTATTATTGTGATGTACCGAAGTACGTATGATAGTTCCGTGCAGGAATTCTTCATTACCATATGATGAAGGATGAGTGCACCTCTGTACATAGTGTGTTGGACATTGTGCCACTGTCACACATCCGTGACACAATGCATGAGGGTTTGCCACTAAAGGGAAACTAAGAGGTGAAACTTAAACTGAGAGGAGTCATTCCGGCATCGGAGCTGGAATCCGGTGTGGCTTAGTGGATAAAGCGTCAGCACGTAGAGCTGAAAACCTGGGTTCGAGTCCCGGTGCCGGAGGGAATTTTTTTCCGCGTCACCCATCCTTCGTCCTATGCACTTCAGCCTTCTTCCTCCTACTATCATCCGTACCATGTTCTGAAAACACTAAATTCTTCCAGTAGATGTTGAACAGGTTAGGTGATAAAGGGCATCTTTGTTGTACTTCTTTCCGTTTTCCACTTCCTTATGATATTTCTTCTTCTATCTTGACTTTGACTGGTTGTTTCAATGGATAATAAAATTTTGTGCAGAATGGAACTGCACTACAATCTGCAGAAGCACGACGACTTTCACTGATTTCAGTTACAGTTATGATTTAACTGTGTCTTTGTGATTCCCTGCTTTTCGGTTTCGACGCCATGATCCGTAATAATACTAAACAGTTGAGAGCATTGCTAATAACATTCGAAATCGTGCAATTGTTAGTTATTCAGTAGAAATGTTCCAGTTGACACAAAAATTGACCACATAGTAGATCGTCAAGGATAATCGAATTTAATAGTGATGAATAGTGGATGGATGGTACTATAAACGAAAATATCGAGGGCGAGGTTATTCTGAGAGTCATTATATTAGTAAACAAACAAACAAAATACTGATGAAGGAAAACAAAAGGATGCATGCACTGTTTAGGTCTGAGTTCTTGAGTTTAGCATAATGTTTATGGACATTACCCATCATGGAATAAGTCTTTCATGGTCACTTCCTACAGAAGAAAACAAATAACAGAAACAGTGAAGTATTAATCACAACTTTACTATTTTATTTCTATATTATAAAGTCAGAAAAAGTTAAATTGAAATGAAGTAAGATAAGGAGAAAAGAAGAGAGAGAAAGAGATCAAAAATAAAATGTGAGATGAAAAGAAAAATAATGTCTTGAAAGTAACACGTAATTTCTCTTAGATGTTTTACCCGATTTGCACTCATTCAATTTCTTTACATTTTGCGAATTAATAGATGCAACAGGTTTCTCTTGAACTAATAACGGAACGACAGACCAAGATGAAGGCATTTAATGTGCATTGACATGTCCACTGACAAAATGTACAGTCTTAGAAAAAATATTTTGTCTTACAAATACTTTACAAGTCCCGGAAAGGAGGCAGTGCACATGATCAGACATACAACGAAACAAAACTAATTCTGTTACCTCAACCTAGTCCTTCTCTTATGAACCAGGTCGCTCGTTCTCTGAGCATGCGCAATTACACAGCCGTATCTTTCATGAGATATTCTTCTGTCTATTAAATTAAGTCAAAAAATTTCACAAATGGTCTGACAAGTGACATATGGGTCTTGCGTAGCTATGTTTAACTAACCAAATTTGGCGAATCTTCGGTGAAATTTGTGACTAACATAAACTGTATTGGTACAAGTTCTATATTATTATTTTAATGTCCCATGGTGTTGTTTCCAGTTAATCATCATCACCATCACTACCACTACCAGCACCAGTACCACCACCACCACATCAACACTATCACCACAACCACCAACCAAGGAATTTAAGACAAGTGCAGAGTCTGCAGGCAATTCTCACACATATTATTCAGATATGTATTCTACTGTATTTCAACTGTTTGTCTTTCTGAATGAATATTTACAGAATAAAACTTTATTAGATAAATCTTTTCCAATTGAGAGGTGGGCGGCGACAGACAATAAAATGAACTAGGCGTGTGTTAAATTTCCCCACTATTGCATTGGTGAATGTTGGTCTAGTCGGTCCTAATTTGTCGCCTCATTACGTACATTTCTACGTATTTCTCAGAACTGAATTTTTCGTATATGGGTTTGTCAGTTTTGATGGATAGTTTCATGCGATGACTTAGTTCCTCCTTCAGCCTAACAGCAGGACAATAGTATTGAAAGATGAAAATAACAAGGCTGTTGTAATTCTTTTAGGTTGTATCAATAATAATTTAAAAGTTTATATTTTACATGAATGAGTAGGCCTAATATTACAAAACTTCGCATAAGAAAAAAAAACACTTATTTGTTTTGCTAATTTGCTCTAATTTTTTCGTATTTCTATAAAACTTTTAAGTACTAGATCTCTCAGTCATCGTTGTCGTCATTATTGTAATTATTGCCTATCGCTCTAAAATATAGACAATGAGTTCAGCCTTAAATATGCAAATACACTCTGGGTTCAGAAATGGAAACTTCATCAGACGAAGAGAGACTGCAGCAATGACATGGAAAAAGTAAGGAAAGAAATATGAAATTCATTTTATTTACCGAAGGCTCGGTGGTATTAAATGTTCCCTTTAAAACTGTAGTGACTTATAACCTAGATCATATATACCTAGATTGCTCTGCGTTATAGGCTTTGACGGTAACAACTTTTGTCAGGTTTACTAAGCTGCCATCTAGTTGTTACATAAGGAGTCACGTCATAACTTCCATTTGAATTGCATTAGCGACTGTACTGTCATCTCGTATTCGTTTACGGCGGACGGGTGGCGATCCTGGCGGTTGTTCTCTTCAAAGTGCAGCCGATTTTAAGATAGGAATGAACAATCTATATGTGATCTGGGCTTATACACATTACGACTGCATTGGATTGCTCTGTGCTGAATAGACAACCGTCAGAAGGGGTACTCGTCTTTTACCCTTACGTCATCCGCTGCCAATTGTTATTTTTTTAATTGGTTTATTTTATGGCGCTTTATCAAATGTTATGATTATCTCGCGTCTGAGTAAGATGAAGCTGATAATGCCGGCGAAATGATTCCAGGATCTAGCGTTGAAACTTACCCAGCATTTGTTCTTAATAGGTTGAAGGAAAACCTGGGGAAAAACCTCAACCAGGTAACTTATCCCAACCAGAATTTGAATCCGGGCGCTCGTTTCACGGCCAGACATGCTAACCGTTACTTCAGAGCGGTGGACGCCAATTGCTGTATAATAAATAACTAGAGGCCAAAATCTTAGCCACGAATCTTTGAAGTTAAGTGAGTACGGAGTTTGTGCAATGAGCCAAATGACTTGACGAAGAGGAGTGGTGCGTGGTGCTGTACGGTGTAAACAGACTACTGCCGCATCAAGAACAACAAACATACCTTAAAGAATGATTTCAAGAGTAAAGCTTTGTTGTGTATTACAAAATAATAAACATAGGCTTTGCTTAAACTTTTACCTTAAAATTTTACTGTTTCACAGGCACTACTCTTAATAAAATGTTTAAGCCTACATTACAACAATCTTTGATTCTCCATGTTGAGTCTTTCGTACACTACTTTTAACAATTGAATATAAATAATTGATTAAATGACGATCTTACTCGTGTTAATTATGTAAGCATGTGTGGCTTACAGCTGTTTCGGTGCTACTTGACACCATCCTCAGAGCCTACTAGATCTCGGCGCTATCTCAACTTCGCTGCCTGTTGTGTGGGTGCGTTCGTGTGCTGAAGAGTTGTGTCAAATAGTGTGAGTGTTCTGAAATTGATCTGTGTGTTGAGAATTTGATTATGGTGTGTTTTAGTGTAGGCCTATCTGTATATTTCATATTTTTCTAGTGTGTTGAGTTTTTGTTTTTTGGGTTGTATGTGTAGGATTTACATGTCTGTATTTATGTTGTATGTGTGGTTAGCGTTAGTTATGTGTTCGGAAGAAAGAACACATTAAAGCAATAACCAGAGGACACAACACATCTATATATGCCGAAAGGGGAATAGAGAGGTAGAACTTAAACTGAGAAGGATTCAATCTGGCATTGGAACTAGAATCCGATGTGGCTTAGTGGATAAAGCGTCAGCATGTAGAGCTGAAAACCAGGGTTCGAGTCCCGGTGCCGGAGAGAATTTTTCTCCGTTCTACCGATTCTTCATCAAGTGATTTGTTTTCGAGATCACATTACTAATTTATCGCTACCAGCCGACATTGTGGAAGAAAAAGTCCCTACGGATCGCCTTTTTTAAATAGACCATTTAATAGTTCTGTGTCAACTACGAGCTTATCTAATTCAGTGGGATTTATGAAAGACAAATAGTATTATGGAAGATGAGTATGAGGATTTGTCGTCAGATTAACTGACATTCACCTTGCAGTTGTAGAAAACTTTGGAAGAAACACAACCTGGTAAACAGCCCAAGCGGGTTCTGAAATCATGCTCGAGTGCAACCTCCACAAATTCCACTCGCTAGCGAATTGTTCCCTCTTCTGCACTCTTTTACCCTTCTATCCTCACTTCTCGCCCAAAATTTTTTGTCTGTTCAGAATCATAAAACTGCTGGTGGTCAAATAGCCAACTTGATTCACGATCACTTCGGGAGAGTATAATAATCATCATCATCAATAACAGTCTTGGATTAGGCCTCCTGGCCTGTTCCGCTTCCAGAAGAAAGTTGATCTTTCCATCTCTTCCTTGGTCTTCCGATGTCTCGTTTTCCATGAGGTGTGTAGTCCAATAGTCTCTTGGGTAACCTATTGTTGGGCATTCTTAATACATGTTCATACCAGTCGTTGCGGTAAGATTGTATAGTATTCGAAATGGCGGTGATTTTCAATTCTGTTCGGATGTCAGCGTTTCTTTTATGGTCGTAAACAGTATATCCTGCAAGTGGTCTTAGCAATCGCATTTCAGCAGCTTCTATGCTTCGAAATGGTCCTTTCGTTAATTATCATGTCTCTGATACATATAGTAATGCCGGGACTGCCATAACTTTATGGAATTTCAAAATTGTTTCTGGTCGAACTTTTTTTAATAGAGTTGATTTGATTGTTCTTAACAGTTGCTGAAATTTGACAAGTTTAATATCTACGTCCCTGGAGTTTATAAGAAAGATTGCAGCCAAGATAGTTGAATGTGTTGACTTGTTCTATACAATTATTATTGATTGCAATTTTGGATCTTATATGATTCTATCCTTGGAAGGCCATGATTCTGGATTTATTTATAGAGATTTCCAAATTATAATTTTTTGCTATCTTGTATAGTGTGTGTATTGCTCTTTGTAAATTGTATTCAGAATTTGCTAAGATTATCTGATCATCTCCGTAAAGTAATGTGTTAAGTGGGACGTTGTCAAATCATAAAATTTGTGAGCAATTCGTCTTCCCAATTTTTGGTAATGTTATTTGTATATTAAATAAGGTAGGTGACATTGGGCAGCCTTGCTTTACTCCTTGATTTATTGTTCTAGTTTCCTTGCTTAAAGTGTTATTTACTTTTAATTTGATTTTTGTGTTTTTGTACATATTCTTGATTGTGTAAATTAAATGTTGGGGTATTCCCATTTCAACTAAAACATTCCAATGTTTTGTTCTGTCAACTGTATCAAATGCCTTATGGTAATCAATGAATGTCAAGTACGTTGTTATATTAAATTCTCTATGTTTCTCAATAAGTTGTGCTAATGTAAAGACGCCGTCTATGCAGGATCGATTTTGTCTAAATCCATTTTGTTCTTCTCTAATTAATGTCTCTGTGATTATATTTAATCTAATAATAATAATAATAATAATAATAATAATAATAATAATAATAAAATGCTGAAAATTTCCTTTTGGAGTGTCAAAATGGCTTTAGAAAAGGAAGATCATGTGTAGATCCATTATATAGTATCAAACTATTGTTAGAAAAAAGAAGAGAATTTAATTTAGAAACCCATATAGCTTTTATTGATTTTGTGAAAGCTTTTGATAGTCCGAAGAGACCTTTTATTCCGCATATTAAAAGATAAAAATATTCCAAATTTGCTATTACAAAATATAATAGAAATCTACACAGACAGCAAAATAATTGTCAAAATAAAAAACTGTATATCCGAAAGAAAATTAGTTAATAATGGAGTTCGACAAGGTTGTCCACTATCACCAATTTTATTTAATATTTATATAAATGAAATTATTTTAAAATGGAACCAAATCTACACATGAGGAATCGAAATAACCAATGCTCTAACATTAAATACCTTACTCTATGCCGATGATCAAGTCATAATTTCCAATTCAGAGGATAATTTACAAAGAGGATTATAAATAAAATATTAAAAGATTTTGGGATGGAAATTTCGGCACAAAAATCAAAAGTAATGACATTTTAGGACAAGACCCAGTCAGAAGTAAGATAATACACAATAACCAATGCCTCGAACTAGTACAAAATTTCAATTACTTGGGTTGTGAAATATCTTATCAAAATGAAAAAGATGTGAACAAGAAAATTACCAAATTTACACAAATTCTCAGAATAATAAACAATACATTAAAAACTAAATTAGTACAACACTGTACAAGAATAAAAATATATAATACACTAGCATTAGGCCTACCCTCCCTTTTATACGGAAGCGAGATTTGGACATTAAAGAAAAAAGACATGAACAGAAACAAAGCAACGGAAATGGAATTTTTTAGGAGGACAGCAGGATATACTCTTTTAGACCGAAAAAGGAATGAAGAAATTTTAGAACAATTAGAAGTAGAGTCAGTAGAAGAAAAAATCAGCAGATACAAATTCAATTCGCTAGATCATGTAAGAAGAATGGAAAATTCAAGAATCCCAAAAATTATGATGCAGTATAAACCTAGAGGACATCGTCGACCAGGAAGACCTTTTAGAAGACTGCTAGATGGGGCCGAAATAGGTCTACAGAAGCCTAATTCGTGAAGGATGATGATGATTATAATAATAATAATAATAATAATAATAATAATAATAATAATAATGTTAAGAACTTTCCAGATTCCTAGTGGGATTGTTGAGTTCTGCTTTTAAGATCTTTACTAGACCAGCACATAGTGAAGCGCTCGTGGCGTAGGATGTGCATGATGCCGACTCTTCATTTAAGGCAACGCACAATGTCACTTTGACAACACACAAGCGTCTGTACCAGGCATGTTCAGCGCATGAACTTCTAGCCTTTAAACAGTGCAACATTTGTGAAGTAGAATATCTTTTAAGCGTGTGGCAGCATGTGATTCTGAGATTCTACGTCACTCTTGCATCTCATTAAAAGGCTAGAAATGCCCGCGTTGAACATGCCTGATCTATACCAAGTGCGAAATTTGAACCCTCAACTGTGAATTTCGCGCTACATTAAAGGTGTAATATGTGCCTTATCTGTTACTCGAAATCCCAGTAACATTACTTAATTATTATTGCATTATTGATATTATTATTATTATTGTTATTATTACTATTATTATTGCTGTTATTGTTATTAGATGTCACGTTTCAAGAAACTTATGTAATTTATTATTTTTACGGTTTTGAAACTATTATTCACAACTTGTTTAAGAAGTAAGAGTATGTATATGTGTGCGTATTATTGTACAGAATGATCCAAAAGTCGCCATACATAGAATATGTAGCATATTTTTATTAGGATTGTGGAATGTGGTTACAAAATATGTTCAATATGATTCTCGCTCTGGTGAGTGCACATGTCAATGCGTTTGACCTAGTCAGCTTTTAACTGTGCATTTCGAACTGGCGGCTCAAGGTCAAGCAATGGATTGCATTTGCCACGTGTGCTTACCCCAATCCTGGACCATTCTCCTCGACTAAGTCATCTGGTGAAAGATGAGTGGAACAGAGAAAAATTCTCTCCGGCACCGGGATTTGAACCCGGGTTTTCAGCTCTACGTGCTGATGCTCTATCCGCTAAGCCACACCGAATTTCCATCCTAATGTCGGATTGAATCCTCTCAGTTTAAGTTCCACCTCTTGGGTTTCCTCTAATGGCCCACCCTCATACACTGTGTCATATATATGTATGACAATGTCACGACGTCCATACATGTGCAGAGGTGCACTCGTTATGAGTGACTAAGTGGCCGGGATCCGACGGAGTAAGCGCCGTCTTAAATCATAAGTTGGTATTTTTCGCATATCATATATTATTCGGTACATCATAATAAGTCAGCTGGAACAGTTGGAATAACCAGTTGACAGTTTTCAGTTCAGTGACTCGTGCGAGGTTTGTACTTTTGTACGTTTGTACATGACCTCCATCCGCCAGTTCGAAATGCACAGATAATAGCACTACTTGCAATATCATAACATGAATCCTGCGTTTCAAGTGGTCAAAGTCTCTAATCTTCTCCTAGAGCGTGGTCAAGTCTAGACAGCGTGGTGGCCATTCCACGGGTCTATCCAGTGAACTTGTCATAGTGGGGAGACACGCCGTCTTGTTCAAAGAAAATGAAAATACACCATCCTCGTTCAGAACCAGGGGCATGACAGTATCCTGAAGCATGGCAAGATATCTTTTTTGCGTTTAAATTTCTCTCGATGAAGATGGACCAATGATCTTGGTGTCCCAAATTCCACACCAGACCATCAGTTTGTCACCAATTTCCGTTTTGTAAGGGTGGGTCCCAATACCGGACATTTTGATGATTGACTTCACCACTTGTGTAAGAGTTGGCCTCGTCGGTGAACATAATTCCATGGATGAAGTCTGGGTCATTTTGGAGCTACCTCTACAGCCATTCACAAAATTCTGTCCGAATCATCCTCACTGAGGTGATGCAGGAGTTACAACTTGTATGAGTTCCACTTGTTCTGAGGCACAAAGGGAACGGTACTGGCTTGACTGATCCCAAACTCTGCTGATAGTCGGCGAGTGCTCTTATGTGGGCCCAGACATTGCTGCCAACACTATTATTGATATTCCCTCATTTGTTGCCGTGCGTGATCTGCCGCTCCATCGCTGATACGCAACACTTCCCGTCTCCTTGAATTTTTTGATCAGATTTGCTACGTTGTCATGTGCAATCGTCCTGTCCGGATGCTCGCTGTTGTAATCCTCCGCAACCTTCCTGCAATTGTCAGACTTTACCCGGAGGATGTTTGTCCATCGTTAATGTCTTTGTGTCAGTTTTTCTTAAATAAAAGGGAACAAAAACTATTGTACAAAATCCTGGTTATGACGATTTTTTAAAAACACTGTGTAGTTGAAAACTCGAAAGCAGCTTAATGAATAGACACTTCAAGAAATTATTTCGTGTCAGTTACAGTGTGGAAAAGTACTCTATGTTTCAGGGCAGATTTCACTAAGCATAATAACTTTAATTGTCATTTAAAATCTTTATAATTGATACTTAAAGAAACAATGCATTTTACCAACACAAATTGAGTTTAAGCACTCATTAAACTAATTTAAATTAATTGGCCAATATTTGACCATATAAATAATTAATCCTGCATTAACGGCAATAATTTTCATCAGGCGGGGAGAATGAGACTTGATATTTGAAAATGATCATTTCTTACTAAGACGGGCGAGGATAATCTCTGAAAGAAAGGATCATTTTAACACAAAGAACGAAAAAAAATTGTAAATGCGGTTTAGGCTAAGAAAGATATAAGCATTGTACAGGGCGATCCGTTTGGTTATGCATAAAATAAAAACACCGTAAACATTTACTACTGAACTTTATTTGTTGAAACTTTGTGCATACAACACTGAAAGATGGGAGATTCCTCAGAGCTCAACATGACCCACATTGCGCACTCTGCACAACTCCTAACGGTGATGCAATTCAGCCCATGTCCGTTGTAACATAAGAGGAATGATTTGTTGAAAAGCTTGAGTAATTTTTACTCTCAGATCATCAATGTTCCTGGGTTTCTGTGAATAGACAATGTCTTTAATAAAACCCCACACGAAGAAGTCAGGAGGAGTTAGATCTGGGGAGTTTGGGGCCAAGCCAAGAGATAGCTGGCTGCTTCTCGTACTGGATTTCGCCTGCGACCTCCTGCATGTTTTTTTTTTTTTTTTTTTTTTAAACAAGAACCTGTTTCTATAAATTTCCGATAAAACAACATTATGGAATCGTATTTAGGTACATTACGCACATCATACTCACGTCGAAATTCCCTTTGAACTCTTTTAATACTCTCAAATTTAGCATACCAAAAAACACTTTGTGATTTGTAGTAGCCATTTTAAACATCTACGATTTTCATTTGTCCTTTCAGATTATGCATGTTGATTGTCATATATGGAAACTCCCATCCTTTAATCATAATATAACCAGCAAGAAATTTTTCCTGCTATAATAATAGCTTTATAATAATAAATTAATTTTATCCATACCCAAACGGATCAGACTGTATATTTTGAATAATACAGAAGGTGATATAGAATTTACAACTGATAGTTAAGTTCTTCATAACATTATTTAAATTATACATTTATTTAAGAAACGTTTAATCATTCTTCGGTTATCTAAAATACGGGAACTAAAATAATATGAATAACAAATTTATCATACAAGCCCCTAGTATTGAGGCTCATTCACAATGAAAATTAAACATAACGTAAGCGTTAACTTAAGAATATAAACGTTACATTAAAATCATCATTCATCATACCATCATTCGCGATGGGAACATAAACATAACCGCAAACATACTTGGTAACCATGGAAACATAACAACGATGCCATTTCCTCATATTCTGTCGTATACTTCAGCGTTCCGCGATTGTGTTCTGTTTGCAAATCACATAAGCATAAGCATGAAAGTTTGGAGTTTGCAAACATTCATGTTAACGTCTTACGATAAGATTTATGTCAATGCTTATGTAAATCATTGTGAATGATCCAATTTGGTAACTTGGGCGCAAACTTCTGTGTTTATTTTACGGTTATGTTTAATTTTAATTGCGAATGGGCCTTTACATTTGAAGGCACTCCAATAGCACAAATCCATTGAGTCTTTCTATTTTGCTTGTTGCATGATATTTACTTGTATCTACTTTCATATTATCCCGTTTTGTCTTCAATGTTGCTGAAGGCACTGGGATGAGGTTTCTTTTGCATTGACATCTGTTTCTACTTATTTCCAATCTGTCTTCTTTTCTTCTAAATTCTGCCCATCCTTCTTTTTTGTTTTTAACGATTTTAATTTGTTTTGTGGTTACCTCCGTTTATGGCGTCATTTTATTGTCGTAATATAACAAATGAACTCACTACAAAGGTCACTGTTTACAAGGCATATGGCCTTCGAAATTACTATATTTACTATAATTCCGAAAGCTGTGATGGCATAGAGCACTTGGGAATTAAATTAATGGGCGTTATTTTAAATGCGTATTAGTTTGAGGAATTACAAACGATTTAAATATGATTTAAGTTCCGTATTTAAGTTAAATTACAATTAGTTTATTGTTGATGAATAACATATTGATAAAATCAGCCCTAAGTGTCCCAGAACCGATATATCGACGCAGAATAATAATTTTAAAAATAATTAAAATACTGGGTAGTGGCTTTAGTTATGCTTTTCATATACGCCTATACTTACCGGTACTGTATTATTACGTTTCTTACTGTTGTAACATTCACTATTACTGTTCTCCAACCAGGAGATCAACCTTGAAAGGAATGTGCTTACTATTTCGTCATCTATTGGAGCGAAGAAAATAGATAATATTATCGTTATAACGTCAGTTTAAAAACCATGCGTTCTCCTGCATATGTTATTTCCTATATGGAGGGATTAAAAGACCAGGATATTAACAGTGATCTAATTTTGTAACTAGGGTAGTATAAAAATGTGTGTAACAATGTTATTGTTTGTGCTGTGAGAGCGAGCCAATAGAGATACGAGTACCCACGTGTGTGACCTTATGACACCTTATGACATCAACATTCATTCACAGCATTACCCCGCTGCGTTTCATTCCGCAAAAACTTTCTCGTGGTTGGAGCACAGTAGTTTATTACAGTATTAGCGCAAGAAATAACAGACTATAAAATGATTACTTACTTACTTACAAATGGCTTTTAAGGAACCCGCAGGTTCATTGCCGCCCTCACGTAAGCCTGCCATCGGTCCCTATCCTGTGCAAGATTAATCCAGTCTCTATCATCATATCCCACCTCCCTCAAATCCATTTTAATATTATCCTCCCATCTACGTCTCGGCTTCTCCAAAGGTCGTTTTCCTTCTGGTACTATAAAATGATTAGGCTACAATAAAGTAATATTTAAATTATAGAATTTAATCCATATCCATAGCCAACGCTTTATTGTTTACACTCCAAGTGTTAATCAGAGAATATAACAATGGCACTTTATCAGGACTGCCGAAATTTATTTTAGAAAGTTTTTGAACGTTCGTAATAGACTCGTAATAAACCTCATGCAGAAGGAAACATGACACGTTCAATGATAACTTGATATCATCTGCAGGTCAATTCTTAATTATTTTAAAAGACATGTTGGTTCAGAAAAGTGTGAATACAATTAATAATTATATATAATAAATAAATTTTCAGTCATATACACTTTTCAGTTTGTGAGGTCAGATAATCTGTTACATCACAATATTTAATACAAAGTCACTAATATTTTCGACTTTAAAAAGTCATCATCAGGTGCATGAGAAGCAAACAATTTTAAATTAGGTGATAGTTGATCTAACAATTAGTAATATAGTAAGTAATGCACATGCTGGCATTTACAAGTTTGTAAGTTTCGTGCCTCTTGAGTAAACTGTACATGGTAAAGCTGAACACTGATGCTAAATTCTCGTGTGTATATAAAACAAGGAAAGGCACAGCATGATATTAACCTTATACAATTAAGGCTAAATATTCTCATTAGGTCATATCATTAAAAATAAAATTTGTACAATTTGATATTAACTATGTTAAAATATTATATAAATTTAAAAGGGATGTAAAAAGCTGTGATGCAAATGCTGTTGGTAGGAGAGCATGCAGTCTAATTCCTCGTGGTGAATGCCATATTTGTATAGCTGTTCAGTTGTTTACGTCCAGACAAGGAGGCGTGTTTCACCCGACGTTACATGTTTTAGACCTCTCTGAAAAGCAGTCATTGCTAGGAGCCCACATTACAGCAAATGCCTACTTCCTTAAGCTGCGAGACGAATAGGACATTCATGACCACTATCACGGAAGCATGCGTTAAAGATGGGACGATGGTATGAAAGGTGACATGTTTTCATTGTCTTTACTTTATTCTTTGTCGTAAATAGCCATCACAATCTTGTGAGAGCGTGGGAGCACGTGAAGCCTTTTCATGTGGGCTGCAAAACGCGTGAAGGGACCAAAGTTCCATTACCTTAACTATGCAACAATCTCTTCCGAAGTTTGCTCCAAGTTCGTCCCAGTAATGTTTGAAGGGTCCACGTAGCCTAATAATAGCCCAAGACCGAGACAGACAACAATTGTTTCTGTGTATCTCAGAAAAGACGCCGGTTAATATTAATACCTTTCATTAAGGATTGCATTTTCGTTATGCTTGGTCGTATGAAAATGCCTTAGATCTTGTTAAGATTTTATGTGTGAGCGAAGGAAATAGTAGTCAAAACAGCTCGGTACTTCTGTGGCAGAGCTTAAAGAAGTCCTAAATAATACATGCACAACTTGGCACAAGTGCCGCAAGTTTCGTTGTTGGGGGTCCAGAAGTTTAAAGGGGCGAAGTTAGGTGGAAATTGTTTGTGACGTCATTCAGACACTTGTTTCCTCAGAGATAACGTAGAGAAAAAGACAAAGACAGAGAAGAAGTGAAGACAAAGAGAGAGAACCAGACTGGTAATTGACGTGAAGTAAAGAGTCAAGTTTTGTGAGGTGTAAGGAGATGAAAATTAGCATTTGAGTGGTCTATGCCAACTGTCAGGAACTTGCGCTCTTAGTTGCTAGGTTACACCAACTTATTACGTACGCCCCACCAGGAATTATCTTAGCTGAAACACATTTGCAGAGGAAGATCATAAAACCTCAAATTAGACGAAAAGCGACTACCAACCCCATCTATGGTTATGAACAAAATTATATACCAAGGGAATGGCTACTTAATAAAATAGATTAGTATAATCCTTGAAACTTTGTTATGTAACTATTATTAAACTTGCTAATTCTGAGACTCCATCAAGGCAAAATATTATTAATTCCGTGTATTCTGCACTGACTGTCTAGAGAAATATAAGTTTGTGTAACTAAAGATCATGTACTGTAAATGATTTTCTGTATTGTTTATTTTATGTCAGTCCCTTTTTATTCTTCTCTTCCTCCTCCTTCATCCTCAGGACGACTTAAAATATTTTGAAGCACTTAATTCTATAAATCTGCCTCAATATACATCCAATATACAAGTATAAACTCTTAAGTTGATTCACTTTATCAACAGTAATCTCACTAAAGGTTTTGAATTATCTAGAGAAAATCAAAACGCGAGGGAGATTTAATTGACTATTACACGATTAGAAGAAAGTGTATAAAGATTAGAAGAAATGAAGTACTCTAATACAATAAAATATTAATGTACTTATTAAAATTCTAGGCTATTTCACTAATGTTAGCTTCAGCAAACCTTAAAACGGAGCCGCCATTTTCAGTTGGCTGTCTATGCGGTAAACAAATGACGATAGTAAAGCATGTTTTATAGTCCCGTAAAGAATTTGCAGTTTGAAATCTTGGCAAACAAAGAAACAAGGTAGGGAGATGATAAAACACAAGAAAGTGCTGTATATAGAGATTATGCAATAAGGGAGCTCCAAGTTTTATTTCCGTTTCTGTACATATCAGCCAGAATCTCTATAAGAGGTAGATGTTTTATTAAGGATTGAAAATATGTTGAAAACGGAAAAACTAAACAACATAATGTACCTTAAATTGTTATTGTGGAGGAACGCTTCAATTGTGGCGCTTAATGTTTTCATTAGTTTTCCCCTCCCCCGTAACATCTGTGTCTCTTAGTCATAATGCTATATACCCTAATGGAATTACTCTCAAATCAGTTCAATTTTCAATTGACTTACATTACGGGAAGAAGAAAGGAACTTCTTCAGATGTTCTGAATTAGCTGGAGTCAGGAGAAACCTGAATTATTTAAATTATTATTTTTGTTATTATTGTTACCTAACTCCGTGTCATTCAGGACATGTGAGGAATTTTCTTCCTCCTTTCAGCTCTCCCACATGTTGCATCGCCTGTTTTCCTATGATTTTTAGGTGTAGACCTATTTTCAGGCTACATTCATATATCACTGTCCCTACCAATTTACAATTAGCTAAAGGCCATTAATGAACAATACAAGGAATGTGCTGAATTCAGGACGTAAGCTCCCAATACGAAATTTAGGATGCCCCACAGTCTGTGTTTCATTTCAAGCCTTCTGAATTTCTAAGACTGTTCAATTTATTGTTCTGAATTCACTATTCACGTAAAGACTCTAACTTCGAAATTTCTCATTCAATATGCAGAGGAGTCCACATAAAGTGAATTTCATTATTCATAGTTTATTAGATTAATTTTCATTTGCCATTTTATCCTCTTTCAATTAAGGATAAATTTCACTTACCCTGCGCTTTAGACGAGCATCGATAAAGCTATTTAACTTTTGCAACTGGATTCTTACAAAGTGTCTATAATCCAAGAATTACAACCGCATGATTATGTAGTCTGACTTAATTGACTGAATTTGGATTTTGAACAACATTTGAAGGGTTCAGAGCCATAATGGGCCAAGCGCCATTTATTAAAAACGGAGAAAGCAAGGGTTAAAGTTAAGTGAATGCCATAGTTCAATGAAGATTGACATATCATTTAGTTTGAATGTGTATAGGCCTACTTTATATAACTTTCTATATGATTCCATTGAATTGTGGTAATAACTTCATTTTAACCCTTGTTTTCTACGGTTTTAGTAAATGGCGCTGAACCCTGAATTTGTAATTGTGTTTTCTTACCGAGTGGCGTGCGAGGGGAAGGCAAGGAAAAGCATCTGTTCACAAAGCGAAAAAGAAAAATTTATTGGAGAAATTATATTTTAATCGTGAGAACTATGAATTCTCTGTTCTTAAAATACCACAAAATTCTTTCTCTGAGCGACTGTCCTGGTCGAGCGGATTCCTTTTTCATATTCTGTAGAGAAGAAATTACTGGAAACCATTCACCGTAATGAGGACTTTTATGTCCAGGTCATCGCTGATTTTGCTGCTAAAGAGAGGAGAATTGCTTTGGTCTTCAGATATATTTAGATGAATTGGCTGCTATCAGTTTTGTACTATAGGCCTACATAGAACAATTATTTGTATTATTGCTTCCCTCACATAAAATTGCACCGCACACCACTGTATAAAATACCACAATTAATAATTTTCTCAGCTAGAGTGTGATATCATTTGCATGGTCATGTTAGTTGGTAGAGCACATACTCTCTTATTAGGCTAATAACATGAAGTTCCTATTTATAATGACAAAATTGATATATTATTGTGTGCTATAACTGCATGAAGAATAATAGGGCCCCTATTTTTTGACATACTATAAACGCAGAGAAGTACAGGATACAAATACTCGCACCATTTTTTTGAACAGTTTTCCGATATTGAGGTACAATATGATTATTTTCAATAAGATTATGTCACAGTACGTCATACTAATAAAGGGAGATTTTTAAGGATGGTATCATTACTAGAGGGCTAGGCCTATGTAGGACACCATTAAAACACAAATAAATAACTTTAAGTATAGTTTAGTAATCATTACAGCCTAACTTCTCGCTAATGAGCAAAAAATTGTCTAATGGACGGCATGAAACAACTCTTCTAAGAATATAGTCGTACAGTATTCTACAGAAGCTCTGCCGGAATGGATTTCTAAGCAAATCTTCCTTTCGGCTCTTACTTTCTCCCATAATGTCTGCAAGAAACTCATCCGGATGTTCGGTATAGAATGTGAATTCAGGGCCGTATTTACGCATATCCCAACATGGCCCGTGGCAAATGTTGGGGGCGGCAAATTGTCGGGACTAGCATTTTTGTACCGTACTCGAGCTGTGGAAATTTTAGAAATGTTATACACGCATATGACACAATGATTTTAGATTGATTTTTATATTATAGGCCTATTCCAATAAAGTTAATCATGTAATATTAACAATTACATAACATATAATACGGTTCTCTGATTACAATATGCCAGTCAAGACTATTGTCGCATGTGCGTCGCATATTTAAAGCTTAAAATTCTCTTGATTACATAACAGTTTATGTTCTTTGAAATCAAAATAACACTTAGTGTGTGCAAACTTTGGCAATATTATAAATGTTAAATGTTATGTTTTATTTAATGACGCTCGCAGCGTCGCCGGATGTGCCGGAATTTTGTCCCGCAGGAGTTCTTTTACATGCCAGTTAATCTACTGATATGAGCCTGTCGCATTTAAACACACTTAAATGCCATCGACCTGGCCTGGGATCGAACCCGCAACCTTGGGCATAGAAGGCCAGCGCTATACCAACTCGCCAACCAGGTCGACGGCAATATTATATGATGTACTGAAGTACATATTATATTTCCGTGCAGGAATTCTGCATGGCCATATGGTGAAGAATGGGTAAAACGAATAAAAATTCTCTCCGGGACCGGGACTCGAACGTGCTGACGCTTTATACAATAAGCCACACCGAATTCTAGTTCCGATGTTGGATTGAATCCTTCTCAGTTTAAGTTCTACCCATTCTTCACCATATGGTAATGCAGAATTCCTGCACGGAAATATCATATGTACTTCGGTACATCATAATAATATGATAAGCGCAGTAATCACTTTGTGATTCAAGACGGCGCCTTGTTCCGTCGGATCCCAGCCACTTAGTCACTCGTAATGAGTGCATCTCTGTACATAGTGTTGGACATTGTGCCACTGTCACATATTCTGTAACACAGTACATGAGGGTAGACCACCAAACGAGAACAGAGATGTAGAACTTAAACTCAGAAGGATTAATCCGGTATTGGAACTAAAATCCGATTTGGCTTAGTGGATAAAGCTTCAGCACGTAGAGCTGAAAACCCGGGTTCGAGTCCAGGTGCCGGAGAAAATTTTTCTCCGTTCTACCCATTCTTCACCAAATTTTGGCAACTTATTGATTGACATTTAAAGAGTCCGTTTGGTTAGAAAATAGTGATCATTCGACTTTAAAGTTATGAATTGACTTATCTTCAGTATTTTTATTCTTCCATGATTGATATCGTATTTTAAGTAATTTCAAAGCCATTAACAGTCTTAAATTATTAATTATTAAAGGGAGGACATAGACCTTTAAATACTTTTAAGTACCGACACTAAAAAATTGGTGAAATTCAGTATTTTCTTTTCTCAGCAATCAATATGTAACCTTGAAATGTTATATGCTCAATATAGCCATGCCATTTTTGTAATTTTTATACTGTTTTCAGATTTAGTATAACTATTACCGTTACGGGTAATTAGCAATTCAAAATGGCAGCTGCATTTTGTGCATTGAAATGCCGTTTCACTGATAATTTTCACAAAATATAAATATTTCTGAGTGATTCTTTTTTCTGTTTATTTCTCAGTTTCATGTGAACAACTAGAATCTTTGAAATATCTGAACTAAAACTATTTATTACTTTAATTTTAATTTTAAAGTCATTTTTTTATTTTATTAGGTCAAAAAAAAAATATATATATATATATATATATATATATATTTTAAGTAAGCTGTATGTTAAATCAATAGTTCTAGGTTGGTTTGTTCGCAAGTATAAAATACAAATCCACGCAAATTTTTTTCACTTGAACATCTTAAAAAACTGTTTGAGTTATTAGATAAACTGTTTGATTAAGCAAAAGTTACGCGTGCCATTTTGTATTTCTAATAACCCATAACGGTGATAGTTTCACTAAATCTGAAAATACAATATAATTTGAAACGTAGCCTATTGTATATATGTATTCAGCATATAAAATTTTAAGTTTACAGATCTACTCATTGCTGAGGAAAAAGTATTACTCGACCGAGTCCAGTGGAGTCCTGCAGCCCGGAGCCGTGGCGCTACTGCTCCTGCGTTCGTAATACCGCATCGCGATAGTTCACATTACGCCCGCGGCTCCACTCGCCTTGGTCGAGTAATACTGAATTTCACCAATTTTGCAGTACGAAAAGCACTTAAAGGTCTATGTCCCCCTTAAGTTAGAATGTGAAAAATATTAAGTAGGGCTGAATATAGAAAACATTTAAAACTTAAATTACAAAAGGAAAAGAAAGTGCTTAGGTAATGTGACATATAATATAGATCAATCTTTCCAAGTTAAAAATGAAACAAGGAGCGTTCTTTCAGTGTAGTGTGATATAACTGATTATGAAAGTGAAAGTGAAATTATTGGCAATTTGGATTAGTGCTAACACAATTAAAGTAATGACAGCGATGAATGTGGGTATGAAATAAGTAAAATGAATAAAATTTAGCATTCTGGACAATAAAGGAAGCAAAGAGATTATTTCAATAGTGAAGGAGAGGAACGAAATTTGGAAGATTTCAGTTTGCTGGAGATACTGTACTACATTATTGTTGGCATTTAAAATTGTATTTAATTTTACTTGCTGTTTATTATTTGTTTTACTACTTTCATTTTAATATTGATTAGGTATTCTCTGTATTCGCTTCGATTGAAATTTCACAGCCGTTATTTATGTTTGGGGAGCAGTAATTGTTAATGATTCGGGAAGGCAGAAATGTTAAATGCAGCCCTGTCACTTGATCATGTAGTTATTATAGGCAAGGTAGATGCAGTATTCTTTTATTTAACGACACTTTTAACTGCAGAGGTTATTCAATACAGAAATTCAACAGAGACAAGAAATGACCTTTCTGGTACAGGATTTTTGGTTAAACTAACGCTGAAGTAGTTCCCTTCCCATTTCGGTTCCACACCTTTAGCTGTCTCCTCTGTAATAGCAACATAACTTTGGTGGCATTACGAAAGTTTCGCGCTAATGTCCACTCAGGCTATGCCTTGCTTATACGAATCTGTTACAAGTTAGATTAGGTTAGTTTAGGCTTTTATTGTGCCTTGGATATACGAATCTCTGCAAGATTTTCAAAGCCTGGTGATTTTTGTTTAGTGATGTTATCAGCGTAATGGCCGACGTGGAAACAAAGTTAAAATATAGGAATTTTGCGTCTATTTCAATAATATTTGTTGTGCTTCACTTCCAGTAGTTATTGAATTAATACAAGTTTTACGTTCTTCACATTAAATCGTATCGTGTGTTTTATGTCCCTACGTTCCTTTCCTTCACTAGAAATCACAACGTTTGCACTCCCATTACCACGCACCTCTCATTTCACACGTAATTTACTACATATCCTTTTCTTGAAATATTTCGCTATGCTTACTTACAAATGGCTTTTAAGGAACCCGCTGGTTCATTGCCGCTCTCACATAAGCCCGCCATCGGTCCCTATCCTGTGCAAGATTAATCCAGTCTCTATCATCATATCCCACCTCCCTCAATTCCATTTTAATATTATCCCCCATCTACGTCTCGGCCTCCCGAAAGGTCTTTTTCCCCTCTGGCCTCCCAACTAACACACTATATGCATTTCTGAATTCTCCCATACGTGCTACATGCCCCGCCCATCTCAAACGTCTGGATTTTATGTTCCTAATTACGTCAGGTGAAGAAAACAATCCGTGCAGTTCTGCGTTGTGTAACTTTCTCCATTCTCCTGTAATTTCATCCCTCTTAGCCCCAAATATTTTCCTAAGAACCTTATTCTCAAACAACCTTAATCTCTGTCCCTCTCTCAAAGTGAGAGTCCAAGTTTCACAACCATACAGAACAACCAGTAATATAACGGTTTTATAAATTCTAACTTTCAGATTTTTTGACAGCAGACTAGATGACAAAAGCTTCTCAACCGAATAATAACATGCATTTCCCATATTTATTCTGCGTTTAATTTCCTCCCGAGTATTATTTATATTTGTTACTGTTGCTCCAAGATATTTTACTTTCTCAACCTCTTCGAAGGATAAATCTCCAACTTTTATATTTCCATTTCGTAGACTACAATATTCTGATCACGAGACATAATTATATACTTTGCCTTTTCGGGATTTGCTTCTAAACCTATCTCTTTACTTGCTTCGAGTAAAAGTTCCGTGATTTCTCTAATAGTTTGTGAATTTTCTCCTATGTACATATTCACGTCATCCGCATTGACAAGAAGCTGATTTAACCCTTTCAATTTCAAACCCTGTCTGTTATCCTGAACTTTCCTAATGACATATTCTAGAGCGAAATTAAAAAGTAAAGGTGGTAGTGCATCTCCTTGCTTTAGCCCGCAGTGAATTGGAAAGGCATCAGATAGAAATTGGCCTATACGGACTCTGTATTTCCCTAAAATCCCTTAACTTTTTTAACCAATCTCCGCAAGAAATCTATTAAAAATTCGACTATTTTTACTTCCAAAATCACCGAAACTACCTCAACACTCGTTTTTCCAGATTTTTATTCAGTGCCATAAATCTGTGACGTGGTATTCACAGACTACCTTTCCCTCCAGGAAGGAACCACGCCAAGGCCACCGGCGTAGCTCAGTCGGTCGAGACGCTTCCCTGCCTAACAGAAGTTGCTCTCGGACGTGGGTTCGATTGTCACTTGGGCTGATTATACCTAGTTGGGTCGAAAGTTTTTCCCAACCGTAAGACGAATGTCAGGTAATCTATGGCGAATTATCGGGCTAATCTCGCAAAATACTATCTATCACCAATCACATCGACGCTGAATAACCTAGTAGTTGATACAGCGTCGCTAAATAATCAAGTAAAAAAACCGCGCCAAGAATTTTATCGCCCGTTATAGTCTATCGCCTTCAACCGTGTATGAACCAGCGAACTTTGGACCCAACATCCAGAATAGTAACTGGGAGACTACCGAAGACGACATATTGGCGACGCCGTCGCTTAAGATAAGATACATTCCACATATCGAAAACTTCATTGGAGTTCGCTGAATTTGCATCTTTCACTCACCACCGAGGACGCTTGTTTGAATGAATTTCTAAAACCGAGCTGCTGCAAGCTTTATAAAATCATACACACAGACTTTGGAATAGTCTGTATTAATTTAGACGTAGTCTCGACTCGGGAGGTTCCGGTGCTGGAAACTATGCACCATATTATTTAATTTTACGCATGGTGATGCTGCTAATTGGCTCACATTTAGCTTCTCCCCCAGCAAGCATGTGTCGCGGCGGCAAATGTGGGCCCCAGTTCTCATAGCACGGGACATTTGATGCAGCTCCTCTTATGTGGGTTTCAGTTTTTCTCCCCCTTTCCATACAGCATTCAAAACTGGCTCGCGATAAGAACTTTAATATTTCCATGGCCTAGAGTTGAAATGCGGGATTATTATATTTGTTATACAATCCTCACTGCTGTTACTGGTAGTTGACATACATTTATTTTAAGTAACACTAAACCTATACATGTGTCAAAAGTTATTATTGCTGTTATTTCGGTTTGTAATTAGACATTAGGAATCCCACTGGAAACGATATGTTTGCATGTTTTTATACACCAAAGTTTGATGCTTTACTTTGTAAAATTCTTTAGGTTAGACATTATACACGCAACAGTGAACGCACAAATTAAATTACAATTCATTAAAATAATTCTCCGTCACAAATTGAAAGTATTTCAGTATTATTCTTAAGAAATTTCTTAATCAAAAAGAATTTTGCTCAGACTTAGAATAATATGTCCCTTATGATTTGGTAAATCCGAAAATGCATCTCTTTTTTTCGTATCGCGTAAGGTTTTGAAGATATACTATGATTTTACTTTTTTCGATAAGCCCTCTGGCACGGATTGGGGGTTTTAAATCAAAAGCTAATGCAGTTTATGAGTTTATGACCCATTTCCGGTTTTTTATGATTATTGGTATATTATTTTGCACTTCTAATAAATAGATATTGATCGCGTTCGGTAAATTTCATAACAGTTCAAAGTGAGATCTACGCAATGAACATACAAGGGTGTAGTTTTCAGTATTTAAAAGAAAAGTTTACCAATTTGAGTGAAGGCAAATTAAAAGAGGGCATTTTGATCGGTCTACAAAGTCGCAAACTTATGGCTGACTGTTTGAGGAAAAATTTTCCGTTACAGAAAGAATGTCATGGCGAGCTTTCAAAGATGTTTGCTTAAATTTCCTTGGAAATTCTAAGGCAGACATCTACATCAAACTTGTGGAAACCATATTAAGTGAATATGAGAGAATGGGGTGTAATATGTCTCTCAAAATACACATTTTACATTGTCGTTTGTATTTCTTTCTCCCTAACCTTTGAGCTGTAAGTGACAAGCATGGGGAAAGATTTCATCACTAAATATGTGAAATGGAAAGGCGATATAATGGAAGATCACCATCCAACATTCTTGCAGACTATTGTTGGTTGTAAAATACAGTCTTGGGGTCTAGTTATAAACGGAAGTCATCTAGAAAATCCTTTCAAATGGTAATTTTAAATTTAGAGATTTTTCTGATTATACACATTAAATATTTTTGTTGTTGTTGTGCTGTTTGTGTTTTAAACTATGGAACATCATTTTTGTATCCGGTACACATTTTTAAAGTATTATCAGCTATTTTGAACCCCTAGTCTGTTGTATTTTTATAAGTAACAGCGAAAAATAAAAGAAAAAAGAAGTTTTTTCATAAATATAATTCAATTCACTTTCCCCCGAAAATGGTATGTGATGGGGCAGTTTGAATTTTAAATTCAGATTTAGGGCACACATATTAGTAATATTCACCTATTTTTATTTGGGAGCAAGACAAAAAGTAAAAATTTGTTGTTCAGTGAATTGAATATTACAGTGATTTCGAGAATATAAATCGCCATGATATAGCCTTGAACTGCCTGAAAATGCATACAAGAAATGAATGTCGGGAAAGTGACGAATATTTTCTCATTATGTGGTAACTTTACGTGTTTTATAAGAATTCAGTTCGTTTTTCATCTAATGGCGGGTACTTCACTTTTCGTCATTCATTCATACAGTATGAAGACAGTTGTTTAGACACAGGTTGCACCATAAGAAGCTGGTCTACGCTACACCCGCGATGAGACGAGATTATGATGGAAAATTGTTGGGATGCCATAGAACAGAGGAACCGGAGCTCTCGGAGGAAAAACCTTTCGGGCTTTCCCAACACAAGTCATAAATCGGGAGTAAGCCAGTGATCAAACCTGGGTCCACAGAATTGTTTGATATTTATTTACACTAAATTAAGTAATTCACTTCAAATCTTACTCTACCATTTGTATGTTAATTAAGTAGTCTTTAATTACTCCGGCAAATTAAATAAATTATAATAAAATTATTAAAATTAGTTGTTTTGTATTCTGTATCTCTATGGTCACTCTTATTTGAGGGCGGATGATTTGTTAGTCGAATAAATTGTTGTAAGTAAGCATAAAAACTTGTTAAATAATAGGCATATACTCCATTAGAATCAGTATTGAAAAAAAAATTGAAAACAAACGACCATAAACTGCTTCTTGACTTGACACTAACTGATCTTAAATTGAAGTCATTTGTTGTGACACTTAGTACTAGACTAAGTATTTACAGATACTTATATAAAAATACACATTAACACAAAACACACACATTCGCACGAAAAGCTGTGTAACCTTTCTCATTATCAGATCATTTCTCTACTATATAGAGTGTCCCAAAAATTGTTGCATTAATTTAGGCGTAAGGATGGCAGAAAAGTTCAAACAACATTTTTTGTCATATACCTTAATGTTGGCGTCGCGTTCTTAGACCGCTAGACGGCGTTAAGAGTTAGAACATTATATGTGAAATATGCTTGGTGGCCATCATGCTGAAACCACATACACTGCCTTAAGGCCGAAAGAACCTCCTCCAGTAAAGAGGGAAGGGTTTCTTAGAGAAGGTGTCGGTAGGTTTCGCTGTTCCAGCGGACTGAAAATAAAATGGAATCAACCAGAGTATCAGATTAACAAAGAGAACTCTGGATGGTTAACGGCGCAACGCCGACTCTAAGTTATCTGACTAAAATATTTGCTTGACCTCTCCTACAATCAATAATTAAATTTAATGTATGGGCTTCTGGAGCACCCGGTATCAGTACAACTTTGACTTAATCTTAGAATAAAAGGTAGCAAAATGTAAATACAAAATCCATACCAAGCAGCAGGGTTTGTAAAGTAGGTTCCAATACACCTATTTTACAGACATAGTCGTTACGAGATGAAAAAAATATTCTGAAAATGATGCTATCATTGGATACATACAGGGTGTTTCACGATGATTGTGCAATACTCTAGGATGTGATTTCTGGCATCATTCTGATGAAAAAAGTTCATATAAACATATGTCACATTTAAAAAATTGAGTGAGTTACGCCCGCCTGAATGTGAAACATAAACGTAGATATTACGAAGGTTTAAGCATGTAAATTATTTACAACAATGGTACTGGGTGTATTATAAATTCATTAAAGAACATTCACGTTATTACTCACCTGAAAAATCTGTATTAAAGGCGGTTTTCAAAGATCCCACTTTCCGCAGCAATACACGTAGAGGCAGTGCTGCTCATCGGAGTGACTACTACCGCGGAGGAATCGGAGATTACGAATAAAGCTCTCCACCGGTGATCTCCGGTGCTACCGTAGGTGGAACAGGGGGCATACGGAGGGATGTGGGGGTTTGGAGCGAAGCGACAGTTACCTCAAGGACGATCGGCGCGTACGGACTGACGGTAGTTGTGAGTGGAATAAAATGGCACCAAATCGGATATCCATCGCATGGAAATTCTTTAATTTAGTTGAAGGTAATAATGAAGTCGCACACTGTAAACTTAGTGGGCGAATTTACTCTAAGGGTGATGGAACTTCGAATTTGTTAGACCATTTGAAGCGGTCGCACAATCGCGAACTTGATGAAAACAATTACGCAAAACATTTGATACGATTTCTTTTTAAATTGTTTTAGTGCTTTTGTTCCCAAAGGCTCACAGTCTTTGAAAAAGTCTTGAAATTTCTCTAAAACGTAACTTTCGAGGCAAGAAAAAACATATGAAATATTTACAAGACTACTTGAGTTATAATTTACTGTTTAGACAACTTGAGTTATATTTTACTGTTTGGATTAAAATATTTCTGAATGAAACTAAAGAAACATCTGCTAATAATATAATTACAATTGTCCTTAAGTTAATATTCACTTATATTTTTATTACAAAGCAAGAGTGGCGCGTTTTAGAAGAGGCAGTTCAAATACTGACACCCTTTAACACAATAATCACAATCCTGTCCGGTAAAGAATCTGAATAAATTATGTTGGATAGTAAACTTTATCCCATTGATAGCCCACGTTTCTTTTGTTTCATTCTGAAACTCCCTTAATATATTTTACGTTAACTAAACCGATTAGAATAATAATTGACAAACCTTGTTTGCGATTAAACTAGAGTTTCTAGGAGAATTAAAGTATAAATGCTTACATTAGCTACTGAAAAGCCTTACTTTTGCGTTAGTTTTGCAGTTAGATTCAATGTTATTAATTTGATCAATGACATAAAACTAATACGGCTTTCCACATATACTATGAATTTCAAAACTAGAAAAACAATCTGTCAGCTAACGTAGCAATTTAAGCAACACAAAAAAGAACCGAAGAAAGAGAGAGAGATTAACATAAAAGAGAGATTAAATAACAACAAATTAGAACTTATTTTAAAAGATACGCGGACGTCAGCGGACTCGAATCTCTACCTGATCCGATTAAAGGAATGCTCATCGGAAAATGTATGTATGCGCCACAGAACATATACAAACTGCGCGGCATCAATCGGAGTTAACCGGAGGTCTCCGATTGAAAGCGCGCAAACAACCGCTCCGAAGAGAAACCTAATCATAAGCAGCACTACGTAGAGGCACCATATTCCCTAACGTCCGTTATTCGGATGCTAGGTAGATACGTTGTACCGTGTTGAGTTGCCTCTAACCGTGACCCTGATGTCGCGAGATTTTGTGTCGCTGCTATCAGCTGTATAGTAACATATACGGCTCTAGGCGTCCAGAGAGAAAGAGAGAGAGTTCACAAGAATGTGTGTTACAGAAAAAAGAAACGTGATTTTATCCGAAACTATTCAAAAAGGACACATGTATATAGATATTTTTTCATTAGAATGATGTCGGAAATCACATCCTAGAGTATTGCACAATATTCGTGAAACACCCTGTATATTGTCTATGCATAATATGTACGGTAGCTTATATTCCTTCAGCGATTCTAGCCGTGTGGCTAATGTCAGAGTCTAGTATCTATGAGATCTAATCCTATTGCAGTTTTTCCCCTTTTGTTTTCACTTTACTTATCTTCACTGTTCGATAATAATTACATTTTTATTATGCGCGCATTTTTAAAGACAGTATCGCATATTACAAAGTCTTACTATTGTATGATTAGTTTGGTATATGTTTCTAGTTTGAAGCATGATTCCTTTTAAATGCTATATACAGTATGCACTAGTATAAGCATCCTCCCTTTTTAAAACGGTCAGTTAAATGATGCATTTTGTTTCCTTCTGTCATACTTTTGATCTTCATGAGCTTCATCGCACTCTTTCTTTATATAAAAGAGCTCGCCTTGCTTTATTATATTCTTTTAGGTAATCTAACCATTTTCTTCTATAATTTTATTTTATCATTAAGATGAAGTGTATTCTTTCCTATTTCCTCTTACAACCTCCAACAGTTCGCAAAATTTCGTCTCTGCTGCTTGAATACATTTTATTAATGTTCAAATTTCAGACACATAAGCAAAGTCGGCACCGACATGACTTTATAAAATTTCGAGTGTTTGTTTTCTTCTTAAGTTAATTTTGTGGCACACACCTTTTGGAATACTAAGATTTTCATTTCTAAATCATAATGAAAATTATCACAAAACTGATATAGTAAATAAGAATTGAAAGCACTGATTTCTTTTATTGAATTACTATTATCATTATATATATTTTTGTATCTATGTCTGGTAACTTATCCGTATGTCTGTACAGTTTTCCATGCTTCGGACCTACGAGTAAGAAACATTTTACATGGATGGGTCACCAGCTCTCTGCTTAACCTCCAACCTGGGGAACCAATTCGTCCTCTTCACGATTAAATTGAAATAAAAGGCGTAAATAATAACATTCGATTCTAGGACCTCATGTATACTACTTTCTGACATTTGCTTGCTGGTGAAGAACAAGCTGCAACCTATAAGCAGTACAGATTGAAAATCATATTTTTTTAAATAATAGTTGGCTTTTGCCCTAGATCATATACATCCAGATTGCTCGGCTTTAGAGGCTTTGACGGTAACAACTTTTGTCAGGTTTACTAAGCTGCCACCTAGTTGTTACATAAGGAGCCACGTCATAACTCCCATTTGAATTGCATTAGCGACTGTACTGCCATCTCGTGTTCATTTACGGCGGACGGGTGGCGATCCTGGTGGTTGTTCTCTTCAAAGTACTACCGATTTTAACATAGGGATGATCAATCTGTTATATATGTGATCTGGGCTTTTGCCTAAAATCTGTAGTTAAAACCTTAAAATGCATACGGATTCTTTGAAATGAGAAAGTAATGATGGATTATTGAGAACAGTTTTTTGTTGAACTCTTTCCAGTGCTGGTAAAATTAAAAATCACATTTTGAAATTTCAGATGGAAAAATTGTTGATTAGGTTACCTACTTGCTGCAGTCGCTACCAATATCGAAATTCTTGTGACTACCATTAAAATGTCTAGCCATTTATCATGACCCTTAGTAAAAAACAATGTTAGCCATATGGACGTAACAGCTTGTGAGGATCACGAAGAGTAGAATTTATTTTACTCCTCTCTCTTTCACCTGCAGACGAAGATAGATCCAGGCATTTCACCATTGTGATTTTTATACAGAATTTCATAGCAAAGGAATAATTTGAATACAAACTTCTCCCCTACTGGTACATCCGACTGTAGAAGCATCCAAGATGATAACAATACACTGAAGAGTCTAGAGAAATAACCTTGAGTTAAATTTGAAATACTAGTACTTGTATGTCTATTTATTTGAGATAAGCCCTATACCAAAAAGTAATAATTTATCTACTAATATGGTACAGTTCAATCTGTATGCAATAAACAGGTAGGATAGAATTATAATTGAGTTAGCTATTTTCTTAAACGATGAAAATTTATTTAATAGTAGTTTACTGGAACTATGTTGTTTTTGGTTGTTGTTTAGTCAACTGTCCGAAGACAGGACTGAACCTCAAAAGTTATATCAAGAAGGCATCACATATAAGGCAACTAATATCTATTTTCAAAAAAAAAAAAAAAATACAAATAATACCCGTGGCTTGTCAGTTTTCTTCATTAATAATCTTCCTCGTATGTAATCGTAAAAGCTTTATAACTAATTCAACAGTTTATATTATAAATACACTTCAAAAAAATGACTTTCATACTCAATCGGCAAGTCTATCGTGCTTTGAAAAAGGAGTAAGTTATATGGCAGTAAAAATTTTTAATAGCCTCCCTATCGATATAGGAAATGACACTTAAAACATAAGATTATTTAGGGCCAAATTGAAGAAGTACCAAATTTCTCACGCCTTCTATTATGTAGATGAATTCATGACATTCAACAACGCTTCATGAAATTGATACTAAAACTTTGTGTTGCACTAGAGTTATGTATCCCGACCCCAGTGGTCGAGCTACGAGCCCCAGAGGCTCAGAACTTAGGGTTTTAATAAGTTCATAGTAATATCATATAAGGGTTTTAATAATTTAATGTTAATATCATAAGAATTATTCTAGCCAGACATATAGTCTGTGCTTTATCATTAAGACAATAACCCCTGACTTGAAGTCATGCGTCTTATCACCTCACGAGGGTACGAATACAGTTCACCCTAGCTGGACTCAAATAAGATGACATCCCATCACGGGGACATGACGTCAATATGCAACGTCATTCTGTCAGACCATGTAAGTTTGACACCAGAATTGACACGTGACCCAAGCCTGGGAGAATTGAATAAAACCGAGGGTTTTGAGCTACTCGCCCTCTTTCGTTTAGTTGTCGTCGGAGTTGTAATAACCGACCAACAGGCATCACGTATCAAGTCTTGGGTTCAAACCCTGACTTCGTCCTTAACTGACATGTAGTTCAGATTAAGGGAATTGTACACCACAGAACCGGCAATTCAGGATTTAAATAAATCAAGTTTCCTTAAAACTGGCTTCTCATTTCGGTGAATAAGATATCACACAGCGCGACGTGAACCAACGGAACCGTGGCTTCAAGTTCGCGAAATATAAATACTTGTTAAGCTGCAGAAACTTAACTCTAGTAGACCATATTGTAAACCCCGTCTGTATATATTTCATCTAGCTTGTGACTATTGACATATATTGACATATTGATTTATTGATATAGTTCACAAGTACAAAACTTAATAATATAACAAAAGATCTATAAACAAATGTAGTTCTACATACTAAATATACAATTTCCTAGACTCATTATTTTATCGCAAATCTCAATAATTTATTGGTTCAAACTTGCACTTACGTCTGGTTTTAGTGCATGTTTAAACCAATCGTGATAACCATTAAGACATTAAACCTTATTTTATCTGATCCTTTTCACAATTTAATTGTAATTATTTAGGTCTTACTTTAATAATAACTTATTATTCCAATTAGGTGATCAGATGTCGACATACTGTAAGTCATGAACCTGAATTAGCTGACTCGATACATTCTATATGTAGGTTGTCTTTATTTCTTACAATATTTCCTTGTCAGCAGAAACGTTTGCGTAACTTCAATGAAGACTACAGCATACCTGCTTAAACACAAACTTGACAAGTTGCTTACATAATCAACCTCAATTTAGTTACATTATTGTGTCGCATGTACTCATTATCAATTCATTACTATTATAATGCCTACTAAATTTATTATAAATGCATTATTATTGAAATTAAGACATATTAGTAAAGCAATTTATATAGTCAAAATTATCTTCTGAACCTTTACTAAATAATATAGCTATCTGAATACATTAATAACTGCCTTAATTCTCTATTTTCAATTTTTATTATTTTAAAACCTTGACGTAATTCTATCTTATTTTCAAAACCTGTGTGCTTATCTAATTTAATTAATAATAAGTGTTTCTAATTTTAGGAAAATTTAGTCTTTGCTGATGCCTATCTCTTAGTAGCTAGTTTCGTTCAGTATCTATAGTTTTGATTGAATCTACTTTATTTCTGATAGAGTTTCTATTTGTCAATTTACCTCTTAATAACTGTTCGTCACCTTCTCCTACTCCATCGGTCGGTAACGCACAGTTCCTCCATATTGTAGCACTTCCTCTCGCGCACCCCGGACTACCAACGGCATGTGGCATTCTTATAAATTGATCTTCACTTGCGCTGACTTTGCCGGTTGATCCACAATCGCTTCTCCTTGTTGAGTTTTCACTTGCGCGCCTCAGCCTACCCTCACTGGTCGTTCTCTCAGTCTGTGCCCCAGCTCCCCAAACAGCATCTTCACTGGTTCCAGCATCTTCTTCCATACTAGGTTTTCCTTCTTCGCTCTTCTTTCTTCTAAAGGGATCTGTGAAAACAGTGTTCTCTAGTTTACTTAGGTATGCTCTAATATCATTCACTCCCGTAAGCTCATCAATTCTTCTATTTATTATTTCTGATTTCTTCTGCCCACTTGATGAGTTACTATTCTTATTAGTCCTCTCTACGCTTCTAGACTTCCTGTTTCGTGATGCACTTCTTCTGTTTACGTGTGGTGTAGATGATGCTCTATTTCCACAAGTCTCTATTTCCTTATTTCTGTTCTTGTTACCGCAACTGAATAAATCCTCAATGTTTTTATTATTTAAGGACTCTACGTTAACTATGTTTCCGTTTATCTTCATTTTATCTTTTACTAAAGTTGCCCTAAATCCTTTCCCTCGAGCTTCTTTTAATATTGGAATTAACTTCTTTCGTTTCTCTCTAATTTCTTTTGCAAAGTCATTTTGTATGAATATATTTGTGCCTTTGAGTTGATGCGTATTGGCAATGATGTGTTCTTTGATAAAGTAACTGTTCAATTTCACAATAATTGGTCTTTTATTTCCCTTACCTACTCTATACGCGTTATTTATCGCACTTATGTCCAAGTTTAGACTGAAATACTTAGTTAATAATTCTAACACCACGTAACCAGTATCAATTCCTTTTTCATGATTGCACTCTTCAACACCATAAATTACAATGTTATTAATTCTACTATCATCTTCCCATTTTTTAACTATCGATTTTAACACCACCTGCTCTTGGATAACCTCCTTTAACTTCTTTTCCACTTCAGTGTACCTGTTTACTAATGTATCTATATCACTTGCTACTTTGTTTAGTAGAACACTTGCCTTTAGTCTGTCTTCTCTCGTTTCTTTCATATAGTCTATCCATTCTCTTTGAATCACTTCATCACTGAAGACTCTTCCTTCTGTATCTCCAGGACCAGGGTTTAACTCCACATTTCCAATAATCAGTAGAACTGATAAAACAGCCGCGGCCACAAATGTGTTGATTCTATCCGACACTATAGCATATTCACCTTTTGAACATCTGCAACACTGCCCTGCATTGAAGCACCCGATTCGCGCCCTGTAAGAATTTAGGTCGTCGCCCATATCTTCTTCACACGCTAACCTACTTGCATATGCTGCTTACTACACAACCGTTCTCTATGACTGCACTTCGTGAACTGAGCTTGTGACTATAAATTAAGACTTTATAACAGTACAGTATTAAGTCTTTTTACTTTTTCCATATTCTAGCTGTGAAGCAATGTGTGAATACCATGGAATGTTAATAAATACAATACAATACAATACAATACAATACAATCTAGAAGATAATGGGGGTAGGGTGGTCAGTTCCTTTCCTCCTTCATTACATACATCGCCGACTAGCTACATACTGTACTCCAACCACGAGAAAGTCTCCAGGGAATGAGACGAAGCGGGGTGATGGTGTGAATGAATGTTGATGTCAGAAGATGTCATAAGGTCACACACGTGGATACTCGTATCTCTATTGGCTATCTCTCAAAGCACAAACCATAACACTGATATACACATTTTTATACTACCCTAGTTACAAAATTAGATCACTGTTAATATCCTGGTCTTTTAATCTCTCCATACAAGAAATAACATATGCAGGAGAGCGCATGATTTTTAAACTGACGCTATAATTCTAATATTGTCTATCTACTTCGCTCCAATAGATGACGCAATAGTAAGCACATTCCTTTCACGGTTTATCTCCTGATTGGAGAACAGTACGCTAACTAGACTTCAGATAGGAGTTGTAGAGATCAAAATGTAAATATGACATATATCGATATAATGAGAATAATATTAATGTAATAAACAATTTAGCCTTTAGAGGTTTCGTATTGTATTTAAATAAATTAATGGTAATAATAACAATGGACAGACGTTAGTTCCATTATAAGCAAAGCTCGGAACTTGGGGACTTGTGTCTTTGCACGTGACTAAGCGACCGGACTTCAATGTAAACATACTCCCGCTTCCAGCACGGAGGTACTGTCAGGTGTGCTACAAAAGTGGTTTCTGGCTGCGACAACATATTGATAATATTATGGTAGGTTGAAACACGTAATTTCATAGCATATATATAATAAAAATAAACATGAAAAATATATCAAATTTACTGTTCTGCTGTGTACATTTTATTAGAGTGTATGACTACATACATTCGAAGATTTTTCGGTAGTAGACTTAAAATACTGAATTTTTTCACTTTTACTGTTTTCTGTTCGATTTTCAGCAGTTGCTCGCTGATCTCGTGTCTGAGAAAGATAAGTATATCCTAAATTTTTCTCGAAAATAGTTTTCAGTTGGTGTGTCACTACTAGGGCAAGCCCTTCTAAGTTTCGATCCATGGCTATGGACAGATTTTTCTACAATTTGAGGGACTGCAATGCATTTCAATGAATTTCGTTTCCAGCCTCTAGTTTGTGTGGCACAACTTACAAAATATAAACTCTCCATTCGAAAAAAAAAATAATGTATCTCCTCCGAATTCTCCACGAAATTCTGTATCTTAAATTAAAAAAAAAAAATGTATTTTCAAACTTCTATAATACCCATTCGAAATAACACGTATTTTCTATTTCCTCAAACAGACAGTTTACCTTTAATTCTCTGAATGTCATTGGCTTCGACATAACAGTTTCTTCGTCCGTCTTCCTGTCATTAGTTGTGGCCACTTTCTTAGTGCATACGACTGTCCTTGAGCACTTGCAGGGAGAGCTTTGTGTACGTTGTATCTGTAACCTTACTCATGCACACGACACAAGTCCCCAAGTTCCGAGCTTTGATTATAAGTAACAAATATTGATCAGTAATTAACCTATTAATCAAGAATTTATGTAATTTAGAGCTAGGCTTAAATGAAGTCATTGACGGACAAACCCTTGTAATCATTGTAACAGCTCGATAAATAGAATATTCAACTTCGCCCTCATTCCGTGGATTAGCAGAAATTCGTGTAGAAAGTCAGATTCATCTGCAGAGATATGCAGTTTCATTTGTCAGACGTGTACATGTGTATGGGGGTCGAGCCGATAATAAGCCATGAAGCCACCGCATTCCCTGCACACGGGCCGTTAAGGGGGAGGGGGCTTCGCACAGCATGGGAAAGGCAGCAGTGGATGCCCCCATTAACAATATAATATATCTCTCAATCTGAATAGGATGAGACCGACCGGTCAACGGGTGAAATCCCAATTGATTCGTACTGCAGCCGACTGCTATTGAATCCTCAGCGTTCTCAAATAATACACGCTGTCCCCATTCTGAAGGAAGGGAACAATGAGCAATTTTACAACACGTGAATGTGCGGTGCCTGCTTAGAGATCTAAATATTGGCAATTTCTAAATATGAACAACAATCAATACCTGTCCAGAATTTATAGTACAGTACAAGGCAATGCATCGCTGAATGGCTGTAGCATCTGCTTTCCACACCCTGGGTTACTGGCAAAATCGCCTCGAATCTACTGAGATTTTTGGTGGAAAAAAATGTTGTGGTTTTATAAAGATTCTACCGCTTTCCTTCCCATTCCATTGTTTCTCTATAATTGAGGAGCTCCGAAACAAAACCCGTTAAGTCCACCTCCGATCGAAATTGAGTTTGAAACGGATTCATACTCTACGACAGTGATGTCAAAGCAAGCGCATTTTTCTGACCTTGACGTCGTGCGCGGGCATCAAGCGCTAGGTATGGAAGGAGAAATAAGCAGCCTGTTGGATTAAGGAAAAAAGTGGTGCACAAACTTCAAACGGAACGTGAAATTTTATGTCGTTATTTTTATATGACTTCTTTCTGTTTGATATTATCTATATTGTCTGCAAAACAGAAGTACTAACACCAATTTCTTAATACTGCAGTTGCGTTTTAAACGTTAATGACATAATAAAAAGTTAAGAAGGAATATTCACATAAATTCCATAGCAGTACAACTATACTGTACTATACTAGTGGATGAAACACATCATTTATAAAGAAAGTGATATCACCCAAAAAAAAAAAAAAAAAAAGAGATTGGGTATGACATGATAAGTTGGAATTGATATTAATGGTATCTTCAGCCTTATAAAAGTAATCAATGAACTAATCAAAACAATATTATAGTACAAAACAAAGTTATCTAAGGTACTGTATATGTTTTAAGTGTAACTAACATTCCATAACAAAACTCTTATTGCATTACGCTTTTAAGGTGATATCGGTGAGCAACTTCTTATCATTAGAATATTAAATTATTTTCTCTAAACCTACAGAAGTTATAGAGCTAACATTTTACAACACATGGGCACATATCTTTTGCTTTGTTAATTCATTTCCTTACAAACATTTTCCATGCGAATATTTTCAAAATTTGTAATACACTACCTTCGGTAATACGTATTTACGGTATATTAGATTTACGAAAACATTGTTTCAGTATCTGTAAGGCTACTAATAAATAGGCCTGTAACTGAAAATTTCACTTTTCTATAAAAAAAGTTGAGAATTAAAAAAAAAACTTGTGAAAAATGAGAATTAAAATTAAAACGTACATTCTTATAATGCATTTATATTTCTCAGTCAAACCTAAAAATTAACATATATACAGTTTTAATAAGTTCTCTTCCCTTTATCTATTGAATCAGTGCTGGCCACCCCTGTATGTAGCTCAACCAAGTGGCATATATTATCTCTTTCGTCTGTCTCTTTCCTTTCCACTGTAAGGCGCTCAGGCTCTCCTGAGCTCTAAAGCGCGCGCTTGCGCCTATGGGCATCAATTGACATGACTGCTCTACGAAACGTCCTACATCGATCTACAGTCTCTATTCGGTTCTCACTCCTTTGCGTTCCTGTTAAAACTGCGGTCGAAATCGAGTGTTTGTTTCATAATCCATTCAGTCCACTGCTCCAATCGGAACAAACCCCGTTAAGTCAACAGTCTCAGACTTCTGCTTATTCTGCAGCCACATACGCCTAATATTAATAATTTTATTAGTTCATTATTGCAGCTGCGTCTGCTGCTGAAGGCATATCAATGTTGTACTGTAATATCATCATTGTTGGTGTATAAATTACACATTTTTAGTAATTTAAGCAGGAGAATAAAATTGTATTCGTTGAAACTAAATCAGTTTCGCAATAGTGCTCTAGTAGTAGGTGCCATGGAGGGAAGTGTCTGTCTTAGAGGGATCTTCAGGATCCAGAAAGAGGAAAAGAATGACTGAGACAAGGCGAAAGAAAGAATATGAAGCCAGGTACAATATTTAATTAAATCTCTACTGTAAATTAAATGAAAATAATGTATTCCTGAGTTAAAGTGTTCGTAAAAATGTCATGGATATACGACCCCACAATTTAATTCTAGATAATTCATACATGCCCAATCATCGACAAAAAATCAAGAGGAATTATAGAATGTTAAGATTTTACCTCGAAACCAAAGCCATAGCCTTGCTGTGGTGAACGTTCCATGGAGCAAGGAATCATAAAATGTCTGCAGTTGATTCTCATCTCTAGTATTCATCTTTGCACCGCAATATTGAACATCTTGGATTAAATTTATGAGGAACAAAGATGGTGTTTAAACTGATTATGGAATTCAGGAGGTACTCTCTCTTTCTATCATTTCTCCATAATTCGTAGACCAATGTCGTTGGTGCAGAGAGCAAACAGGAAACTATTGCACCGCATAATTTTCTCACTGGACAGACTCCTACAGGAATGTAGGTCCACTATTGGCTGACGCCTTGGATAAAAATATGATAAAATGTAAGATAAAATAGGTTACTAATGATGCTGGAATTTTTTTTTCATGAAGTCGGCGCACAGTGTGTAATTTCAACCAGCTAGCCGCCAAAATCCATTTTTCACACTCCTGTCTTTAATGCCAAATTCTTACATAGACGTCTTTATAACATTCCACAATATAGTATCCAAGTGTAGACAGATGTTTACATCTGGTAGGGGACCCTCACAACAGAGCGAAAGTTTCATTTCTCCGATAATATCATTTACGCTGCAGAGGCAGACGCGCAGTTTATATTTGGATGATGAAATAATATTTTTCTCTAATACACAATGTAGATATATTATAAGAAGGTATATACTTACAAATAAACTAATTCTTTTTCTAGAGATTATTATCTTATTGTCTAGAATAAGTGTCTGAATAAACATGTGCAGAGAGTCGAAATTCTACCTCATGACATTATTTTGAGTTGAATTTTAAAAGGTGTACCCTCTGTCACCTCGATAAAATTTTGTGGAGATATTCATTATGCTTTTCTGAAGAGGAGATGATACTTAAGGGGTATGCTACTGGAGCTAAGTGACAGCTGTGAGCAGTATGGAATGAAGATAAATACCAACAAGACGAAGACCATGGTCATAAGAAGAAAAGTAATAAAATATTGATTTGTGGTGTCAGTGATATAATTTATTTATTTCAAGTTACCTAAATTTTCACTTTCCTCGAAAACGCAATAATGATAAACGTTACAGCAGTTCAGCTTCTAATAGCAAACTAACACATTCGCGCGAAAGAGAGTATCAGTGCGTAGTAATTTGGAAGGCTTTCGCTAGAATACAACACGTCTCAGGTCGGATAACACACTATTTCATTTGTACCCCTATTTTATATTTGTAACACTTCCTCTAGGCCTATTATTATTATTATTATTATTATTATTATTATTATTATTATTATTATTATTATTATTATTATTATTGTTGTTGTTATTATTACTAAATTTTAAGTGTCCGAATTCCTACTTTAAGGAAACGATGTAACCGAGGATGAATCGTAAATTCAAGGTTATGCAGGCTGGAAGTAACATAACTGTACAGATTGAAGAGAGCAATAAAATACATTGAAATCAATAAATAAATATATCTATTATGCGTGTTGTGATTAAGTGCCTAGCGGCGTAGTAGAGGGCTGGCCTAGCATTCGGGAGGTCCGGGGTTCGATCCCAGGGGCCGGCAATCCTAACTGAGGTTTTCCATGGTTTCCTCAGTTATTTCCAGGCAAATGCAGGTATTGTACCTCTTGAAAGTCCGGCCATGGACGGCGATCCTTCCCTTAATCCTTTCATATGTGTGAGTGAATGATGTGTAATGTCTTAAATGTTTGTGTTGTATCGGAGGTGGCCCTGGCATTGAGCTGATCCCTCATCCGGGGAGGCCCTCCATGTCCTTGTGTGGTCAAAAAGGTATGTATGTGATCCATAGCTTAATACCTCTCCCGACCTGTAAGACCCGGGTGGCGTGGTTCGTGTAAATGCACCTAGAAGGGAGAGGTTAAACTGAGAGAAAGAAAGAAAGAAAGAAAGAAAGAAAGAAAGAAAGAAAGAAAGAAAGAAAGAAAGAAAGAAAGAAAGAAAGAAAGAAAGAAAGAAAGAAAGAAAGAAAGAAAGAAAGAAAGAAAGAAAGAAAGAAAGAAAGAAAGAAAGAAAGAAAGAAAGAAAGAAAGAAAGAAAGAAAGAAAGAAAGAAAGAAAGAAAGAAAGAAGAAGAAGAAAGAAAGAAAGAAAGTGATTAAGTGCATGGTTAATTATAAAATTAGGTTGACTGTGTAGATTTGGCAACAGCTCGTCGTCCGTTCACTTACGAAAGTATACATGCAATCGGTCTGAACATCTTAGTACCGTCCTTTAGTCTCTCTAACAGGATTGCCAGACTTCCTAATAGCAGGAAATAACAATATGTATTAATTTGTTTAATTAATTTGCAAGAAAACAATCAATTTTGTTGAAAAACTGCAAATGGCATAAATCATTCCTTATCAGTAGAGACGAGAATTCCATGCGAATGCATGTTTTTATAGGAACAAACTTAGTACATATTCATTTCATTACTTTCCGGTTCCTATGTACTTTTTCCGTACATATTTGTTTGTTTTGGCCATTTTGGGCATAGAAACATGCATAATGCATATTTAAGAAATTTTTAGCTTAATAATGTATATATTCGTAATAGACATTATATTCAGTTTAAATGCATGTTTTAATGGTTTGAGTGGACACTTCAGTTCCTCGATTTTTATGTTCCTTACGTTAGCTTCAGGAATCAGGAGTGAAGGAGGAAAAGAATGAAAAAACTGAATAAAAGAAAAAGGTTCATTCAAGTTTGCACCCGTAACTTCTTGCGATTAGAGAGATCATTCTCTGCCTACGAAAACATATTGACGGACAAGCACAGAAACCTGACAGAAACCAATTTAGAAATGTTGTTGGTTGTTAACTGTGCAAAAAAAAAAAAGTGAAGTGAAATAAGAAATTTGTAACAAAAATGAAGTGCATATTTTAATGTATTTTCCGCTTGTTCGTGCATGTTTCATAGTTTGATAGTGCATGAATGGATGCATATAGTGCATGAAATTCTCGCCTCTACTTATCAGTTTCTCTAATGATAAGAGTAAAATTCAGAATCGTACTTAACGAGTAGTCTAAAGGCAGTGTTAACAATCACAAGAAAATTATGTTTTCCTAGGAAAAGTATTCATTTGGGACTAATGTGGTATTAGAATTTTTTATTCTACTTTATCCAAGGAATAAGCTGTTAAAATCTGTGCAGTTATATTATTTTCACTTTGTATAATAGGCTTAGTCTTGATTAAACACGAATGTGTATACATTTCAGACATTTTTTTATTTGCTCTGGAGGTCTGGCTCGGACCTCGCTGAGTGACGGTGATTGTGGAGTATTAGTGGAATGATGAAGATAATTGTAAAAAAAAAAACCTTATACCCAATTTGTCCACCACAAATTCCTTGGATCGGCAGAGAAGCTAACCATTCGGCCCCGGGCGAGATTCTTAAGTTTATGCAGTAAAGGAATTTGTTACTACCGTCATGATCAGGTTTCGTAATATAATGTGTATACGAACTTTATGCGCAAGTTCTGTATATTTATTTGCACTGTCTGTGATAGGAAGATGTTCATTTGTCGTTTAAATAACAATTCCTGCAACAGAATGATGCAACAGATAGGTTTGATTGTAACTGGCATATCATACATACTTTGCATTTACATTATCAGATTACTTATTGTGTGAACATTTATCTGCATTCTTTGTTTCATTTCCACCACCTGGAAGAGCTACATCGATATCCCGTTATTGTCTCGTCGGATTATGTTATGTTCTTTGCTCTTTTCTGTTAGTTTATATGGGATGATTTGAAACGTGTCAAGGACCGTATGGTAAAATAACACCGCTTGTAACAGCGTAAATATAGGTAGAAATAATGATATTACTATTATTATTATTATTATTATTATTATTATTATTATTATTATTTATAAAAAGTATTAATATAGACTTCATATCGTTAGATTTATTTGAAGTCGTAATTGTTAGAATAAGGATATACTATGAATCCAATAGACCTCAAAGTCTCATTTTGTAAAATCTGGGAGGATGGCATTTAAGAAAGCGTCTGCATTAAGTTTAACAAATGAAGTTTAATGACAGTGACTTCAAGAATAATATTAAAATTTAAATTCGCCGCTTCATATTAATGTGGTATTAATATATTGCATTTTTACATCATCATCATAATCATCAATCTTCTGGTCTGTTAATACGTCAGGACATGTTTGATAATGTATCTTGTAAGTCGAGAGATAGGTTGGCTTCTATTTCTATGTCCATTTAGCTTGTTGGTCTAACTAAAAGAATTTAGACGGTTTTACTAGTATTTGCAGATATCTTTAGTAGATGTCTACACAATAATTTTGTATAATTCACTATTCAAGTCTTGATGGTTACGTTTCAACACTATTTCACTACCCTAAGTACTTGGAATTTCTTCTAATATTTTTTTTCATTCACTGCACTTATTTTACTATTTACTTCTTGTTTTCTTTTGAAGTGCCTATTTTTAATTTTCTGTTCTCCCTCTCTCTTCCGTCTCTCTCTCTCTCTCTCTCTCTCTCTCTCTCTCTCTCTCTCTCTCTCTCTCTCTCTCTCGGTTTTGATATTTCTCGTAGAAGGTAAGCTGCCTTCTGTAGTTCGATCTCAGAATTGGATGTAATAACTGGGTCGTCCGTTAAGACTATAAGATAATTTCAATTTTATCTTATCATTTTTGGGCCTGTTTCATCTATACAGGGTGTTAAAAAAAGTATTCAATATTTTAAGAGGTGCTGGTATGCATAAAAACAAGAAAATAATGTCTAATAAACACGGGTCCTACAACACATACTTTCTGAGATCTGAACACTTGTTCATAAGAGGTGTTCAATGTCACGTCCATTCATGGCAATGCATTCCTCTGCCCTTTTGCGTAAGGAATCACGCACTCTTTGAAATTTGTGGTTAATACGTTAACAAGAAAGTCCTGATAACGAGCCCCAGTTAATCTCTGTGGTAGCACGAATGGCCCTATTAATCTATCACCAAGAACGCCTGCCCATACGTTGATTGAGAATCGGTGCTGATGCCTTGTTTCTTCAACTGCATGGGGATTTTCATCAACCCACACTTGCTGATTACGAAAATTCACACCATCTCTCCTGAACCTCGCTCATATCCGCAACCAGACTTTTGTTTTCAGTATTCCTTGAGACGTATCATTATTCCATGCCAGGAGTGTCAACTACGGTATGATTATCTGGTAGTCTGCTGTATTGTAGGGCAGAGAAATGCATTGCCATAAATGGACGTCACATTGAGCACCTCCTATGAAAAAATGCTCTAATCTCAGAAAGCATGTGTCGTAGGACCCAGGTTTATTAGGGATTTTTTTCTTGTTTTGATGCATACTATCACCTCCTAAATATTGGATACTTTTTTTTAACACTCTGCATATACCAAACCATTTTATTACTATTATCAGTACTGTGAAACTAATTATTACTGTTGTGATGACGAGTGAACTTTAATTGACAAAAGTAAAGAAAGAAAGAAAGAAAGAAAGAAAGAAAGAAAGAAAGAAAGAAAGAAAGAAAGAAAAAACATAAATTTGCTGCTCATTTGAGTCTGGCAGTAGAATGTTTTACAGATGTGCATAATCATAACATATTTCAGAACGCTCTATCCTCATTTTTATAACGGTACAAAATTGCAAGACATGTAATTTACATAAATCTAAACTCCAATCTAATTTCTTCTGATGTGCGGTTTACATTCTTGCACAAACATATGAAGAATATAGCTTGTATCGCATTTATTAACATTAAGAAATGTGAAATTACATGTGAAATGAGAAATAGATTTTGACTACAAATGAAATGAATCCCAACGGCTGCGAGGCCAGTGTTGAACCGACCGTGTTTTAGTGATAAGTGGAGTGCAATGAGATGTGAATCAGAGCAGCTGAAATATTCGTTATAACTTTGTCATTGTCATGCTTTTTACGTTTTGAAATATCGACGTCACACCTGTGACAATAAATGGTCTGTCAATACCGCATTCTGCTTGATGTTCAAATCACACCTGTACCAACTCCAGTCCACCGTACAATACAAGTTAGCTCTCGCGTCTGCGGCATTTGTCGAATGACCTTTCAAAAGCGAATGTTCATCTTCCTCTGTTATCGATTGTGGCTTAATATGATTGTAATCACGCGCTTTTCATAATGTGAATTCAACAGATGTGCTGAAGTGGCTGGAATAGACCATTAACTTTTTTTAACTATCAAATGTGTATTCTATTGACTTAACAAAGGACTTGAATAGAGTCAATCAGCAATTATGTTTAAGCTATTTTGAGGGGAGTGAAATATAAAATAAATGTTAAAACATAGAAATATTAGCTCTTAGAAAACAAATAAGATGGAACAATATTTTAAACTGTAAACATTAATAATATCATGGACGAGATAATTTTGAAAGTAGGCGCACAGGGTGAAGTCCTCGATTAAATAAATTCATTGGACTTCTACGCTAGTGACGTGGCGAAAATCATTAGGTAAGATTCAACGAATGTTTCAATCTTTGAAAAAAATTAGAGAATAGTATGCTTTTGTTCCTAATTTTTTTCTTCATTATTACGCATAAAGAAATTATAATGATAGTACAAAATAATCGAGCTATTATTTTCGTATGTGAACAAATTCCGTACTAAGCCATTGGGTGTATTTTTTCATACTAATCACTTATAAATTATTTTCATCCTACCTTAAGTATATAGTGCCTTTTTTTATAGTTTTAATTAAAGCAGCATGATATTATTTGGAGTCCTTATATTAAATTGTACAAAAAGTTAATTTAGTCAAACATTACTGTAATAATTTGGTTTCCTACGTCTTATGTAAAGAATCAGTTACTATCAAGAGGAACGGTATAGAGTCTTAAAAAGTATAGACAATATATCGTCAAAATACTTGTAGTTAATTAATGCTGAGATCTTGGCAATAAATCCATTCTTGCTATCCAATATAGGACAATGATGCAACAAAAGGAAGACCGTTTTAATCTAGGCACCATATTTTTATTTATGACCGTTATATAATCTACACGCAACCCCCAAACTGTTTGGAGGACCACACCTGCCGTTGGTTAACGTGTTCATATCGTCCTATTACTAGTAAAACCAGTGAAGTCCAGTAATGAAAATTTGTAAAAACAGCAATTAAAACTTTATTAATGCACGAAAAATCACAATAAATTATTTAAATAAAGTAATTGGTTTGTTGCGTACAACATTTCGGGCTTATTCGATTTTACTAGAATACAGAGCACGGAAAGACAAGTGGGGAACTGTACTTAACTTATTTTACACAAAAAGAGGACTTAGAGTAGTCGGTTTTATTAGTAATAGGACGATATGATCTAGCAGGGAGGATTGTCAGACAACTCCATCGACCATATCCCTCTTTACTACTTAAGGGACGCTTATGCATGCCATGACAGGTCAGCAAGCTGAAATGGTATTTCCCTCATTTTTGATGAACAGTTATACCGCTGTGACTCGGTCGCCAGAGCCTTGTTTCTTAAAAACATGTTGCACCACGGGATGATGAGGATGGGATTTGAGTAGGAGAGATTATGGAATGCACTTCATTACATTTTTCAACCCAATTTAGAGTAATAATTAAAATAATATATACCTACATAACCTTACAACAGCTGTATACCTTTTGGTAGATTAGGTTATTCAACCCTTTAGTTCCTTTACCAGAGACTGAGGTAAAAAAGTGATATTGTTTAGTGTAGTACTCTTTGTTGTTGTATGTTGATGACTCGATTAGAGCTTGCAGAAAAGTCATCTGTGAATGAAGACATGTTGGGAAAGTGTTACGGTGAATAAAATAATAAATATTAAATTTGACGCCAAATGTTAATACACAGGCTTTCATTTTAAAACTAGCCAGCCCAACAACTATCCATTTAAAATAAATGTGATTTAAATAAAAAAACACGTCAATTTAGATATGGATGAAGAAGTTTAAAAAAATTGATTCCATAATATATTCATATATTTGATTTCAATCTCAGCCGCTCCCACTTAGAAATTTCAAATGTCACTCCTTATCTTGTGATATTTCATTTTAAAGGTGGAATAAACGCATATCTACCCACGCTATAAAAATGTTTCCTGTCGATCCGACAAAAATAATTATAAAGTAAAGCCAAAAATAATTTGTTGTCAGCAATATTGCAATTTTAGAAAATTCACTTTCAATTACATTTACAAAATGTGCTCCGTTACTGGCTAGACAGTAATACAATCTATTTTGGAACTTCCCCCGGATATTATGGAATGTTTCCTTACTAATCCACCTACATTCTTGGGTAATCCTATTTCTGAGTTCTTGATCATTCTCTCGTGGAGTTCAGAAAATACCATGATCCCATAGGATCTGGAGACCTTGCCGGCCATCCAGAGTACCTCTTCTACCAATTCATTTTCAGGGACATTTTTTATCCAGCCATTGTCGCACATGTAATGCATAATGTGGGAGGAAGGCTCCGCCTTGTTGTAAATGAATATTTGAATATTTTGTTCGTCCAAAGCCGTGTCTTCTTCATTGACTTCATTTCCTATGAACCGCGTGTTAAGTGGGTCAATTTCATTTTGTAACAGGTTCAGATACAATATTGCCCAATCTATGAAGCTTCATGCAGAATTGAAGGGTTCAGAACCATAGTGGGCCAAGCGCCATTTACTAAAACCGTAGAATACAAGGGTTAAAATGAAGTTATCACCATAATTCAATGGGAACATATAGCAAATAATATAATACCGAAGCAATCAATATTGCAACACTTTATACACTTTATATACACATTCAAACTAAATAATATGTCAATCTTCATTAAACTATGGTATTCACTTAACTTTAACCCTTGCTTTCTCCGTTTTTAATAAATGGCTTTTGGCCCACTATGGCTCTGAACCCTTCAATTCTCCGTTGTGTATTATTTATTTTGTTGCATACGTACCCAGTTTCTTAAAAATTTCTAACAATATCTATTATGTAGTGGTGGTCTACGTTTCCGTCAGGCTACGTTTCATTGAAAACTTAAGCACTTCTACGAGACAACGACTTTTAGTTCCGAAAATAAAGACGATTTATTTTCTCTCTCTCGTAAGGTACTATGGGTACACACACAATTAAAAAAAAATCTCCAAAATACGACTATTATCGGTACACTATAATATTTAATAATTCTGTAATTTTATTTTCTCCAATTCAAATCAACAACAATTTCGGTTGTCAAGCAAGGACAAAAAAATAATATATGAAAAAATAGAATCCCACAACATAAATCACTCTTGCCTACTAGGATAGCCCCAAGAAAACGATTCGGTATTATAATATTACTGAAAATAAATTATTTGCAGCTTCATCATACAATTTTTTCACCTTATTTGAAACGAATCAACGGAATACACTTATTAAAGTAAGTAGTTAGAGACTTAATGCTACCTCTAAAATGAAATAAATATCATAAGGTAGGGGACGCCATTGGAAATTTCAAGTGGTGGTAGTTGGGGGTAGTGGTTGAAACCTAATATATACTCAACATTAATTTTAAACTTCCCTCTCTGTATCTAAATCGACATGTTTTTTTAATTTAATTTACTGTAAATATATGGTGGGTTTGGATTGTTTTCAAATGAAAGCCTTGTATAAAGTGTTGCAATATTGATTGCTTCTATTATTATTATTATTATTATTATTATTATTATTATTATTATTATTATTATTATTATTATTATTATTATTATTATTATTATTGATGTTGTTGTTGTTTTAGTTTAATTCTCTCTGGCATTAATTACGCGTTCATCCCTTCAGAATCTTCTGAGACTCCTTTGAGCAATTGAATTATAAATCTATGTGTATTATCAGCACTTTGCAATATGAAATATCTACTAGATTTAATTTATTTTCGCGTCTCGTCCATCCATCACTTTTTCTAAACCCTGCATACAACAAAGATTCCTCCATACTCCCATATTTGCAAGTAGATTCGTCAATTTATTACCTTAAGGGGTTAGGTACAGCTTGAAGGACTAAAATTTTGCAAATATTTGCCCTCCATTACTGTATCTTGTACAATAATGGAAATTAGTATGTGTAAAACACTGTCCTTCTGCTATATAATAAACATAATTTTACGGTTTAAAAAAAAATATATATACTTTTTTTCAAAATTCACTGTGCTGTGATGAAGCGTTTCCCTCATAACCCAAATAGTATCCAACATTCTGTGATTAAATTTTGTGTGTGTATTTATGCGTGTCACATCTACAATACGATACAAAATCACTTCTCTACCTTTGATAAATTGTCTGATAAAAAATAAATCCGTTTACAAAATGGTCAAATATCAATATTTTCTTCTAACACAAAATAAAAAAATATTTTATTTATTCAGGACTGTAGTTTAAAAAGCATGATATTGTAAACATGAGTTTCAGCAATAAAATAAAAGAGAGAGAACACGAAAAAGTTTTTGAGTTATGAGGGAAACGATTCATCACTGTACAGTGAACTACCACCTCTTGAATTTTGAAAAAAAAAAAGAAAAAAATGTAAATAATTTTTTTTAATCGTAAAATATTTTTTTCATATAGCAGAAGGACAGTGTTTTACACATACCAATTTTCATTTTTGTACAAGATACACTAATAGAGGAAAAAAATGTTGCATATTTCCAAAAATTTTACTGCTGTAAGCTGTAACTAACCCCTTTAGTTACAACTTCTGCATAAATGGAAGCTCATGATTATTTTCAAACCCTCAGTGTTTTCACTTTCAAACTAATTAGAATTTTGTTTTCATTTTGTAGTGTGAAGGACAAAAGATATTACTTACTTACAAATGGCTTTTAAGGAACCCGAAGGCTCATCGCCGCCCTCACATAAGCCCGCCAGCGGTCCCTATCCTGTGCAAGATTAGTCCAGTCTCTATCATCATATCCCACCTCCCTCAAATCCATTTTAATATTATCCTCCCATCTACGTCTCGGCCTCCCTAAAGGTCTTTTTCCCTCCGGTCTCCCAACTAACACTCTATATGCATTTCTGGATTCGCCCATACGTGCTACATGCCCTGCCCATCTCAAACGTCTGGATTTAATGTTCCTAATTATGTCAGGTGAAAAATACAATGCGTGCAATTCTGTGTTGTGTAACTTTCTCCATTCTCCTGTAACTTCATCCCGCTTAGCCCCAAATATTTTCCTAAGCACCTTATTCTCAAACACCCTGAACCTATGTTCCTCTCTCAGAGTGAGAGTCCAAGTTTCACAACCATACAGGACAACCGGTAATATAACTGTTTTATAAATTCTAACTTTCAGATTTTTGGACAGCAGACTGGATGATAAGAGCTTCTCAACCGAATAATAACACGCATTTCCCATATTTATTCTGCGTTTAATTTCCTCCCGAGTGTCATTTATATTTGTTACTGTTGCTCCAAGATATTTGAATTTTTCCACCTCTTCGAAGGATAAATCTCCATTTCGTACAATATTCTGGTCACGAGACATAATCATATACTTTGTCTTTTCGGGATTTACTTCCAAACCGATCGCTCTACTTGCTTCAAGTAAAATTTCCGTGTTTTCCCTAATCGTTTGTGTATTTTCTCCTAACATATTCACGTCATCCGCATAGACAAGAAGCTGATGTAACCCGTTCAATTCCAAACCCTGCCTGTTATCCTGAACTTTCCTAATGGCATATCCTAGCGCGAAGTTAAAAAGTAAAGGTGATAGTGCATCTCCCTGCTTTAGCCCGCAGTGAATTGGAAAAACATCAGATAGAAACTGACCTATACGGACTCTGCTGTATGTTTGACTGAGACACATTTTAATTAATCGAACTAGTTTCTTGGGAATACCAAATTCAATAAGAATATCATATAATACTTCCCTCTTAACCGAGTCATATGCCTTTTTGAAATCTATGAATAACTGATGTACTGTACCCTTATACTCCCATTTTTTTCTCCATTATCTGTCGAATACAAAAAATCTGATGAATAGTCGATCTATTACGCCGAAAACCGCACTGATGATCCCCAATAATTTCATCTACGTACGGAGTTAATCTTCTCAAAAGAATATTGGACAAAATTTTGTACGACGTCAACAAAAGGGACAAAAGATATTATGCACTAAAACTTTGTTTAAATAGCTTTTGCTTCTTTTAGCTTACATGCAAAATAAATACAAACTGTTATAATTTTTACTGCAAATATGTCATGTTATTTTGAAAACCATCTCGCGTCCATGAGCTTTAGGGCACTGTGGCGCTCTCATATATAATTTAAAGGACGCATTAAAATATTTATAAATAAGAATTGAAAAATTCATCCTAAAAAGATAAGAGCGTACAACCAATACTTCGTCGACTTACAAGCAAAACACATTAAGTAAAAAATATTACCTCTAAAACAAAGTATTTTGTAAGCTATTTTTAATAAGTTGTTTGTCTTTACGTGTATTTAATTTTCCAATTCTAAGTTTATACACATACAATATGTATATTATGTACGCCTTTTTCTTGGAAGTAATATGTTTGACTGAATGTGTTTTGCTTGTAAACCAACGATTTATTAGCTGCAGAGAATGTTTTGCCGTTATCTCAAAACTAATAGGATATATCCTATTCAATTAATATCGTAGCTATTCGGAACATTTGACTATGTTTGTTCCGATCTTCCATCCAAAATTCGAGAAAGGAATTCTCTGAGAGATATGGAGTCCTCTAGACAAGTTAGCCTAATCAACAAAATGTTATACCTACTGAGAATCTTGAATTTTATGACAAACATAACATATATTAGAACGACAAAAAAGTAAAATGTGTAGTAGAGGAGACAAGACCTGTCCTGTGACATTATCACGCGTCGTGGCTGTATCACCAGTGAGTATGGAGGGGGAAAATAAAGCTTTAGTCTGAATTGAATTTCTACATTATATAAGTGTTATTTGTACGATTATGTTTTCAAAATAAAACGCTAATTTATGTTATAAAAATATATAATTTAATTCCTTTCCATATAAGAGAACTATTACACATGGACTTTGGAATATATTAAACTCAAAAAATAAAACATAAACTTCTGAATATATTAAACAAAACAAAATAAACAAAAACATGTCCAATTTCTATGTAACAGTGTTGTTTCTACATTTTGATTATTTAAAATTTTGAAAAACAATATTTTGTAGCATAACCTTTCGACTTTATTACTGCTTGGTATCTCATTTTATTAAGTTTTTACACTGTTCTGGTTTGATTTTAGCCCATTTTTCCCTCACTACAAGTTTGAAATTCTCTACGGTTTGTACACTTTTACTTTCTCGCACTCCTTTTCAAAATTTCCAACAAATATTCTGGTGATTGAGGAGGTGTTCGCAGTTGTTGGGATATGTTCCATATGAGCCATTCCTTATTGATTTGAGCAGTAAGTCTGTTGTTATTGTTTTGTTGGAACATATACACAAGTGGGATCGCCATTTTTTGTGCACTCTGCCTAACATTTGACCTTAAAGTGTTATTGTATACATACTTATCCGTAATCCCATCTATGAATTCTAAATTCCCCACACCATTTGCAGACATACAGCCCCACAATAGTATGCATACACCCCCTTGTTCCAATGCAGGTAATGTTTTGTTTCTGTCGTTATCTGTGTTGGGTTTTCTCCATGTCCTATGAATGCCATCGGAACCATAAAGATTTATCTCCATCTCATGTGACCAAACCACCCTGTTTCAAAATTCCTCATCCTTACCAACATGTTCTTTATCGAAGTCTAATCTTCGAGCTCGATTTGTCTCACTAATGTACGGCCTCTTTCGTGTCTTTTGCCATTGTAATCATTTTACCACAATACATGCCGGATAGTTTGATTACTGATATTCGTGTTTGAAGACTCTTCAATCATGACTCGAATTTGTGGAACACTTATTCATGGATTTTTGATAACTTTATTAACTATGAATCTTTCGTCACGTGGATTTAGCAATTTTTGCTTTGTTTTTCTTGCCAAGTTATTCTAAGTTCTATGGTTTCGAAAATTTTCTACAATGTTTTGTATTGTAGAATGTGTTTTATGCACTACTTTACCCCTTTTCCTATACAAATAGCCTTTCAGAGCCAGGCGAATAATAACTTTCTTTAAATCGGAACTGAGCTCCTTACGATGCTCCATTGTGCACAATTCTGAATGACAGACTAACAGCAAGTGACCTCCACTGAATGACAACCCTGTACACACTGCATGCTTGTTTACTATGCACCTAAACGTAACTACCCTCTATCCGTAGAGTAAGTGTACGAACAACAGTTACATGAATTTCACGGAATATGTAGTTTTAAATTTTGATGTAAGTAATAGGTGTATGTAAATTAATTTTATTCATGACACTGTGTTCGTGTTTAACTCATGAAACATAATGCATTTAGTTTTATTGCTATATTTTGAATCTTAAAGTCGTTTCAAAGGTTATTTTAATAATATATGAAGTGTACAAACAACACTATTATACACTGTATGTCCGTAGATTCGTCTAATATTAACCAAACCGAAACAAACTTAGTTTCTGACCTCCGATCGTTTCCCCTATAATAATAATAATAATAATAATAATAATAATAATAATAATAATAATAATAATAATAATAATAATAATAATAATAATAGTTTTATTTTCCCTGGCAGAGTTAAGGCCATCAGGCCTTCTCTTCCACTCAACCGGATCAAATCACATACAGAAAAATACAGACCTGTATACAAATATTAACTTAAAAATAATGATAAACATAATTAAGTAAAAAGGAGAGATTGAATACATATACACTATCAGTATTAACTTTAAAATAACAATAATAAAAATATATATAATAAAAAAGAGACTGAATACATATCACAAACAGAAAAATACATTCTAGTATACAGTATTAACTAAAAAAAATCATTAATACATATGAATATAATCTCACAACTAAAGGAATAGTACAATTATTATGATCAGCACAGCACGTGTTACATTGAGACAATGACAATTACCTAGATATAAGTGTTAATGGAAAAATAAAGTAATGACTGTGTAAAATAATAATAATAATAATGATAATAATAATAATAATAATAATAATAATAATAATAATAATAATAATAATAATAATAATAATAATAATAAATAAAAATTATACCTAAAAACTAATTCTTTGCATTTAAAATATTTCTAAACAACCTAATTTTAAACAACAGAGGACTAAGACTACCCCTGATTTCGAGCGGCAGCGAATTCCATGAGCGGGCCATGGCTATTGAGAAAGAACTTGAGTACAGAACACACATGCCATGTCTCGCCTCTCGATCTGTACAACCGTTAAACTTATTTCTTAGTTCCGTAATAGGTATTTATTTGTAATGTACATGTTCCGATTCACCAATTAATTCTCACAGTTGCAATAGTAAGCAATAAAAAATTATTTTGTGCTAATTTCAATTCGTCACAATAAAAATAATAATATTTCAAAATTTACAAGCTCAAGAAATCCATTAACAATGTAGTGGATTAATTAAAACTTCAATATGCATACAGGTATCTGTCGATACGGTTACTATAATTCTGTAACATATTTTATATTTGCGACTTTTTACAAAGATAGTGATCTCTGCTAAGCTTCAGTAAACAACTAAAATCTCGATGCAACTTGCAGATAATGGATATGGCCTCATTGGAACTAAGTATACATGTGTTCGGACAGACAGAGCTTCCTCTACGGACCAACAAAACACGCTCGCAGCGTAACGATGAACATTTGTCAATAAATTAGTATTTTTTCTGCTGCTGCACGAAGTGTAAATGAGATGAACGTGACTGGTACAATAATTGCTGCGCAATTAAGCGTAGTGAGAATTGTTTTCCATTAATTACATCCAGCGTTAATTTACACACCAAGTACTATTTGTTTTCGTCTGTTCACATATGAAGTTAAATGGGGAAAATTATTATGTGTGCTTAGTGAACTGCATTATGTTGTTTCATGTACGTGTAGACTCCAGTGTTAATAATATGTTTCGAAACCAGCTCAGTGCGTCTCACACAAAAATGTGAAATAGGAAATTGAACACTTCATTCAATCATGCCCTTAATTTACAGAACGTTAGGGATTCGATGAAACCGCAACTGGATGACAACTTACATAAAGAAGTTATCTTGTTATTTAAATCATATGAACTCTGCCGATTCTACATTTCATTACAATTATATTATTCAGATAAGAAGTACCAATAAACACTGTGCTGTACAGTTTCAGAAAAAAAAAATGTCTGTTAGGTTTGATATATTAAATTTATTTGATATTTCTTTGTCTTTGACTGATTTATGTCTTCCATTCATTTTAGTCGGTTTCCTTCTTACAGTTGATTTTGATCCTTCTAACGTATTATCGGTTTTCATTACGAGTCTTACGTTTATTTAGTTGTTCTGATATCCATGATTGAATTGATTGGTTTAATTCCTAACTTATGTTCAATCTGATTTACAATAATATCCTTTTTGGTTGGTATATGTCTCATGTTGGATTTGGTTTGTTTGAATTTTATTTTCTGTTTGGTCTGTCTTATTCTTATATTTGGTTTCGTTGCTCTCATTCTTACGTTAACCCTTAGTTGCCTGACGGCACTTAGAAGTACCGTGGTTTATTTCGCATACTGGAAGACCTGGAAGAATAATAAACCGCCAGAAATTACGTGCAACCTGATAAATAAAATCCAACAAGGATACTGACAGTACTGTACATAGAAATACGACCTTTTTTAAAATAAAAAAAAATAAAAATAAAAAATAAAAAAAATAAAAAATTTCTGAAAAAATTACCGTATGTTTTGAATTCATATTCTAACAACATTCACTAAAGAAAACGGATTTATTTTAATTTTTTCTTATGTCCGGCAACAAAGGGTTAAGTTCAGCTGGCTTCATTTTTACAATGGATTTGATTAGTTTGATTCTTACGTTGGTTTGAATTATTTGCCTCTTAAGTTCGGTTTGGTTTATTTGCTATTTGTTTTATTTTGACTGGTTTGATTGTTATGTTAGTTGCAGCTCATTTCATTCTTAAGCTGTTTTGATTGACTTCATTCATACATTGATTTTGGTTCATTTGATTCTTACATTGTTGTTTTGGTTTTGTTCTCATTTCATACTTGGTGGTTTGATATTTTTGTTGGATTTGGTTTGTTTTACTGTTGTAATTGGATATGGTTGGTTTTACTTTTATATTTCACTTGATTCGTATGAGTGCTAAATTAGTTTTATTTGTTTAGTTATTATGTTGAATTTGCTTCTTTATGTTCAATGTTGGTTTTGATTACTTTGGTTTTCATGTCTATTTTGTTTGTTTTGATTGTTATGTGGTTTTTGCTGGTTTGATTAAACTCTTATATTGGTTTTGTTTGGTTTTGTTAATATATTTGTTGATAATACCTCCAGATAATGTGAACGAAGTTATTTCTGTCCTCTCCTAGCCGGACAGTATGAAGAATTCCATTTCTGGGATGGTGACTTGTCACCGCATGGTGTGGCTTCATGTTGCAACTCATCACTGTCCATATTTATTCAAAAATGGAAAAGTAGAGACTTTCATAATAAACGGGGAACGCTACTACAGTATGCTGTAGAATTTAGTCACTCCTTGACTGAGCAATCACGACCATGAAAACAATCTTCATGCAATATGAAGCATCGCTCCACATCTACACCCCTGCGCAACAATTAATTCCACAGATCTTAGGCGATCGTATCATCAGTTGGAAATTTCCCACATGACTCTACAGTTATCAGATCTCAATTCATGCGAATTTTGGTAGTGGGATTGCCTTAAAGAACTAATTTTCGTGGTACACTCAACAAACCTTCAGCAAATGAAATATGTTATCTCGCAATAAATGGGGAATACAGTATTCCAGTACATTGCAAAATTCTGTATATTGTGTCGAAGAAGAAAAGATATGTGTTGAACAAGAGCATGGCAGATATACAGTATTCCCAGTGTTTTGTATAAACCAAAACCCTATTTTTTGACAAACATAGTGATGTTTTTTCTACCTCAATAATAATATTTTTGACGCTTCAAAGTTTGAAGTATTTTTATTAATAACTTATATTGTGAATTATGAAGACATTGTGCAGGTAAGTGTTACTTCGATTAAATAGTACTCAGAAATTATTTAACCGATAAGAATTATTAGTGTACAGGGAAACTATATTTCGAAAAGATCATGATTATCTCAAATTTTTGGCTCCCAAATCTAAATTAACTTATGGTGAACTTATTTGGCTCTCAAACACTGCTATTTCAAGGCTTACTACGTCTCATTTTTATATTTAGTTTCGTTCCTTCAGCCTATGTCACCTGTTCATACTACGCAACATAAAAACCTCTCCATACGTGATCCAGGAGAAATGTACACACTATTTTCTCGGCAGTCACATTCGATCTATAATTCTAAGAGGCTGACGGCATTTGTCTGAGCGAAACCTGTTCCCAGGCGAACGCTCTACATTACGATATCATATGCCATTTATAGAAGTTAATATTTATATGTGCACTATAATATTAATGTTCAGGGTTTGAACTAAATTATTTTTTTAGTAAATGCAGTCATTATAATTTGCAGACACTTTGCTATGATACATTCATGCAGTAATTAAATTACCTTTTAATATACGTCCTTTAATTATCAAACTGTGTTGTCCTATATTTATTTCTTCTTGTCATTTGACAATCACATTCTATAACCTTGCTACGTGCACCGCAGACCTGCCATGTTGCAGCAAAACTTGGAAACATCACCGAGTACGGAATTAGTACACAGTAAATAGTCGAACTACATCTCAGCTGGTCAGATCACAATGTGTTCATCAAGCTCGAAGACTCGCATATAATGTAATCAAATTTTGTAATGCAGAGAAGAAGAATGGTGTCACGATATCGATAGTAAAACCAATAGAAAGGGCCGTCAGAATGTTAAATTTAAGTACAAAAAAAATATGCAAAACATACAATGAGGGCAGTTATCATCAGAAGGTGAGTGTACCGATTGCTTCTTTTTTATTTGCATTCCTCCCGCGCCAGTGATGTCAGCCACTAGGTCTACGATCCGCTTCGCCAGGTAACACCTAATTTCTGTACCCTCCACGCAATTACAAACCGAAACCAGTCTCAAGTGGGGCATGAATAAAATACCTAAATTCTCAAGAATTTCAGCATGTCTTAAATGCAGAATGTGGTTATATAGATTTTCGAAACATGAAGCCAAATCAGAATATACTACGGTCGTTTGGAAAGTTAGGATTATTCTGAAACAATCTTTATTTCTCAACATAATCGCCCGTGAGATTCACACACTTGGTCCACGGTGCTGCAATGTACACAGATTCATCGAGGTCTGCAAAAAAACCTTCTGTTGCTGCGATAACCTCTTCATTTGACGAAAATTTCTTCCAGCCAAGTGAGTTTTGACCTTTGGGAAAAAAAAGACGTTTGAGGGTGTGAAATCTGAATAATAATAATAATAATAATAATAATAATAATAATAATAATAATAATAATTTATTTTAGCTGGCAGAGTTAAGGCCGTAAGGCCTTCTCTTCCACTCAACCAGCAAAAAGTGTATATACATATGCATGAACTTACAAAGAATTCAACAATTTGATTTAGATGAGTTACATGTATACAAGAGTTATTTAAGAATTAAACAACAAAATACTATGAACTATTAATTAAACACTGAAATAAGCTGTGTAGTAGTATTAAGCTAAAATACATAGAATGTTAATATATTTCAAATGATATTAGATAACAGAAAGAGATTATTATGAGACAATTTTGAAAATACAGCACTATCAGGATGATGTCTAAAGAAAGAAGTAACAATGTAGTCAGTGATAGTTTAATTCAGTATGATTGGAGTGAAATGATAATAAGGTTATCTTTTAAGCTGTTTTTAAAGGTGTTTATTGTTTTGCAGCCCCTAATACTTTATGACAAGGAATTCCATTGACGCGAGGTGGATACTGTAAAAGATGATGAATAACAAGATGTTCTATGAAGAGGTATACTTAGCGTGCCACAGATAAGTGATCTGGTATTTACGTCGTGGTTAGAGTATAGATAAGAGAAAGGAGACGAAAGGTAATTTGATGTTAAGGTGTGCAGAATTCGAAAGAGTAAAAACAAAGAGTGGGTAGTGGCAACAACTCGAACCGTCTATGTAAAGATTACTTTTTGGTCCTACGTATGGTAACAATATTGCTATTAGAGAAGAAAATTCGCTCCGGCGCCGGGAATCGAACCTGAGTCCTTGGTTCTACGTACCAAGCGCTCTAACCACTGAGTTACGCTGAAGTTCAATCCACAGCACCAGATCGAATCTCACTCCTCTAGTGTTTTTTCCGTATCGGTCTCCAACATCACAAACCTAGTGATCACAAACCGCCTCAAAAGTCGGGCTTTTTTTTTTTAATTGAGCAAGACAATCCCTCGAAATTTGAAATAGAACGTACTTTTGTTTATTTTTCAGTAAAGATATGTTTTAATGCTGGAAAATATTTTCTCGTAAGATTTTAACCCCAGATTTCGGATCGGTTTATATTGACCAATTAATTTATATAAAGAAGTATAAAAGATATATTTTTCACACGTGTGCTTAAGAAGGTCAATACCTGTTTAATCCATTGTATAAAACTCTCATGCAGATGTCGTAGTCTTTAAATGAAATGAAAAAACAAACATCGTTATTAAAATAGGAATCTTATCCTCCACAGAACATTGGTACTTGTTTAAACTGTTTTGCTATTTTATTGGTTGTGGTATACATAACACGTGAATATACTGAATATACAGGGACATCATTTTATTTTTACTTCAATTTTTATTGTACCTGAGTTTTTGAATGTACTTCACTCCCACCCCTTCTACTAATGAAGTTCAACAGTTCTCCACACAGATCCATACAGTCATAGTAGCATCACTGTTATAGTAAACAGTACGTTTCAAAAATATATTCACGTTTTCCAGTGATGAAAGAGCTTTCAATATTGCATCATTTTCCATTTGCCTACGTCGCATCCCTGTTTCCCCCACCTGCTTCTATTCGCCTCTCTGTAAATGCTAGTGGCTGGGCTGTCTTAGCTCTTTTCTGAGAACATTAATTTCTGTTAGAAATTGGACGTCTACGTAATATTATACCCATACAATTACTTAAATAAAAGGGCCTCGTTAAGTAATTAACTGTCACATGATTTCCTCCCTTTCTACGACGCTGCGACGTAACCACTTGGATGGACAGTACATAGCAAGTCTGAGTAATTTTCTTTTCGGATCGGGCATAAGTGAAGATTGAATTTACAGTACGTAAGGTCTCTTTTATAGAGTAGGTACAGAATTATTTCAACCTGGTAATTGGAATTACGTACAAAGTCTATAGTGCGATAATATGCACATTAGAACTGAAGCCTGTATCGAAATGAACGGCTACCATTTTCAAAAATGTGTATAAATATCCACATTATGATTATTTTTCAATTTAACTTCATTCTCTATAGTGTACGCTAGACAGTATACAGTGCACAATGAATACGTCCGCATGGAAAGCTCAGTTCGTGAGTAAAAACACTCATTGTTAATACTATACTGTATTTAAGTTAGATTAAACAAAAACCTAATGAAAATTATCAAACTCAAAATCGCGATATTTCCTAGTTTACGTACATGGATGAAGTACTTTTCTTCCCCCCTATACCTAGTAAGGTGTTTTGTTCGTATATTACGCCAGTATCATCGAACTCCAGTCGTGGAAGGGGGTTTCCGGTTCTTAATCGTTGATCCAAAGGTTAATATTAGAAATGTTAGTAAAAATAAAATGATATCCCTGTACTATGACTGGCATGGAGACGAAACAGCTGAATATTTATTTCTGTCGTCATCATCGGCCCTTTATCGGCTTCGCATGTTTCTTCTCACCATACTACAAGACGCCTATCCAGTTCTCTGTGTGAAGATGGACGGTGAGAAAGTAAAATATCCCATAAAACTTTGGTGAAGTAATAAACTTAACGTTACACATAGGGTAAAGCATTCAATTTTACGATGTTCGAAACGTAAATAAAAAAGTATTGGAGAAATATCGTCACTGTTGTAGTTCTGTAAACCACGACGTTGTTTCACTAACAACACAGATTTTGAACACTGTGATTCGAACGTATATGGAGAGTCGTTTGAGTGTGGAGTGGACGCTCTCGTACATCATCTGAGCCCAGATGCTTGTACAAGATAGTTCGTCAATAAATAGCCTTTCCACAAGGGGGATAAAACATGGGCAGTCTAGTACACGGGGAACATGATGCGTCATAAAACTCTCAAACGCTTGTCACACTATCATCTTGGATACATACGGCTGCTGTGTCTTTCGCTCTTCGATTTTTACGAGGGTATCGCGGCGGGGATTATGAGTGTTTATCTACACCTTAAAATGAAGCGAACGGAAAAATACTGCCACGAAATAAATAGCTTACAAGATATATATTTTGTCAGAGGACTAGTATTTTAAAAATATATATTGTAACGTACAGACTTAACTCACTTGTTCTAAGTTTTTTCTTAGTGGATGGATCGTTATGAATGATTTGTGAGACGATAGAAAGGAAACTGTAATGCAGTGAGAAAACTTGACCCAACATCGTTAAAGAGCGAATTTGAGGCTTTTGTTTTCAAGCTTTATTCTACATAGGTAGCGATTGCCTATTCAAAAGCCAGGACACTTCTGAAATAATTAAAATTAGGTATGTAGACAAGAATTTAAAGAAGCTATGATTTAAAGTTTGATTTTCTAGCCAATATCTTTTTTCCACAATTTTATATATAAAAAAGGTCCACACGTCGCAGTTTCTGTCCAATTATCTTGAAATTTTGAACATAACCCCAGGAAAGACTATGTAACAAATGTGTCACATAGATTTTATGTAACTCTAATAATTATTGAAGTATATGAATATATAAATATGTAAATTACTATAAAAAGTGGAAAAATAAAATTGTGCCCACAATTAAATTTTTTTTTCTCAAAGACCAAGGACACGAGAATAAAATTAGGTGACACGATTCCTTATTAAGGTGAAATAAATGGCAGGATTTTTTTTCAAAGTGATTTTTTTTATGTTCGACGTGTGGAACCATTTATATATTAATTAATTAAATTGATTAAAATTACAATATCTCCAAAACCATCAAAGCGAGATAAAAGAGATTTTGCACAATGTAACTGACAAATAAAAGTAGCATGCGATAAAAATTTCAGCTCAATAAATTGAAAACTGTAAGATTTAGTAATTTCACCTATGCCTTCCTTTAACTCTACAGTTTCTGTATATTCTACTTAAAGATTAATTTTTTTGGTCCTACAGAATTATCTGTTATGGTTACCATTGGTTATTAATGGAGAAAAATTCGCCCAACACTGCATAAGGAGTCCCGGGCACCAAGTCGCTCAAATGAGTGCTCTCCTTGTGTGATGACTAGACTTCGGAATTTGGGTAAAAACCTATTTTAATCTTTAAAAGATAAGTTCATAAAAACTTGCAAGTACATTTTTCATATGAAACTATACCTAAAATTGATATTTTAATAGCACCTAAAAATACCTATTTTGACGACAAAGCCTATTTTAACCTATTGAATATGTTTTATCTCTAATAGGTCAAAACACCCATTCTTATTTCAAAAATTTATATTTTAAATTCCAAAATGTATTTTTAAGTGTGCGTTAATTGTGTCACAGAGCATATCAGGTTACAATATCCAAATGTACATAAATTGATTTCTACTGTAAAAAAAGTTTTCGTCAAGACGTCAACAAGGGTTCAGATTTTCCTTGGCAAATTGCCCAATGTCTCTCTGCCACCAGGACCTGCTGGGAAACATGGTTGAAAGCTGCAGAATACTACAACGGTCACATTAGTAAAGTGAAAGATATTGTTTCAAGTCTAGAAGACGAGACTGGAAGTACTGTTTCTGCAAAGGAAGTCATGGAAGATTCTGGTATTCAGAGAGACCTAGCATTTTTAAAATCACACTTCACTTTCCTAGTGCACGTTATTGCATCTCTGGAAGCAGTAGAAAAACCACTGTATGAACAAATGGAAATCTTTCATGATACGCAAGAAAGGATCAAAAGTGTTCCCGGTTCTGCTGGAAATAAAGTAGGGATAAACTGGAGCAAGTTCTGCAGAGAAATGTACGACCGAAGGACCTGCATACTGCTTCAGTGATATCCTAACAGGGAAGAACACGGATTTATAATGTAACATTCTTGTCCATCTAGTGTCAAAATTGAAATACGCTCCTGTTACTTCAGTGGATGTGAAGCATACAAATTTGTGTTGAGTGACAGACGCATTGTTTTTTAATTTATAATTTAGAAAAAGTATTAGACATTAATGGACAAGGCTTAGTAAAAATTGATTGTATTTGACTTGTTTCTATACTGAATTTATGTCTAAAACATATTTTTCACATTTAATTGTTTAGTTTATGTATAACTAGTGGAAAAATCCAAATACCTGGGAGCAACAGTAACAAATATAAATGATACTCGGAAGGAAATTAAACACACAATAAATATGGGAAATTCCTGTTATTATTCGGTTGAGAAGCTTTTATCATCCAGTCTGCTGTCAAAAAATCTGTAAGTTAGAATTTATGAAACAGTTACATTACCGATTGTTCTGTATGGTTATAAAACTTGGAGTCTCACTTTGAGAGAGGAACATAGGTTAAGGGTGTTTGAGAATAAGGTGCATAGGAAAATATTTGGGGCTAAGCGGGATGAAGTTACAGGAGAATGGAGAAAGTTACACAACACAGAACTGCACGCATTGTATTCTTCACCTGACATAATTAGGAACATTAAATCCAGACATTTGAGATGGGCAGGTGATTTAGCACGTATGAGCGAATCCAGAAATGCATATAGAGTGTTAGTTGGGAGCCCGGAGGAAAAAAGACCTTCGGGGAGCTCGAGACGTAGATGGGAAGATAATATTAAAATGAATTTGAGGGAGGTGGGATATGATGTTAGAGACTCAGGATAGGGATCTATGGCGGGTTTATGTGAGGGCGGCAATGAACCTCCGGGTTCCTTAAAAGCCAGTAAGTAAGTAAGTAAGTAAGTAAGTAAGTGTTTCAATATAATTCAAATTGTTTATTTTTCACTCTAACAACAATTTATCACTAAGCCTCAAGGCATTTACTCTATTGTATCATGGTACTCTTTGTCGATGGAAACCTGTAGTGGTTACAGGAAGAAATTAAATCAAATCATAGTTAGATATTTGTTGTTCTTGTAGTTCTAACAGAAGTGGTAATAACGGTATATAAACATTTAAAATTATTAAATTCTAAAAGTGAATTTCTAGTGATTTGAAACGTATTTTTAAAGATTATTTTCGTTAGAGTCTATTTCCAATTGTTTACAGACTATTTCCTACACTTTCAAGCCTATTTTAGACACCTAAAATTACATTTTAACTACCTAAAAATCCGTACTCTATTGATGACTGATGACTTACATGTGTCAATTTATATGTCGAACATGGAGTAAGACCACTAAAGGAAAGTACCAAGAGAGAGAGATTCAATCCAGTGCTGCGTATTGAGCCTCGGAGTAGCTCAGTGGTTAGAGCACCCAATGCGTAGAACTGGGAATCCCGGATTCGATCCCCGGCGCCGGAGCGAGTTTTTCTCTATTAATAACCAATCAGTAGGCCTATATTCTATATAGTTCATTACAGATTTTCACATTTAACATATTTTCTCAGAAATTATAACTGAAACAACGACCAATTATATGCAATGACGTTCGTCGTGATTTAGGGCTTAGCGAGCGCTACTCGTGACTCAAATTTGCACTCGGATGAGGGTTCCGAATATCGGTTCAGCTAATTCCTGGTTGGGTTTATCTGAGATCTTTCTCAGTTGTAAGGCGCATATCAGGTAATTCTCGAATCCTTCTCGCCATTATACCATCTCATTATCACTAGCTCCACCGTCGTCAGATAACCGCAAATCTGATAGTGTCGTTGAATAACGTAATATGTAACATGCATATTAGTCAGGTGATCTACTAAAACACAAATTTCACATTTCTTGCTAAACATTTCATGAAATTATATAGGACAGTTGGATAATTCCGATGTAGTGGAAATACAATTCTTCTTTTGGTTTTATTCACAGGAACTAAGTCACTAAGTGGATTGGTATTTCTAAAACTCGAAATGCAGTGATCAGAAAAATAATATTAAGGAAAGATAATTTAAGTTTTGTATATAATTATAATTTACAACCCTATATCTTTATGGTCCTCTGATTGAGGTTCTGGCTGATATACAGGGTGTTTCCGAGGTGGTGTTACAAACTTTCAAGGATGATGGCGAAGGGCACATGTATCAATTCGAGATAAGGAACCATGGTCCGGAAATGACTGAGTCTAAAGTTATAAGCAAAAATAGTTGTGTGGAAATGGAATTGTAATTTCACACCACGTGCCCTCCTTCCCTTAACGTTTGGAACATTCGTGGAAAGATGGTATGGGCCGGATATCTCCTACGTGGGTACTTGATCCAATACAATCTGTGATCTTGTCTACTGTTCCCATTGGCTCATCCGTATTCGAAAATCAGGTCTGCTTATTCCGCTCTCGTGTATTCCTCCATTTCACTAGGACTGATCGACTGGACACTGCAACTTGTACACATACACTGCTGTCTACAGACGTGCATATCAGGACCGACCATGTCCGTTACACATTACGCTATCTGGATTGCTTTAGTGTAGTTTCCTGTCCCCACCCCTCAGACAGCGCACTGAATAGAATACTGTAAGTAGACAACGTAAACAACGTCAGATGAATACAGTCTGTGTAAGATGTACAGATAAATACACATAAATAAGGTATACAGGGGAATAAAATTATGTCATTTCCTCACAACTATTTTTGTTTGTAACTTTCGACTCAATCATTTCCGGACCAGGGTTCCTTAACTCAAATTGATACATGTCCCTTTCGCCATCATCCCTGAAAGTTTGTAACACCACCTCGGAAACACCCTGTATACTATTATCAGTCAGTACACCTCACTTGACGATATGTGTCAGAGGAAGAACAATTTTATTGTTTGTATGTATCTGAAGTCTGATTAGTGTAATATGTAGCTAGTCGGCGATATATGCAATGGAGGACGAAAGAAATTGGCCACCCTACCCCATTATCTCCTGCCCCAGTTGCCTCAAAAGTGATGCCTTGTTGGTATCACTTGTGAGGATCAGACCTGTCTTCGGACAGTTGACTAAGCACCAATATTCTTGCATATTTTATTATTATTATTGTTATTATTATTATTATCATTATTTATAAAACAATTATATTACCGGTTGTTCTGTATGGTTGTGAAACTTGGACTCTCACTTTAAGAAAGAAACATAGGCTAAGTGTATTTGAGAATAAGGTGCTTAGGAAAATATTTCGGCTAAGAGGGATGAAGTTACAGAAGAATGCAGAAAGTTACACAACGTATTAGGCCTACTGCGTGCATTGTATTCTTCATCTGACATAATTAGAAATATGAAATCCAGACCTTTGACATGGGGACGGCATGAGGCTAACACGTATGAGTGAATGCATATAGAGTGTTAATTGGGAGGCCGGAGGGAAAAAGACCTTTGGGGAGGCCGAGATGTAGATGGGAGGATAATATGAAAATAGATTTGAGAGAGGTGGGATATGATGGTAGAGACTGTATTAATCTTGCTCAGAATAGGGCTTATGTGAGGGCGGCAATGTACCTCCGGATTCCTTAAAAGTCATTTGTAAGTATTATTATTATTATTATTATTATTATTATTATTATTATTATTATTATTATTATTATTTGACAGAGGAATGTAAGGATAGTGAAAAAATGTCTCTGTACCTTCAAGGACATACCATAACTTCACCATTTCTTGTACAAGTATAGCAGTCATATTTACATCTGTTATTAAATAATTATGCAAACAGGAGTGTTGTAACACGTTAATTTTTTCCCTGATTACTATTCATTAAATGTTGATGTCCCTGCTTTGCATTCAGTTACGTTACACCCCAAGTTCAACATCGGAATTACGATACAAACTTCCTAGCTGTCATTACAATGGAAATGAACAATTTTCTTGAAAAAAAATTACGGGTTTAATATTATGTGTCACATATGAGATACACTATTAGATTCACAAAGTAGTTGTTCACCTGATGATAGTAAGAAATACTGTATCATATTTCATATTTGCTCCAGTAACGTCTTGTGACGTACTGTAGAACTGATACTTTCAGAGTACAAATATTGTTTTTTTTTTTTTCAACATAAAAGGAATATTTCTTGTGATAAAATGAAATTGTACATTGTTATTTTTGTAAGGAGGCTAGAATCATAATTGTATACTTTGTATGTTATTTTTATATGTATGGGTAAATTATTTTAGTTTGGGAGGTAGATGTTCATAATTACAAGTAATTGTTTTTTATATTATTTGTTTATTATTTTCTTGTTCTAAGGAGGTAGACGATTGGAGCACATCTTTGGTTACCACCCGGCTGTACATGTTTGTCGTTCTGGTTCACTGACATTGAGAGATACGCTATTACTTTTCATTCGGTAGAGATATTGTCAAGCTCACACAACTTCACAGTTTTGGCACCAAATTCCTAGCTCTGGTAATAATACTGCCCATTCAAATACTTCGTTTCACTTGTACACTTTAGACATACAACCTATTAGTGTAATTGTATTGTATTTATTAACAATCCATGGTATTCATACATTGCTTCATAGCTAGAATATGGAACAAATCAAAAAACATAATACTATTTTAAAGTCTTAATTTATAGTCACAGTCTAGATGAAATATATACAGAAGAGATTTACAATATAGTCTACTAGTACAACACAAAGTTTTAGTATCAATTTAATGAATCGTTATTGAATGTCATGAATTCACCTGCAAAATAGAAGGCGTGAGAAATTACGTACTTCTTTAATTTTGCCCTAAATAATCTTATGTTTTGAGTTTCATTTTTTATAATGATAGGGAGGCTATTAAAACTTTTTACTGCCATATAACGCACTCCTTTTTGAAAGCACGATAGACTTGCCGATGGAGTATGAAAGTCATTTTTTGAAGTGTATTTTTATGCTATGAACTATTGAATTAGTTACAAAGTTTTCACAATTACATAAGAGGAAGATTGTTGATGAAAAGGTATACCGACAAGCCATGGGCATTATTTGTAGTTTTTTTTAAATAGTCCTACAAGATTCCCTAGATTTGGCACCTACTATTATTCTTATATTACTATTATTGCCTACTATTATTCTTATATTTTTATTTGTAAGTTTTAATGTATTTTTATAGATTTAAACATTTTTAATTTCATAATGACTTTCGTGAGAAGATGTTTGTGCATATCAGGTTAATTTTCAATGTGAAGTGATACGTTCTTGTTTTCCATATATGTTCAATGTAAATTTCATCCAATCTGAAGATGACCTTTTAAGATTGAAAAGATTGAAAATTTTTGTTTAAATTATATTAAATGAGATTGTAATATCTTATTCATCCATAAAATATAAGTTCATGACTGATTACCTTCACCCATTAATATAATATATTTGACTAATCGGAGAAACGTCTTTGAAATTATTTCTTAACTAGCCTACACTCGCTCAGTCGTTCAATCAATCAATCACTCACTCACTCACTCACTCACTCACTCACTCACTCACTCACTCACTCTCTCTGTCTCTCTCACTCTACTATTTTTTCTCTGTTTTCACCTCTCTCTCTCTTGTCCCGAATTGTAGATGCTTGCTTTCGTATTGTATACCATAGACACTATATTGGTAATGCCATTTTGACTATTTAATTTTCAACGTTAAAAAATTCTACTCTGAAATTCAATATTGTTGTGCATTACGTAGTTGTCTTAGCAGTAAACTCCATTCGTGGTAAAGAGTCTAACTTCCGGATTGGTTACAACTGAGTTTTTCCACTTCAAAGCTGTATTCAACTTCATTTACTATTCAATTCTAAACAACCTTTGTAATTGACACTGGCTGCTTTGCATAAACGACGAAAGAAAGAAGTTGTTTAAATGGAGAAAAAGACTCACACCAGCCTTTAAAATGTTGATTTAAGAGCAAAATTAAAATAAACAGTACACTTTTGAGTAGGCCCTAAGTAGACTCTCATTGTTCCCAAATATTTATAACACGAACACAAAGGAGTGTACTTTAAGTTAAATAAGAAACTTTCCGAGAACAAGAAACTGCGTTCAAAATGGAAATGAACATCATTTCTTTCCATGTTAAAGTGTAGAGAAGAATATTCAATATTTTCTTATTTGATTTCAGTAAATAACTTGGAATAGAAGTTGAAATAAAGCCAACCGTGAAGAATAACCAGCTCACTACGTTTTCTCACTGCCATTTGTAAGCTCTTGAGCGTTCACTTAGCGAGTTTCTGCCATACTGTACTCTGCCTATAGAATATTAATTAGGTTTACTCTAATCTAAGCTCTCGTTGGGTTTTCTTTTCACCCTAACTGTAAACGATACGTTATGGACTCATATTGCCGAGGTCAGCGCTACACCACTCTACACTAAAACGGCAACAGGCCAGTTCAAGCTCAGTAAATCAAGCGATCTATCTATCTATCTATCTATCTATCTATCTATCTATCTATCTATCTATCTATCTATCTATCTATCTATCTATCTATCTATCTATCTATCTATCTATCTATCTATCTATCTATCTATCTATCTATCTATCTATCTATCTATCTATCTATCTATCTATCTATCTATCTATCTATCTATCTATCTATCTATCTATCTATCTATCTATCTATCTATCTATCTATCTATCTATCTATCTATCTATCTATCTATCTATCTATCTATCTATCTATCTATCTATCTATCTATCTATCTATCTATCTATCTATCTATCTATCTATCTATCTATCTATCTATCTATCTATCTATCTATCTATCTATCTATCTATCTATCTATCTATCTATCTATCTATCTATCTATCTATCTATCTATCTATCTATCTATCTATCTATCTATCTATCTATCTATCTATCTATCTATCTATCTATCTATCTATCTATCTATCTATCTATCTATCTATCTATCTATCTATCTATCTATCTATCTATCTATCTATCTATCTATCTATCTATCTATCTATCTATCTATCTATCTATCTATCTATCTATCTATCTATCTATCTATCTATCTATCTATCTATCTATCTATCTATCTATCTATCTATCTATCTATCTATCTATCTATCTATCTATCTATCTATCTATCTATCTATCTATCTATCTATCTATCTATCTATCTATCTATCTATCTATCTATCTATCTATCTATCTATCTATCTATCTATCTATCTATCTATCTATCTATCTATCTATCTATCTATCTATCTATCTATCTATCTATCTATCTATCTATCTATCTATCTATCTATCTATCTATCTATCTATCTATCTATCTATCTATCTATCTATCTATCTATCTATCTATCTATCTATCTATCTATCTATCTATCTATCTATCTATCTATCTATCTATCTATCTATCTATCTATCTATCTATCTATCTATCTATCTATCTATCTATCTATCTATCTATCTATCTATCTATCTATCTATCTATCTATCTATCTAATCTATCTGTCTGTCTGTCTGTCTGCCTGTCTGCCTGTCTGCCTGTCTGCCTGTCTGCCTGTCTGCCTGTCTGCCTGTCTGCCTGTCTGCCTGTCTGCCTGTCTGCCTGTCTGCCTGTCTGCCTGTCTATCTATCTATCTATATATCTATCTATATATCTATCTATATATCTATCTATCTATCTATCTATCTATATATCTATCTATCTATCTATCTATCTATCTATCTATCTATCTATCTATCTATCTATCTATCTATCTATCTATCTATCTATCTATCTATCTATCTATCTATCTATTCCTCAACCATGTTTCTCTTTCCTATATTATTTCACTTTGCTTTAATTCATTCTTCTGCTCATGCCATCGACGTATTTTCTTCTCGGTCGTCATTTTCTTTCCTTACCACATATTTCTTCTCCAGTAAAGTATATTAACTTTACAGGATGCCACAAGAGGAATGCAAAATACTTCAGGATAATGTAGTTTGGGTTAATCTACATCGATTTAATCTGATATATCTGTGTTCTAAATGTAGCTGTTGAGAAGTTATTGACGGGCAACTTTTAAATGGGGAGAGGCACTATAGACATATATATACGTTTTAGAACACTGTGATATGATACATTATTGAAAATGCTGCATACTGTGTTGTTTCAATAAGTTTATTTCATAGTTAAGTGCAAGCTCAGTAAGAAAATAAAATAATTACACAAGACAAGTTACTAAAGTTGCCCTTCTTATGGATTCCACGAATTATAAATTCACATCAGGTACTAGTACCAGTTCTGTTTCCGACCTAAATGAAGCATATAGTAACTTGCCAGTTTCAGATTACATGAGAAAACACACAGCTAGATGGAACCCTTCGATTGGGAAAACGTCTGTATTCCTTAACAGCAACCAATGCACTGCAATCACAAAATCCATATAAAAAGCATATTTGAATATTCACTATGCGAATATACGAATTAAATGTAAAATGAACGTGCATTCAGTTGCGTGTGTTGCGCTGGCGTAGCGATGCTCAGATGCTGCCATGTGCAAAAGATCTGGCGTGACACGTCAAATATAATAGACGGAACCGCAAGACGTTCCAGTATTTCTCCCCTTAATTTCTCCCCAACCGTTAGACTTCGAACATAGGTATGTCAGGTTAAATCGATGTAGATTAATCCAAACTACATTATCCTGAATTATTTTACATTCCTCCTGAGACACCCTGGATATCAGTTTTATTGAAAGACAACCTCCTGAATTTACAGGCTCTGCCATTAAAGGCATGGTGAATAGAACAATACTTTCTGTAAAAATATGTCTAATTATACTGTATGAATAATGAATTTGATTTAGTTCTCTAATTTCTTCATTAAAGTTGTATAACTTTTTATTTCCCTCGAATCTTCAGTACTTGGCACTTTACCTCTCCAGTTGATTTTTTAGTCATGTGTTAGATCATTCTTACTTACTTACAAATGGCTTTTAAGGAACCCGAAGGTTCATTGCCGCCCTCACATAAGCCCGCCATCGGTCCCTATCCTGTGCAAGATTAATCCAGTCTCTATCATCATACCCCACCTCCCTCAAATCCATTTAATATTATCCTCCCATCTACGTCTCGGTCTCCCTAAAGGTCTTTTTCCCTCTGGTCTCCCAACTAACACTCTATATGCATTTCTGGATTCGCCCATACGTGCTACATGCCCTGCCCAACTCAAACGTCTGGATTTAATGTTCCTAATTATGTCAGGTGAAGAATACAATGCGTGCAGTTCTGTGTTGTGTAACTTTCTCCATTCTCCTGTAACTTCATCCCGCTTAGCCCCAAATATTTTCCTAAGCATCTTATTCTCAAACACCCTTAACCTATGTTCCTCTCTCAGAGTGAGAGTCCAAGTTTCACAACCATACAGAACAACCAGTAATATAATTGCATTATAAATTCTAACTTTCAGATTTTTGGACAGCAGACTGGATGATAAAAGCTTCTCAACCGAATAATAACACGTATTTCCCATATTTATTCTGCGTTTAATTTCCTCCCGAGTGTCATTTATATTTGTTACTGTTGCTCCAAGATATTTGAATTTTTCCACCTCTTCGAAGGATAAATCTCCAATTTTTATATTTCCATTTCGTACAATATTCTGGTCACGAGACATAATCATATACTTTGTCTTTTCGGGATTTACTTCCAAACCGATAGCTTTACTTGCTTCAAGTAAAATTTCCGTATTTTCCCTAATCGTTTGTGTATTTTCTCCTAACATATTCACTTCATCAGCATAGACAAGAAGCTGATGTAACCCGTTCAATTCCAAACCCTGCCGGTTATCCTGAACTTTCCTAACGGCATATTCTAGAGCGAAGTTAAAAAGTAAAGGTGACAGTGCATCTCTCTGCTTTAGCCCGCAGTGAATTGGAAAAGGATCAGATAGAAACTGACCTATACGGACTCTGCTGTATGTTTCACTGAGACACATTTTAATTAATCGAACTAGTTTCTTGGGAATACCAAATTCAATAAGAATATCATATAATACTTTCCTCTTAACCGAGTCATATGCCTTTTTGAAATCTATGAATAACTGATGTACTGTATCCTTATACTCCCATTTTTTCTCCATTATCGTCGAATACAAAAAATCTGATCAATAGTCGATCTATTACGCCGAAAACCGCACTGATGATCCTCAATAATTTCATCTACGTACGGAGTTAATCTTCTCAAAAGAATACTGGACTGTCAATAATTTATCTTTATTGCTTAAAAGGGGACATAAGTAAATGACAAAAAGAAATGAACATTTTTCTGGTCTTAATAGAATAGAATATTGCTTATCATACCTCAAAATATTTTGATTGTATTATGTCGACACATCCCTATTAGGAAGAAGTCTATATAATATTTAGTCGACCGTCTCTGTAATCAACATTTTGAATCCATTGTTTTTTTTTCAGTAATTATTTACTGTAGAACAAAGAAATTGTTTTGGACAGTATTGAATATAACATTTGTTTCAAAATTTAATAAGCTATGATATGTTTTTGATATAGTAAAATACATATTAACTTTTTCATTGCAAAAAGGTTTTATTATATACTTTTTTAACAAAATCAAATATAGGAAAACAAGCAAAGAGTACCAACATAATAATTACTAAGATGTTTAAAACAGCTGTGAAAAATACCATATTCATATAAACTGTAGTTTTACTTTTTCTTAATTTAGGTGGAAATTAAATTCTTTTTTTACGTTAAAAAATATGAAAAATTAAGGGCATAAAATAAGTCGTTTCTAGTAAAGATACAAAGTTTGAAACACCTACTGTTAGAACTATGAAGTCATAAGAATTTGATTATGACTCTACATTTTTGCAACCTTCTCGCCTTAACATACAGCAACTTTTCGAAAGAAGTTAGTATTCTGTATATGCTAAAATGTAATCGAAGTAATTGAATCGTGCTATTTTTTTAAGAAAGACGTAGAATAGGCTTATATTACGATTTTGTACGCGGTCGAACATCCTCTATCTGTTCGTAACCATCAAGCTAAAGTTTCCTTCATTCCATGAACGTCTTGACATAATATCCTTTTCGTTGCGACTGTACCACTCAGATGTACGAGTATATAACCATTTTCTATTCTCTCTACATTCTCCTTCGTACGTAGGTAAAGTGATATCAAAAACTTTTCCCTTGCATTTTAACTCTATCCTGATTGTACCCATGCAGTGTAAAATATTACCATGACAACTAAAACTTACCATTAAGCAAAGCCTGCATGGTATAGTCAAAAAACAAGATACAATAAAAAAGTAAGGAAAAAGTTTTTGATGTCACTGTACTTTTCTTGTATCTTCGTTACTGAATCGGTCACTCTCAGAAATAGAGATCTCAATCTTATAAATGTTTTCAATCCCATTCCTTAAAAATCCGAAACTCCTATTATATCCCTTTTCATATGACATAGTTCATATAGGTAGCGGCTTTTTAGCCGCTCAGAACAACAATAGCCATAATTCAGAGTTGCTTAGATGTGGGGTTAAGACTCAGTCGCTGTTAGTGTCGTTAACTTAAATATAACATGCGCCCAGACAAAGTATTGTAGCCACGAAGATGATGAGACGCATGAACGAAGTCGCATTATAATAGCAGGGCGCAGATTCCGTGAATGACCTTAATATGGCTTATTTATACCAAAATAGGTCAGCTTAATTACAATAGAATATGTCTATTTCTTAGCACATTGACAAATAGCCCTCAGCTCTACATTGTACTTCACTTTGGCTCGGATACTAGGTATCCTGACAGAGAAGTAAACATTGCTTTATCTTCATTACATAACGATTTATTGTGGGTCCTTCTTTTGTACTAGCTCTGTATTTCTTAAGTGGTTGCGTCAAGTTGATAATACTGCTAGGACGTCGAAGAAAACTAAAAAAAAAAAAAAAAAAACATTACGAATCCTTGAGGACTGAAAAATTTAATTTTCTCATGTTGCCAATCATAAAGTTTATTTCTTTAATTGTCCTTAAAATATATAAAATAAAATAATTTACTATTCACTCAAGAAATAAAATATTTGTTTCTTAAATTACACAGAACGAAATCCTTCAGAGTTTAAAGATAAAAGACGTCTGACTTCACTGTTAAATTACACTGTACAATATGAAATTTGTCCTTTTTATAAAAATATGTGTATTCGGCGTATTTTGTGTTCGCAAAAATGAATCTGCAGTTAGTTGTTGTCTAGCACGTACTGTTTCTCCAAAATGAAATGTTATTTAATGTTCGTGAAATATTGAACTACTTTCACCTTATGGGATGCAACATGTCACTGAAAGTACATTTTCTTGACAGCCACCTGGACTTCTTTCCGAAATCACCTTGGTGCTGTAAGCGACGAAGACGGGGAGAGGTTTCATTAATATATACCTTCGAAAAGCGCTTTAGTGGAAGGTGGAATGCAAGTATGCTGGCTGAATATTGCTGGTCATTAATCAGAGAGACTGCAGAAGCTGTCTACAAACGTAAAAGATCAAAAAAGACATTTTAATTTGTGAATTTTGGACAGACAAAGATTGCTTTATGTGCAAGTGTAACAAATTTGTGTAAATAAATGAATTGCGTGTACTATAAAAATGGTATTAGAAAATTGTGGTTTTTAGAAACGAACTCAGCATCTCTCATTTAGTTAAAATGACATAGTTTCATGTAAAGGACAGAAACAAAGTTTAAATTTGTTGCCCATGTTATTCTACAATTCAGGTATATACGTTTTATTTGCACAATTTCACAAAAATAGTTATTTGCATAATATAATAAGCAAGTCTAATTCTTTTCTTCTTACAAATTTCGATATTTGTAAGTGATATAAATGGTACAATATAATAGTATTTTAAAAATTAGATTTAATGAATATTCCTTTTATTCTTTTAAAATGATATGCAGTCCTGTGCAGTCAGTTCACTCAAGGAAAGGTTAAGCTTAAGGTTATAGAACTAATTGCTTCTTTGAAAATTTACTGTCACTTAATCAGAAGGTCTAGAACTAATGACCACTAATGTTTTGAGAAAGAGTGGCCCGAATTATTGTTGTAACTGCTTTTTGATACCTACACACGGAGTGGTCTTTTGTGATGATTCTTCTGCGATGAGGGCAGTAGAACTTAGACGTAAATCGCGACCGAAGTATAAAAATAATTCTACTTATGCCTGTTAGTCCACAAGCATCACTTTCGGATATATTCAAATTTTATATACTGAATATACCCAAATGAATTCTGCCTAATAAACAGAAATACCTGATTAGAAACAGAGAGACAGTTGACTCAGACCTACCTTTCTTGCATCAGAGATCACGATATTGTGAGAGGTATAGAAAAAATATTTCCGCCAAAATCTCGAAATATATTTTTATTTTGTAGTATCGCATTATGTTACATTAAATTTACACTTGGTATAGAAGGTGAAAGTGAAATACCCTGCAGATTGAAAGGATTGATAGTGTATACTTAAATGAAATATTGAATCAACATATTATTACGTTTTGTGATTAAATGCATGGTTAATTAGACAATTGAGTTGGAAGTTTCATCAATCTGGCAACATCGCCGATAACAGGCCCCTCTTTCTTCTCGTAATATAGGTGTAAGAGATCAGCGAACTCAGGTCTGTCTGTCTCGGTGAACTACCTCCCATCCCCCTTTCTGGATACAATATTGAAAACTGGTCGCATCGGTCAGTGGCTTCACATTGTGGTTTCAAATTAAATTTACCGAAAATCGTCCACGCTATTGAAATACGCCAGAGCGATAAATGATCCTTTATTAGATTTTCTTTCGATATGGACAATATTCCGATCCTACTCGAAAATTTACCGAATAAGAGGGTGTTAAACATTTGTTAATTTTTTTTTTCTGAGAAAACTGTGGACTTTCCACCTTATGGTATTACACTTTTTTGTTACATACATGAGCTATTCTTTTTGAAAATGTGTAAGGTTATTTCACTTCCACCTTGCATATTCAGAAAAAAATGCACACCGATATTGAGAAATTCACCAGATATTGTAGTTAACGTGATGAGATATTAGTATGTACGAGTAGGCTATATGTGTATGGACAATATCCATCCATGTGCACAACACGCAAATGGGTGCATTACATGTGCATGATGTTCAGAATGCCAGGGGCCATAAGAGAGATGAGTTGACTAGATAACCCTACGGGCCGCTTTAAGGCAGATACCTAACGATCACTATAAAGCACTATATTCCCCGAGCAGACCAATTCGCCATGTCACGTGACGTGACGTGACGTCTGTGTGGCGGAAACAACAATACGAAAAGTAAAAGATCTGACATGTGGATGCATTTTAGTTTTAAACATTAAACTAAGTTATATTATTAATTTTACCCAATGGTTGGTTGTGCGACTTCAAATTGTACAAATAATGTAGGCCTGGAATCTGCAATTGGTACCCTTTTCCTGCTGACAAAGAAAGAAGAAATAAGTGGCTCATAAATTCGAGACGCAAAGATTGAACGCCGACAATATATAATTACCTTTGTAATATAAATATAATTCAACATATTTTATGGTGAAATATACCAAGAAATTAAATGTGATTTCAATATTTGCATTCAGTAGTCATCAGGGGATTCTAACTGTATTCATCGAAACATTTATGCAGACTACAGAGTTTAATTCGTTGTTGTCGCTGATAGTTTAGCGGTCAAAATGCTGGTCTAAGTCGGAAGTTCGAGGGTTTCAGTCTCCACGTGGAAATGTGTTTTTTGTTGTAATTGCGTTCTTCCTTTAAATTAATTGATTAATTTTCATTGAAACATTAATTGGCATAGTTTGAGTATTTACTTTACTTATTAGCCTATTTTGTAATAAATTAATTTTCATCGAAACATTATCCTAAATAGGGTGCCCTTATCTGTTAGAAACTCAATCCTGAACATCCAGAGAGAACAGTATCTTTCTGGTCGTCTTCAGTCGGAATCACCGAAGCTCGTACACTCAAACTGAAACAGTATGTTTTTATGAAATTGAAAAATAAAACATGATGAGAAGTAAGGTGAACGGAGTATTAGTAGAATTAAAGTTATGTTGTTGAAGCAAATGGGAGAAAACAGAGAAAAATAAATTGTCCTCTGGTCTTGTCAGCCAACACCAGGTATCACTTCAATCAGTGGCGGGGATCAAACCTGAAGTTATGGAATTAAGACCGATATCTAGTGGAAAGATTCATAATCAGAGAGTGAAATTTTATTTTCAGTTTTCCCTGTTTACATCAAAGTAATTTGCTCTTCTTCATCTTTGGAGGAAAGCGAATGTTCAGTGGCGAATCAACTTAAACCCTGGCTTAGAGTCTCGAGTTCGGGGACCGCGCACAGTGGAGATAGCATAAGTCAAGTTCTTAGAGAATTTTCTAAATGAAGTTATCAACATTGTAATAGAAACCACGTTCTCGTACCTCTTGACTTTCGCTACTCAAACATCACGTTACGAATTTTACGCTCGGTAGAATACAGTTGAGTCCTGAGGAGTTGCAGACTTTCTGAATGCTTCGGAAGAATTTCATCTCAGCTAAGTTAGCTAGAGTGCATCCTGTTTTCTTTCTGTCCAATTTTATGTCCATATGATAGTGTAACTCTTACTGTCAGTTACAACTTGTATTATGGTCATCTTCGACAAACGTTTTTGCTACCTGTTGTTGACTATCAACTGCATTTAAATATATGATTATAGAAGTTCTTTCAACTGTGATTTTCGTCGTAACCTATACCGCTATCTCTAATGACTGACGAATAACCAATTGTATCGGGCATCCATCATATTCTATTCTTGTGAACCACATTACAGCACCGTACTCCGAGAAGCACTGAATCATAATTCATTATGACTGATATAAGCGAAGTTGGTTGTCTGTGTGCAGGCAATTGTGTAGCTTCGTCATACTGTACGTAAAACAGCTTCATTGCAATGTGTTGTGATTTTGAAAGCAATAAAATTATTTAAAAATATGAAAATAAATTTTATTAGCAATATTGAGATAGTAAAAATTGTGCACAAAACCATGAATAACAAATCTATTTTACAATGGTAAAATAGTATTTCTTAGAATTTGTATTAGAGTACTACTATACAAGAAATGTAATTTATAATCTCACTCTTTCATTTATTTGGCTATTTAAAGATGTTGCATTAACTATGTCAGTACAATTGGTGATAGCGAGATAGGATGTTGACTAAATGAGTCCGAGGATTTGCCGTGCGATGACCTAACATTCGGCTTACAGGTGGAAGATTTCCCTGAAATAATCTCAATCAGGTAATCAGCCTAAGTAGGCTACGAACTCACTCCATAGACTAGCTTCGGACCATGAGACAAGCTCGTTACTCTTCACTTACGACAGCGATTCCTGATCTTACTAATTTGGCATATTATGATATTTTAGATGGAAGTCTTGCATCACAGCCTGAGGATTATTAGTTTAGTCCACACCTGTGGAGTAACGGTTAGCGCGTCTGGCCGCGAAACCAGGTAGCCCGGGTTCGATACCCGATCGGGGCAAGTTACCTGGTTGAGGTTTTTCCGGGGTTTTCCCTCAATCCAAATGAGCAAATCTTGGGTAAATTTCGGTGCTGGACTCCGGACTCATTTCACAGGCATTATCGCCTTCATCTCATTCCGACGCTAAATAACCTAAGATGTTGATAAAGTGTCGTAAAAAACCTTACTTACTTACTTATTTACTGGCTTTTAAGAAACCCGAAGGTTCATTGCTGCCCTCACATAAGCCCGCCATAGGTCCCTATCCTGAGCAAGATTAATCCAGTCTCTATCATCATATCCCACCTCCCTCAAATCAATTTTAATATTATCTTCCCATCTACGTCTCGACCTCCCCAAAGGTCTTTTTCCCTCCGGCCTCCCAACTAACACTCTCTATGCATTTCTGGATTCGCCTATACGTGCTACATGTCCTGCCCATCTCTGGATTTAATATTCCTAATTATGTCAGGTGAAGAATACAATGCGTGCAGTTCTGCGTTGTGTAACTTTCTCCATTCTCCTGTAACTTCATCCCTCTTAGCCCCAAATATTTTCCTAAGCACCTTATTCTCAAACACCCTTAACCTATGTTCCTCTCTCAAAGTGAGAGTCCAAGTTTCACAACCATACAGAAGAACCGGTAATATAACTGTTTTATAAATTATAACTTTCAGATTTTTTGACAGCAGACTGGATAATAAAATCTTCTCAACCGAATAATAACAGGCATTTCCCATATTTATTCTGTGTTTAATTTCCTCCCGAGTATCATTTATATTTTTTACTGTTGCTGCCAGGTATTTGAATTTTTCCACCTCTTCAAAGGATGAATTTCCAGTTTTTATATTTCCATTTCGTACAATAATCTCGTCACGAGACATAATCATATACTTTGTCTTTTCGGGATTTACTTCCAAACCTATCTCTTTACTTGCTTCAAGTAAAATTCCCGTGTTTTCCCTAATCGTTTGTGGATTTTCTCCTAACATATTCACATCATCCGCATAGACAAGCAGCTGATGTAATCCTTTCGTCGTAAAACATACTAAAATAAAAATAAAACTCATTAATTTAAGTCTGTAAGACAGCACTCCTGCAAGTATCGTGGTTCATTGTTTGGTACCATCTATCGATTCAGCTACACAACACACCCAATTCCGACGAAGTCCATGAAGGTACCAATTTTCCAGGATCGCTCCTTTGTCCCCTGGGACTTCAACAGCTTCTTCATAACGATATCAGTTGTACGAGAGTCACGGTATTACATCCTGCTGTATCCTGTACCGACCTGAAGATCGCGTTCTCGTTGGCATTTTGATTCGCTATTTGGTGTCATTTGTCGATTCAGCAACACATCGCCCTGGTCTGACGGAGTCCGCTACGAGAACCTATCCATCCCCCAGGGCATGGATGGGCATTTACTGCTTTACGAACCAGAAGTGGTTCTTGACATTTCTGTAAAGTAAAAGAGATGGTAATGCGGGAGTTCGGTGTTCTTAACCTGAATAGCAGTCAGTGTCGAACAGCGACACAGCTCCAGTTGGAAATACGTCATAGCACATTCAAGGATTATAATACACTAATTTCATGGTAAATGTGAAGTACAGTTTTCTGCGTTTCCAAAGGAGACAATGCCCTTTGCCTTTTATGTTCAAAAATACTAATGACTAGACTTCGTTGAATTGCCACACGCAGCATGCAATCAGGTTGCCGATGTATGTAGTATAGAAGAGTTGAGCGACCGCCCGGTCTCGTAGTATAAGCAGTTCATGTTAAGAATTGTGACCGGTCCAAATAGATAAAGCAGCTACAGCTAATGTATACCTATGTAAGCACTTGTTTTTGCATTACTGTGGTTGGAATAGTCAAAGCTTAACATTTGTTCAGTGTAGATAAGAATTCAATCAACATACTACAATGAGTGTGTTGCTGTTCCAAATAATTGTCCATGGAATACCCTTACCCCCGCAGCCAGTCTTGACCCGTTGGGGAACGTGGTTGGATGCTAGTAATAATAATATTACGTCAAAATAATGGAGGTCATTGATGCATTGGATAGGACAGACAAATCCGCTGTTGCAGCTGTAAAGTCATTGTCTTCTGGAAGATATTCTGTTCATTGATTCTAATTTTAAAATCGTGTCCAAAATCATCATCCTGTTAGAATCGTCTAATCTACAACTCTCAGAAGTCCTTAATATAATGGATAAAGTATCACAAACCGTTATCCAAAATAACAATTCATAATCTCAGAAAAAGTGAAATGTAAGTTGAGAAACATTATTGCTAAAAATTCTGGCTATTCACAACTTCGTATTATAAATGATGTACTATCAGGTCACGACAAGACATCTGATGTTGGTGTACTAAAAAGTAGTGACTTTCCGTTCTTCAAATATGTACGTATTACATCGTGTGATGTCGAACGTACATTTTCCCAAAATAAAAACTGTTTAAGTGACCATCGGAGGAGGTTACTTTGCAGTCGCTCAAAATGTACATAACTCTTCACCGCATTGCACATATTCAAGGATGATGTGAGCATCTTACATTAAATTTTAAGAGTTAATATATCTCATTGTAAAATAATTGTGTATTTACATGTTTAGACATTTCCTACTTCAATGATCATTCATTATATTTCTCGAATGCAGGATACAGGTTTTATTGTCCGAGTATACTGCTCAGTGTTTACATTAGAGGCATAATCTATCCTTTGCACGCCCCCTTTCTCATACAGTCTATACCGCGTGCGCAGTAAACCTTGCGATTCTCGTGGTAATTCCACGAAGTCTACTAATGACACATGTAATGGACGTGGTTGTAAACACAATAATAAAATAAAGCCAAAAGCCCTAAAGCACAGACAGTTTCGAAAGCTTCTGGAGGACATGGAATCCGATTATGAAGATCTGATTTACTATACTGATGTCAGGTGGCTCAGTCGGGTGACATGCTTCATCGCCTCTTTGAAATTCGTAAGAAAGTAAACGAGTTTATGAAACGTCTGGTCAGTAACATTTGCATACAAACAGCTTTACAAAACAACTACTTTATTATATTAACAGTTATCATTTACTTCATTATATTCTTGCTATATTCGCATAATGTTCATTTCTATTAATCAATATTGTTTGGTTTTACAGGGAAAGCAAATTGTGGAATTAGAAAACAAAGAATGGATTAAAGATTTGGCCTCCGTTGTTAATATATCAAAATACTTCAATGATCTCAACAATAAGCTCCAAAAAAAATCAAAATATTGTCAACATGCACGATGCAATTAAATCTTTGCCTTGCAGTTGGACCTGTAGAAGGGACAGCTATCAGAGGAGCACCTGTATTATTTTCCCTATTTGGAGTCCTTCCAAAATACAAATGACTACAATGACTTTAATAAGTAGGGTATTCCCTTAATAGAAAATCTAAAGACTGGATTCTTAGAAAAACGATTTGTCGATTTCAGAAACATGGGATATGATTTTGACCTTTTTGTAAATCCTATGCACATCGAACCTGCAAAGATAAAGCTGAATTTGCAGTTAATTAATATCCTTACAAAACGATGTCTTGTTTGAAACATTTGTGCCATGGCAAACTTGGTGTCGATGTCTTTAAACAATTTTCTTTGCAGCTAAGATTTTGGCTGTTTGCTTCTAAATATTTGTGTGAGCAACTGTTTTCACAAATGCATTATATCAAGTCAAATTACAGATTCCGTTTGAATGACAAACATCTGTTGGCGCAACTGAAAATAGCTTTATCTGAAGTAAACCCAGATTTTGACGAAATAATTGTAAATGCAAATGAAAGTAATTAAAATGTTGTTTTGTATTATTTGTTTACTGTGGTCTAAACTACACATAAATCGTAATCAGTATTTATCTAAAAATCAGCAATCCGCCATTGCACTCATTGTCTGTTCATATCAGTTCTTTCCGAACTACTTGGCGTTTTATGGTTCTGCGGGTTGCTTATCGAGTGGTTCGTCGTTTTCCCATCGCTGCCCCAGGGACTTCGTGGCTTCTCAGAATGATGTCATTTGTGTAAAAGTCACAGAACTACATCCTGCTGCATCCTTCGTCAACCTGAAAATATTGAAAAGTGATAGATGAAGTTGAAATTCATGATGAAATGAGTCCGAGACCCAACACCGAAAGATACACAGAAATTCTACTTCAATTTGTTGAGGAAAGAAACCACGTAAACACCCCAACTAGATAACCTGCTCGTTTCACAGCCAGACTTGCTAACCGTTACTCCACAGATGTGAATTCTGTTGCAACTACTGATTCCGTAATCACTGGTCACCCAGGGTCTAGGAATATCACTTTCTGTCTTGGATCCATTATACATGGCTAGTTCAAGTAACTTTCTCAAGCAGAACGGATCCACAAAGTGACTTCCTTCTTTTAATATTATGTGACATAAGCTTAATAATGAGTCTTGTAATTAGCACCAAAATGTAGAAGATATTAAATATTAGCACATGGTGGCATAATGCAAATTCTTCTTCATGAAGCATATGTGGTAACTTATTAACTTCATTCAGTATTACAACATATAAGAAAATACTTCCTAAGTCATAGCATTGAACTGAACTATGGGAAGATTATGGTTTCATCATGCGTTTAAATTAAATCATTATCGTCTACTGCATAATCGTCGCAATTTTGGTACAAATTAACGACAATAATCAATGTTCAGCTGTAATTTCTATGATAGAAGTTAGACTGGATCTGACTTTTAGACTCTTTCACGCACTTTCTTATGACGGTGTGGACTCCATTCGAGGGCTTCAAGTGACTGAGGAAGTGCTCTCCAGGAGTCGCCGTAAAATGCTTGTCTCAGGGACTGAGATACGAGTAGAATTTCGTTAATGCCATGTGATCGTCGCTGCATCATACGCCTTCTCACTGGACTGTGATGAGGTTAAAGGAAGAAAAAGGCAACCATAAACTATCCACGATTTTTTGCCTCACTAACTAGTGAATATTATTTTACTTGGTTGCTTCCAAAAGCGGTACAATTTAGAGATTCTAAGGATGAAATGTGGGAAAACAATTTTTCGCACCTGCTTGATTGTTTTCCATTTTTCATTAAAAATTGTGAATAATAAAAAATTTCTATACTGAATGCCTTATTCTATTTCTTAGGAGTAATTTTTATATAACACATACAAGTAGAGAAAAATATTGTAACTCTGCCAAACCTTTTCGAGGAGAAATTTTCTATACATAGACATTTATCCCACACTGAAATACACATCTGATTCCTATTTGTCATTTTAAGTTTCAGAGTTTTAAATGATTTAATTTATTTATATTATTGCTATTGTTTGTATTACCAGTTATTCTTCTTGTTTCTATAACTTATTAAACCATACTGACTTATCAAAATTCCAGGCAAAATTTTTGTCTCTGTACAATAAATAGTAACACATATTAATATTAAATGGTATTAATTACACCTACATTTTTAAGAGCATACAATTGAAAGAAAGGAAGGAAGAAAGAAAGAAAGAAAGAAAGAAAGAAAGCGGAACAGTAAAAAGACAAAGAAGAAGAAGAAAGAGTGAGGAAAAGAATGATTCAAAGAGATCAAAGATAGAGAAATAAAAAACGGGAAAAGGAAGGAAAAGGATGAATATCAGTAAAAAGTAAGGAAGTACACAGTGTTTTAAAATTATGGTAACACTTCCATATGCTTATTATTAAGTATTAATGGAACAGTAAGTTATGCATATAATTTAAGAAACTCATAGATCTGTATTTTACTCTCTTATATTATGGAATTATTTTTAATTTGTATTGTATTATTTTGCACTAAGTTAGTATTTTTGTCCTTTTCACTTTCCGTATAATTTCACAGCTTGAATATCTTATATTTTGTATTTTTCATCTAGTGGAGTGTATGGCCTTAACTCCACCAGCATAAATGAAAAATAGTTAGCCTAAATAAATGAATAAAATTTATAAATAAGTAAATAAATCAGTAAATAAATAATAAATAAAGTTATAAAGACTCCAGATTGGGAAGCCCTTTTTACACGGCATACATCAACTCGTTAGTAAAATTCTTGGCACACCTTCTCTAACATATCTCTGTTAATGGATGCAATCGCAGCAAAGATCCGATGTCTTACATCTTCAAAGCCTTGATGTAGAGATGACTGGCAAATAAACCACAACTTTTACATACGCTCAAAGAAACAAGTCTGGTGATCTGGCAGGCCAAGATATGTAGGCCGGATCAGCGGTGTTAGCACGTCCAATCCAACGATGTGGTAATGGTCAATTCGGAAATGTCTACAAAACAATCACAGCACCATTTTTAATGCAGTTGTTTTCGCAAGCTGCAGGACTTTGAACGATTTATGTCGTGGGGTTCCTACTTTTCAACACTGTCTCACATGGTAACGGAAATAATACGATTTCCGAACCTTTGATTATCAATGATGTGCCCATGCTAATTTATAATTATTACTTACTTAATAATAGGCACCGATCATATGGAAATGTTGCCATAATTTTAAAATGGCATAATAAAACTGACACTTAGTTGAGCATGCCGAATATTATTCACATAACGTACTGCGAAAACTTAATGAAATGTTTAATACATTTTCAATTGAAATTTGTGTATGTTCGTGATATGGTAACTTACAGTGTTTATTTTTGCTAACTTTTGTATATTGAACAGTGACGATGTAAAGCTAATTAGCAAACAAACAAGCGTAACTAATTTAGATTGCAGTGTTAAAATGTAGTAAAATTAAATTTATAAAGAATATAAGTAGAAAAAATGGACGTAGAAGATGGTTTATAAGTTTACAATAAATTACTAGTAGAACGCATCTGACTGTGGGAAAGAATCTTTTTACTATTCAATTGCTTGACATCAATATGTGTATGGTACTTATAATGTTAGGAACCATCATGTACAAATATTTCAATAAATTATGTTTTTTTTTGTTCTTCCTGCCACTGAAATTGTCACGTGTCTACCTCAATCCTCTCTCTGAGAGAGAATAACGATGCCAGTACGACATTTTTGTTGAAATTGCAAGCACACATAAGTATATTTGGTAGCTCTATTTGGATTTTTAAGATCCGGTGATTTAACAAAATTACATGTTTCTGTAAAAGCGCAAGTGTGCTCTTGATAATGTCTGTAAAATATCTAAAGCAAATGATAGATCTCATAGATTAGAATAGCGGGTTGAAGAAGAGAGGAAACATTTCTACGAAGTCAGAAAAGTGCTTTGGAAGTATTTTAAATAATTCCTTTGACTCTATCTCTGTCTGTCTGCCTATCTGTCTATGTATGTCTCTCTCTCTCTCTGTCTCTCAAAATTGAAATAATTGAGTCTTCGCAACGATGCTTTGCACAGAATTTCGCAAGTTCTGGAAATAGACGTTAATATACTAACATTGAGAAATCCAACTACCGCTGAAACAATTAAATACTCCAAATTAAAACTCTTCAGAATAATGTGTGCTACAACAGAAGTTTATGATAGTTATTAACGGAGTATTACCGTACATCAAACATTTGGAGTAAAGTACATATTACCTGAAATTAAATTCCAGAGAAAGTCTATGATGTAAAGAGAGTATAACACAACAATAACATCTTCAATTTAAATAAAATGAACTCTCAAATCTGTTTCAATTCTCATGACCATGCAAAATTGATGGAGATTGAGGGAATAAGAAGTCGATCACTGTATGTAGAAATTTTATAGTGAAATCAAATAAAATCAATTGAGGATAAAGGGAAAAAAATCGGCCTTACTAAAAGGTACGTAAGCGCACGACTTTACAAGTGTTTTACTATTTGGAGCTTTGGGAAAGAATCTATGTGAGCTCCAAGCCGTTAGGCCACTTGTCTCAATCCATTTCCCCCGTTTCATTGAACAAACCAAGGAGATTTTGAAGTAAAAAATCCTGAAAATGGACATAAGCTAAGTGGTACCATATAAGGGAGATATCGCAGAGCACCTTCCCAAACATGGCCCAACAACAACAAGGCAGAGTCTCATTAATATATTAGCATAAGAGACAACAGGAGACAAAGAAAGAGATGGTCTGATCTTTGAAGTTCGTAACAGTCCCCTGTGGTTTAGTACTTTAGTATAAGAAGAGAGAAAAGATACTGTAGAATAAATGAAAGAAAATATACCATTGCTTTTCTTTAATTTATGCGATTATTATTATTATTATTATTATTATTATTATTATTATTATTATTATTATTATTATTATTATTATTAGTCCTTGCAAGTATTAGGCCTAGTGGCCTGTTACGGTCTCCGTCCATCTTTTCAGGGGGCGTCCCAAAGATCGTCTCCCATGTGGTATATAGCGGAGAATTTGTCTTGGGAGTCTGGAACGGTCCATGCTATTGACATGGTTAAGCCGGTTTTGTCTATAGTGGTTGAGATGTTAATAAATAGGTGTAATTTTCAATTCTTTTGTAATTAGTTCGTTTCTTTTTTGGTCAAGCAAGCTGTAGCCGGCAGTCCTCCTTAGAAATCTCATTTCCGCAGTTGTTAGGCGTTGAACATCTGAGTTTCGGGCAGTCCAGGCCTCACTACCATACATGAGGACAGGTCTTGCTAGAACTTTATATGCTTTTAACCTGGTATGTTTTTGGGTTTTCGTGGTTGTGAAAACCTGGTTGATGGTTCTTAAGGCTCCATTAAAATGTTGAATATTTTCACATATATCAGTAACAGGTAATATGTCAAATTATAACCTAAATATTTAAATGAGTTTACCTGTTCTAACATATGGGTTCCAATGCAAATTTTACTCCTAACTGGCTGTTTACCTTGAAACGCCATAATTTTTGTTTTGTTTGGGGAAATTTTCATATTGAAATTTTGTGCTATTATATTCAGGTGATGTATTGAGTATTGCTGCTCGTCTTCTTTTGTAGCAAAAATAACCTGATCGTCTGCATATAATAATGTATCTAGAGTACAATTTCGGAAGAGCGGGATGTTTCCATGAATTGTTAGTCGCCAATGTCTAATGATGGAGTTGATGTATATATTGAATAAAAGTAGTGAGAGGGGGCATCCTTGACGAACTCCACAGTTTATCGGTCTCCATTCGGTATGTTCTGATGCAATAGTAATTTTGATAATATTGTAGTTATATAATTCGTAAATTGTTCTTATAATTGCGTTTGGAACTGAATCATCTGCCAAAATTTGAAAGAGCTTATTTTTGTCAACAAGGTCGAAAGCTTTTTCGTAATCAATAAAAGCCAAGTGAATTTATTATTATTATTATTATTATTATTATTATTATTATTATTATTATTATTATATTTGAGGATGAACATATGGATGAAATTGTATGTCAAGTGAATTCTGTGTAGCAGTATTCAACAGTGTTATTCAAATATATTCGAAAATATCTGTTCGTAAATAAACTGCTGAGATGTGGTCACTCCTCCCTTCCTGCCTTTGGTTGTAAAGCCAAGTAATAAATTGTTTTTCCCATTTGCTTTCATTCTATTCAGTTGATTTCCCTAAACTTTGAAACCATTTTTCTATTCCAGAGTGAAATCGTTACTGGAGAAGCAGATCCTGTGTGGCCAAGACTAATGGTCTCACGTCAGCGTGTATGTGTGAATGCTTCAAGGAAAGCTAATTGACCATATTTTCACGCACGACAATAGCAGTTACGGCTGGGCTGGTGCCCGTTATGGTCAGTCTTCAATACAACAATTCATTGTGGATCATCGGTCGTGTGCCCAGTTGGTCGCCCACGGTGGCGGAGGAAGAATTACGACTTTCCGGTGAGTAGTCTCATAAAGTAGTGCACAGTACGATTGTTTGGAGGGGCGGGTGCAATGTTGACGGCTTGGGACTATTTATTTCTCGCATCCACTGAACAGAAGGCTTCTTCTCTCTCTTCAGTTGAACTTGGACCATAAGTCTTTTTAGACCAGAACGCATTATATCTTTACGCACAGCTTTTATGGTCAATTTAGGGGCTGCAATCTTGATTTAAAAGCGAAATATTTTATTGACGAAGATAATATGAGTTTCTAAGTGCATTCGTATTACCAAAATAGTAGCAATTGATTCATAGAATAGATATAATAGAAAGTCAAACGAATAATCATGTAAAATGTATGGAGAATCGATTCATACACAGGAACTGATTTCTATTATAGCCCAATCCGACAATGCTTGTTTTAATTTACCGTTTTATTTTCAGTGACTTTTTTACCGCCTCTTCTTTTATTTTCTCCTCTTTATCCTTCACCACGATCATCATCGTTATCGTCGTCATCATCATCATCATCATCATCATCATCATCATCATCATCATCAGCTCTGCCGCCACTATCACCATCACCACCACAACCAGCATAACCACCATAACCACCACGAAACTTCTGTCCTTGTCCTCCTTACTTATGGTTTTTAAAGAACCCGGAGGTTCATTGCCGATCTTACATAAGCCCGCCATCGGTCCCTATCATAGCAAGATTAATCAAGTCTCTACAATCATACCCCATCTCCCTCAAATCCTTGTCCTCCTACTACCTTAAAATAATAATTATTATATTATTATTATTATTATTATTATTATTATTATTATTATTATTATTATTCTATTTGTGGTCCTTCTTTTTGTAACTTATACTATTTTTCCTAATTCTGTTGTCATGTGTTATTCAATTTCTCCTGCTTAGTACTTTCTCGTATATTTTATTTGTTAGCCCTTCAGTGCTCGCGCGGATTACATTTGTAATCCATGTCTTTTTTTTAATAATCAATTCTTTTGCACGTCTGAATATATAATTTTGTAACACACACACACACACACACACACACACACACACATATATATATATATATATAATCGACCTGGTTGGCGAGTTGGTATAGCGCTGGCCTTCTATGCCCAAGGTTGCGGGTTCGATCCCGGGCCAGATCGATGGGATTTAAGTGTGCTTAAATGCGACAGGCTCATGTCAGTAGATTTACTGGCATGTAAAAGAACTCCTGCGGGACAAAATTCCGGCACATCCGGCGACGCTGATATAACCTCTGCAGTTGCGAGCGTCGTTAAATAAAACATAAAATTTTATATATATAGATATAGGCCTATATGTTACGTACTGTGTGTATGTATGTATGTATGTATGTATGTATGTATGTATGTATGTATGTATGTATGTATGTATGTATGTATGTATGTATGTAGTACGTAACATTACTTAACTGATTATATTAAATTAATTGTGATGTAACAGTGTAACTCTATTTTAAAATGAATATTTAAATCAGTGGTGACAATAAAATATATAATGAGTGGTATTATAATGCAAAGAATGCAATTAAAATCTCTATTGATATTGTTATATAGACTTAATTTGTTAGTTAATATAAACTACACTCTAAGAGTTATCTCCAATTTCTAAAATGTAATTCACTATTTGCTTCAAATACGTTTATGTTTAATATGAGAAGTTATTGTTCTGCATTATCAAATATGTCCATGTAATCATTTATATTGCAGGATAAAAATAACCACTACCGTACAACAATAGAAAATCTTATGAACGGCTTATACGAATAAATCAAATTGCAATTAAGGAAATTGAAAATATATCTTGTATTCTCTCCCGTTAAAAACACTGGTGTCAGCAACCACTCGGATCACATTTGTAATCCACTCTAAAACATAAACAGAAAAAAGTCATAATTACACCCAAACACTCCAGACAGCAGAGCTAAACTGTAGCAGAGAGGTACTGTAAATTTCGCACTATCAGCATTGAAAGAGGATATGTGAAGACGTGATAAACAGCAGTGGATTACAAATATATTCCTCGGGAGTACTGGAGGGTTAGTAATTATTGTCTTAGTATTCTTCTCTTTATGCCTTTTCCTTACCCCAATATCTATTTATTTCTTCCTTTATTTCTTCGTATAGGTGTCTATTTCCTACCATCTTTTATTTTTTCATCACCATCTTTACTTCTTTCTATTTCTTCTTCTATGTCTTCGACCACTTCTACTACAGTTTTTATTATAATTTTCTTTTTATTTCTTCCTTATACTTCATAATAATTTTTCTCTTCAAATTCTGTTACCTTGTGTAGGTCTATACTTCTACCTTCTATTCTCTGATAATGAATAAAGAAAGACTCTAACTTAAATCTCACATCAGCACCTACAGTAGAAGTTTGTGGCGATACGCTTACAAATTAATTGCTCATGATTATTTATTGAGCTGGTTTCTCAATAAAAATTAAAAAATTATGAAATCGTACTTTTTCGTATAAATTAATCTCATAGTTTATCAGTATCATCAACACCATCATCAAAACATGGCTTTTCTTAGGCCGTTCTGTCTCCAAGGAAGTCCACAAATTGATCCTCTCTTCTAATGGCTGGTCTTGTCGTCAGCTTTGGGTCTGTAGTGTTAGAATATCTTGGGATATCTACTGTACTTGGTTCCATCCTTTCTACGTGGCCGTGCCTTTCTGATGTATTAATCAATTTTCTATAACATATTAAAATCTTCAGCTCTCGTTTAATAGCATTGTTTCTAATATGTTCACTGATGAGTTCTATTGTACTCTGCGACTCCACGTAAAATAACATTTCTGCTACTTACACGCGATGTCATAATAATTAATTAATTAAAATAGTATATTTAAGAATGAAATGTTCGCTAGTTACTAAGGAATGTAGGCCTACCTTTTGTTTGTATGTTGACTTTTTCTCCCGCGTAATTTGGAGAGAGCTACAGTCGAAAAATTCAAGCAACCGCAAAGTCTGAAGACTTATATCTCAAGGTAAAAGTCTCAATATTTTTCGTCCATACACATGGACGTTTGTCTGCGAATTTAGGTTTGCACAGACTCACCTCCAGGTAAGTACAGTATCTGATTGTAAGGGACCCTAAACGCTTTCTCCCGAATGGTAATATTCACAGTAATCATACTTAGCCTCTGGCGTAGCTCAAGCGGTGATGCGTTTGCCTACTCTTCCGAAATTGCTTTTGGAATGATTATCAGGCTATTTTTTTCCCCGAAAATTTTCCGAGTTTTAATGTTAATGTTAATTTTATGTTTTATTTAACGACGCTCGCAACTGCAGAGGTTATATCAGTGTCGCCGGATGTGTCGGAATTTTGTCCCGCAGGAGTTCTGTTACATGCCAGTAAATCTACTGACATGAGCCTGTCGCATTTAAGCACACTTAAATGCCATCGACCTGGCCCGGGATCGAACCCGCAACCTTGGGCATAGAAGGTCAGTCCAAGTTGTAAGACGAATGTAAGATAATCCCATGATGATCTCTCTCACTCATCTTTTCAAACGCATTCTACGGACGCTAGATAACTTCGCACTTGATACTGTACTTACATTTAAGGGCTGCTCCACTCCTCACCCATTGCCCGGCCAACCTTTACGATGGTGCCTATCTTCCTCCTGCAAGTGGCGCTTCCACATCATTTGTACTAGGCCTACTACTCCGGCTTTTCATGCTCTTGGCCACGCACGTTTCCTCTTTCCACGCGGTGACAATTCCAGAAGTATCTTCGTCCATCCTTTCTCCTCCATTCTTTCTACATGGCAAAATATTCACTGTTGCCGAATACTGTGCAACTACGTTCATTGAAGAAAGAACAAAAGTGATAATGACTTGTCAAAGCAAGCTTTTCATTATACAAAGTCTTTCATAAGTAAACGAGTCTATCGAAAAACCAACTATTCTGGATAATGTTTTGAAATCCCTTCCCGGTGCCGTACAATCGATTTGGAAACAAACTCCCCTTCCCCCCGCCGCCAGAGAAAGCTACTTATCCATGTGTAATATGTGTTTGATCCCAACTTAAAATGACCTGGAGCATGGCCTTCTATACGCCAAGGATAATGGCACACGGCCATGCCTATAGCCTACACATCTTTGTGATAGACTAGAATGATAAAATGCCACGCAGCAACTTAACGTTATTGCAGAAGAGAAAAATTGCTGTTTGGTTTGAATTTGGAAACAGTATCTATCAAATTAAGCGTTTATTCCGTAGACGAAGTGTTTCCAGGCAGGTGGATCGGTCGCACAGGCCCAGTCCGTTGGTCTCCGCGATCACCTGATTTGATTCCTCTAGACTTCTTTTTCTGGGGATTCATCAAGATTGTGTCTATGCGACTAAGGCACGCACCATTCCTGAATTAGTTGAACGAATTGAACACACTATAGAAATGGTTACGCCTGACATGCTCACCAGAGTCCATTAAGAGTTGATACATCGCTTACATTTGTGCATTCGGCAGAACGGAAGACATTTTGAAAATTGTACACCATAATTTGTCAACAATTAAAACTGTTTTACATTTATTTGTTTTAATAAAGGTTTAAAACACTAACCATTCTTTCGTTTAATAGCCCTGGCGGGGAGGGGAGGGGGTGTTTCTTTCCAAATCGACTGTATGGCACCGGGAAGGGTTCTTTCTCGTGAGGATGAACATCATTTAAAAAAATTATCCAAAATAGTTAATTTTTCGAGGGACTCGTTACTTATGAAAGACCCTGTAGTGGAGCTAACAACTTATTCCATCATCATCATCATCATCATCATCATCATCCTCAGTTATTTAAAGATAATTCCTTGGCTGCTTTCTGTCTCAATGTTAAGAGGATTTTGAACAAATATTATGAATTAAAAATTGGTGAGATGGGACGGTTATGACAAAAAACAATTAAGACTACGCAGCACAAAAACCAAAGTCAAGAGATACATTTAGTAAATTAATATCCACGTCACATTCGTAAATATAACTCGCGTCCGATGAAATTTTAGTCGGTGAAACTGTAACCTGAACTACGCAATACTTTCAAATGTGAGCACTGTGTGATATACTTTCATGTATCTAACACATTATAGTATAAACAAGGGACATTTCAAACAAAACATTACACATATCTATAACATTCTAATCTATTTTCTAGATAAAAGCAAGCGAAAATATTATGGATAATAATGAAATGGATTTTGGTTGCATCAAAAATATACATCAAATTTTTGCCTTTAATCTCAATTAATTCCAAACACTGGTAATAAAATCGGTTTCATATTTTAGTGCCAGTATATCAAAAGCAATGCGCACGTATGCCGTGTCAGTATAAACAAACTATTCCCTACCACAGTTTGCATAAAAAGTCAATTACTATAACGACGCTCTCATCTCCCTGAACCATATTGAAAACAATCAGATAACCCCAGGGCGATAAAAATTTGTTCCTCCGATATCAGCAATCATCGTGGAAACGATGTAATTGTATTCTGTCTAAAATGGTGTAGGTTGCATGTATTCCAACTAAACCCAGTCCAATTCAATTTTATCTCTCAACCGATTTAATTAGAATAATTTTTTCTGTTACTATATAATAAGAAAAAACAAAACGGAACATTTATTTCAACTTTATAAGACTTGTAATTTACTTCAGACTGCTTTTGTGAATACTCCGTCAATTTTGTGGTCATAAAAAAATCGTTATTAATTTCTGTCACAGTTTTTATACATTTTTACAGAAGTACATAATTAAATTGTCTGATATGTGTTTGTCTAGTACTGTCCCACTCAGTTTAATTTGTCAACTAATTCATTTCGACTTCTATGTTTGTATTTTTATAACTAACTACACGAAGCGGAAATCAAAATTAACCTTAAATAGAGTAGTTTAATAAATTACTTCTAAGTGATTGTATGAACGTTCAGGCGTTTTGCAACAAAAAGGTTTATATACATATGTTATCCTGGAAGCACAATTTCATAAAGTAACGTACATTTTTATGGTGGTTTGATGATTGTTATCGTGATTGTTAATGTGTGCATATAAATCTACCTATTCACGTTGGCCGTGCTTTTTACAATTCTAGCGATATAAAGCATGTCCTCCTGACGTCTACGTCTTGATTGCGCTACGGCCTTCAGCGGAGTGCCGTTGCTCGAAATAATTTGACGCGTTTTCCAATATTTTTGATTGCCTAAGCAACGAATTCAACAGAGTAGGCGACCCTTTCAGATCCTGTATATAGCATTCAGTTCGGCTCTGGGCCAGGAAAACGCGCATCAGACGTACTTGAGTTCAAAGATAATGGCTCATACATATGCTGCGCCATTAGTGCTGCTCATCGGAGTGACTACTACCGCGGAGGAATCGGAGATTATGAATAAAGTTCTCCACCGGTGATCTCCGGTACTATCGTAGGTGGAACAGGGAACATAAGGAGGGATGCGGTTGTTCGGAGCGAAGCGAAGGTGGAGGACATAGAGCTCAAGGACGACCGACGCGTACGGACTGATGGTAGTTGTGAGTGGAATAAAATGACACCAAATCGTATATCCGTCGCATGGAAATTCTTTAATTTAGTTGAAGATAATAATAAAGTCGCACGCTGTTAACTTTGTCGGCGAATTTACTCTAAGGGTTGTGGGACTTCGAATTTGTTAGACCATTTGAAGCGATCGCACAATCGCGAACTTGAAGAAACTAACTAAGTAAGTTTAACTAGATTCTCTGAGTAGGTCTAAATTTTAAAATGTAGGTATGTAAGTGTCTAGGCTAACATTAAGAGCCGCGGTTGTGGTACTCGTACTTGCTGTCAGAAATAAATTATTACAATTCAGATACACATTAACGGTTAATTAGTCATATCGTTTTCGTAGTTTCAAAAATACGAAAAACATTTGATACGATTTTTAACTGCTTTAGTGCTATTGTTCCAAAGGTCCACAGTGTAGAAAAAAAGTCTTGGAATTTCTATAATACGTAACTTTCGAGGCAATAAAAATCATACATAATTATGGAATATTAAAAAGGCAACTTGAATTATCAGATTAAAATATTGAGTTTCATTGTGAAACTAAAGAAACGTGTGGTAATAATATAATTACAATTATCCTTAAGTTGATATCCGCTTAGGCCTATATTTTTTTTATTACAGAGGAAGATTGACGCGTTTTTGGAAGAGAGAGTCCAAATACTGACACCCTTTAACACAATGATCACAATCCTGTCTGGTGAAGAATCTTAATAAATTATTTTGGACAGAAACTTTAACCCATTGATACCACACGTTTCTTTTGTTCTATTCTGAAACTCCCTTAATATATTTTACGTTAAACTAAACCGATTAGAATAATAATTGAAAAACACTGTTAATAAACGAGTGTTTCCAGGAAAATTATAAATGTTTACATTAGCTACAGAAAACCTTTACTTCTGCGTTAGTTTTCAGTTAATTTTAATGTTATTAATTTGATCAATGACATAAAACTAATACGCCTTTCCACATATATTATGAATTTCAAAACTAGAAAAAAAATCTGTCAGGTAACATAGTACTTCAAGCAAAACAAGTAAAAAAAAGAGCCGAAGAAAGAGAGAGAGAGAGAGAGAGAGAGAGAGAAAGAGAGAGAGAGAGAGGTGTAAATAAAAAAGAGAAAATAAACAACAAATAAATTACACACTTATTCTAAAATATACGCGGACGTCAGCAGACTCCAATCACTACCTGATCCGATTAAAGGAATGCTTAGCGGAAAATGTATATATGTGCCATAGCACATATACAACCTGCGCTGCATCAATCGGAGGTAACCGGAGGTCTCCGATTGAAAGCGATAAAACAACCGCTTCGGAGAAAACCTAATCATAAACAGCACTATGCGTCATACTAGACTTAAGGCTAGAACAGATACGTGTTTTTTAATTTATAGGTCAGTCGAATTCCAGCTTGCAGTCTGATGTGTTAATAGCTATCCTTTAAAGTGTTAATTCAAGTGTCTTCTTCTTCAGTCTGTTCCGTCTAAAAAAAAAAAAAAAAAAAAAAAAAAACTCTTTATAACGTGACTGTAGTTACTGAGGTATATATCGAACAAAAATATATATTGTTTTGTCAATCTAGATGTATCTATTTTTTTGTGTTGAATGCATTGCTGTTTGTAGAGATTTACGTTACTTTGTAGATCGTAAATATTCAGTTTACCCTAAATGTCGACATTACATAATACGTGGTCTGTCATATATGAAACCAGTTGCTTGTTTTAAGAATCGCATCTTAGCAGTGAAAGTGTATGATCATTAAATTTTAGAGTAGTTTATTAATATGCCAGCCTACAAGATCACATTAGAACATAGAGTTTATGTATTAAATATACAATATGTGAAAATAGATTCATGTAGAGGAGTGTGTAGGGTAGGTAATGTTTAGAGAAATTCCATGGCATTCCAGTTCCAAGGAGAGAAACAGTAAGACAACTTCTGCGAGATTAAGAGAGATGGGATCGCTAAACCATAGGCTAATTATTATAATTTATAAGCGAAGACGAAGTGTTTTAACTGAAGAATAACTCGATGAAACTAGAGCAGCATTAGAGAGTTCTCCAAATAAATCTCTAAGTCGTGTTTCATAGAAAACTCTTATTTAAAAATCTGTACATACTGCTACAAAACTCTTAAAATCTAAATCTTACAAAGTGACCGTAGTCCATGAATTACGACCAAATGATAATGTGAATGAAGTGAACATCTGTAATTGGGTTTTGATGAATATTGATAAAGTGTATTGTTGCTCCACAATATATATTGCATATATGTGTGTATGTTTAGTCAGCGGTCCGAAGACTGGTTCGAACCTCATAAGTGGCACTAATAAGACATCACTCTTGAGACAACTAAGTCAGGAGATAATGGGGGTAGGGTGGTCAGTTACCCCACCATTGCCTACATCGCTGATTAGTAACATAGTTCACTAATTACTCTTGAGATGTATGCAGCAATTGCTCAAGTGAGATGTGCTACTTGATAATAGATGTATCACACAGTGTCTCAATCAGACGTAATATATTGCATATACGTGTATAATTATATACATTTTTTCAGATGATTCATAAGGGCTATTCCATTTTGAAGTCGATCAGTAAGAAACCTCGCATTTTTTTAATACCCTAATTTTTTCCCTATTTATACAAGGTGCTGAGGAGAGTGCATTTCCAAAAATACAGCCTACAATCGAAAGTCAAACGGTTTTCGTACTATTGAGTGACACATTTAGCGTATTTTATAAAAACAAGCCTCTTTCAGCGCTCAGTTCTCTGGAACCATTTAGTGCAGAACATTCAACGGGAGCTCATTTTGAAGCTGACATTTGGTAGGTTATGTTAAGAAGTAATACTTATTTTTATTGTATACAGAGAGACAGATAATCTGATTTTACTTACTTTTAGGCTTTTTGCCCATTTGTAAAAATGTAAAAAATATTGAGAAAAAATCTTGCATTATTAAGAGGGATTCGGCATTGTTTGCTTAGTGGCTGGGCAATAAGTTTCGAGGGTATTAAATAAATTATTTTCACACGCCTAGACTTGAACGGCGCAGTACCCCACACACTGGCCGAGAGCTGAAGATAAGCGAGCATTGTGATTCATTTTATTCCTGTGTTTATGAAAACTTGTGATAAAGCTAGCCCAGCCATGACTGCTATACGGCACATCACTTGTTTGTCTCCTGGCCTGGTTTGTCTCCTGGCCTACAGTCAGCTGGTTAGTTCACGCGCGTACTATTTATTTTCTTTATTTGATATTTTCAATACTTTCTTATCAACGGTGCACCAGTAAAAAATAAGTGTTTATTTGTACTTTCAATGCGGAATCTAATCATATATTTTAAAAATATTTTTTCGTGGGCAAAGGAGTCTTAATGAAGAAAAATCTAAATTTCTCCATTTCCATAAAAAGTGAGAAAAACTGTTTACATGTCAATATAAACTATAATTTCTCAAAATCAAAATAAACCATGATTTTGATCATTGGGTGAAAGGGTTTCGGAGCCACATCAGTTTAAAGTTGCTAATTTTATGAAAATACGATAAATTTAAATATTTTTAATTTAAACACTATGAAGTTCTGGTGCCTCAAACTTTGCACAAAGCATTGTATCACAGTTGTCAACGGACAGAAAAAGTTTCATTGTATTTAAAAGTTTCAAGGTCAATTTTCTCTATATATCGGTCGATTTGAGATGGAATAGCCCATAGGGAGTGTGCGAATGTAAATGGATACCACTTTTAAAAACTCCAATAACACAAATTAATACTTATGACATAAATGATTATGTGCATTCTATTATTATTAATAATTAGGAAGATGCCAAAGAAGAATGGAAAGGAAAATACTCGGAATACGCCTGAAGGACAGAATCAGAAACGAAGAAGTACGGCGACGAAGCGGCGTAGAGGACGTGGTCACACTCGCTAATAGGATGAAATGGCGCTGGGGAGGACACGTGGTACGAATGCAACCTACCAGATGGGCACACACGGCGACACTGTGGGATCCAAGAATTGGCTGGAGAAACCGTGGACGACAGAGAACCAGATGGGGGGACGACTTCAAGTTGCAGCTAGGAGGACTGTGGACCAGAATAGGACGCCAAAGAACACGGTGGAAGGACGCAGTCAACCAACTTTGAGCGGGAGCAACAACCAGTGCTAGTGAAATTGTGGACAAAGAACTAGGAATGTAAATAGACCATCAGGTCGGCTGTTCTGATGGTCAAGACTCGAGCCACCTCTGCCCAAGCAGGAGGCCTTGCCCCACTGGGGATTTACGGCTTTATTATTATTATTATTATTATTATTATTATTATTATTATTATTATTATTATTAATGAAAATTATATAAGTAATAATACACCAGAGATTACGGACCGATAATCGCGCAATCTGCTCCGGCCAGCGATGCAAGTCTGATGTGCGTTTCCACGGCCAAGAGCCAAGCTGAAGGCTCTGTACATTGCCGAACAACTGATTATTATTGTTATTGTTCAGTTGTTTTGGTACTCTTCGTCCTTATGGATTTTTAAGTTAAAGCACGGGATTTTCAAGTAGCTCCTTTAAATAACACCACGCTGATGAAAAACTTTAAAATCTTTTCCAGAAATTAATCTCCATGAAAGTTTCAGATTTCATATCACATGGATCAGGAAATTCTTATGTATTCTAGCAGATGATCATTCTGTAGATGATCTATTAAACAAGTTGATACTGGCGAGATGACTAAATTCCACACTTAAGGTTTTCCTCAAATGAATGAACGGCATTATTTCAATGACAGGGGAGGGCGAATCCTAGTTACGTTCATCTGGGGGGGGGGGGAAACATTACGCTGATCCCAGCTATGCGCGTTCCCAACCCGTACCAGCTGACTACGTCAAGTATCCTGGATTCGAGGAGACAACTTCGTTTGTCTCTAGACCAACCCCCTTCGCATGTCACCAGCTGACGATAGGGGAGTGCTATGAAATGGTGATAAAAATGGAGGTCGGACAGAAAGTTGTTGATGCCTAACGTGGAGAAATGGAAAAACTCCGAGAAAAACCTTAACTGCTATCTTGTCCGCCATAACTGTCATTATGTCTTTTTTCCATGAAAAATTCAGGACCTGGCCGGGACTCGAACCCGGACCGCCTACGTGACAGACATGGTCTAGACCAGTGATCGCCAAAAGCTGTGTCGCGACACATACCCCTGCCTCCACTCAAGCGTAACCATGGCATCATACCCCCACCCTCCGTTTACAGGCTTCACTTCGATGAAAGTAAAGACATTTATCAGTAGCGGACGTACACATGTAATGTTACAAGTGTGTAGGATAATATGTTTTGATGTCTTTTCGAAAACAGATAATAAGTAAAAACTTAATTTTAAGGAGCATGGGAGGAAAAGTATTGATTTTGTGCAGATGGCAAAAATATGAGATACTTAATTTGTTGTAAAATTTTAAATGAAGTATAAGAGAACAATGTACGTTGTCATTATTCTTCTTGTTATAAAGACTACCACGCCCTTACCTGTAAATTGAATATTTCATTAATAAACGAACAATAAAAAGTATCGGCTTCTATGTCTTAATCGGGGTAAAATACTTCGACGTTTTTCTCTATGTCTTAATCGGTGTAAAATACTTCCACGTTTTTTTCAACATATGTAGTGTAATTTGAATATTTTATTAATAAATAAACAATAAAAAGTATAGGCTTCTATGTCTTAATCAGTTTAACATACTTCCACGTTTTTTTCAACGTATGTAGTGTAATTTGAATATTTAATTAATAAATAAACAATAAAAAGTATCGGCTTCTTTGTCTTAATCGGAGTAAAATACTTCGGCGCTTTTTTTAACTATGTAGTGTAATTTACGTTTTTCTAATTTCAAATATCTGCTGATGTAAAGTACACGTTCTTTTTATGGTAAATAAGAAAATAAATTTATTTTATTAATAATACAAAAATAATGAATAGGAGGATAAAAAATTAACATGGAAAAAAAGTGTGTATAGTTAATAAGTAGAAGAATATTATATTGTTTTTGTTTTTTTGGTCACAGTCCGTCTCTGCACTGTTATTCACTGCATTACCTGAGGAGATACCCATTCCATCCCTCTCCCTGCGATAGTGGTGTGCGGGTTGCATTTCTATTACGTCACAAATTCGTAGTGTTTGGCAACCACTGGTCTAGACCATGCAGTTGCTTCCGGTACATTGAAAAGAGCAACAACACAGTCTCACGATAATAGAAAGATTACAGATTTCTGATATAACGCTCTGCAGTTAATATTATATGAATTTTCTGTATTTGCTAAGAATGGACGTTTCTTTTTGCTTCAACTACTAGCACGTGGTTGAACATCTCTATCGATTGTGAGCTATACAGCCCACTCAACATCCCGGTTCCTTGTGTGAGCACCAAAGTATACAAAACACTCACATGTAGTGTTTTCTTTTCTGGTGTCGAGGGAGACGAGCACCTGTTCTTGATTCAAGATTGGAATTGTGTTCTGAAATCCTCAACCTCTTAAAGGAAGTGTAGCAGCAAGAATGATTCACAGATATAAGCTTTACCATTAGGAGATACGGGAAAAATTTTTGTCTCAAACATCACGTGTTGGACCAATAAAGGGAGGAGGTAGAAGAGGGGGGGGGGAATAAATGTTTTTCGCTAATGGAATCCTTACCCTTAGATTGTTTACTCAAACAAGATGCTCCCACAAAAAGGCAACGCAGGTTTCCACTAGGACCTACTTCAAAGAAGTTACAGAGGGAGAGAAGGTGAGAGGGGTGGAGGAGGGGGAGTCTTGGCTGTCTTCCGACAGCACCAGTTTGCAGATATCGACTTCGAAGATAATCTTAAGTGTCTTTTTGTTTCCTTTTATCTACATTGCATAACCCTGCCAAATGCGTTTTAAGAGTATTTGTTGAAGATCCTGAGTGCATATAGGGAGGACGGAGTGCTTAGAGAGAAAAAGAGATCTTTCTATTCCTTCATCCCGTGGACGATAGTGCTTTTTGTTTACATTATCAGAAACTACAAAAAGTTTGGATAAGGGTATAATATGAAGTTGCTAATATTTTGATACAAGATAGGGGTTATTCCTTTGTTTTTAGAACAATCGTAATAGAATAAATAATGTTGTTTTGTTAAAGAAATGCTTTTCTTTATTATTAACTAGCCGTACCCGTGCGCTCCGCTACACCCGTTAGAAATAAATATAAAGTAATTACATAATTAAAATAGGACAGTTGATCCAGGGAACATTCGTGTTTGATATAAGGATAAATCGTTTAATATGTTATTTAATTTAAATTGCATCCAAATAATTAAAATGCGATCATTTTGGCCCAGAGACACTCATTTGGTGCAATGACAATTCCTTTAACATGTTTCTAATTTTTATTACATGCAACCATAGTTTAATGAAGATTGACATCATTTAGATTTAATGTGTAATTTTATTTTACTTGTTATTACCATAATCCAATGGAAACCTATAACTTAATTTTAACCCTTGTTTTCTACGTATTCAGTAAATGGCGCTTGGCCCACTATGGTTCTGAACCCTTCAAATAACTTAAATCATATTATATAATATTACATATTATATTATATTATATTATATTATATTATATTATATTATATTATATTATATTATATTATATTATATTATATTATATCAGAAATTATTGTAATAACATTATAGCATTATGTCCATCTAGAGAAACTACACTTTCCAATGGTGAAATAATAATTAATTATACAAATCGGTTAATTTAGCTTCCGATATTACTTCATACAAGCACAGAAACATTCCCTGTAGGCTATCTTTCATAGCTTTCGATTGTTGCTGTCCAAGGCCCCTTATAGACGAAGTCATTTGTTTTTTAATTCATTACACGGCCTTAGATGGCAGTTATTTTAATTTTAAAACTCATTTATCTCATTAAATATCAGTCCTATCAAAATTTGCAAGGAATAAAAGTTATCGCAAATTATTTTTAAAGAAACTTTTGTTATGTAACATTTTTCACAAAATCAATAATAAGCGAGATATTTCGATTTATTTAATTCAGACCCACTTATAACACCCCTTTTAAATAATGTATTTTGAATGCCATATAGCCTAAAATCTAAGTTACAACGAACTTAATTTATATTCCAATTTTCATCGAAATCTGTTCATCCATTATGGCGTGAAAAGGTAACAAACATACAGACTGACAGACAGACAGACAGACAGACATACAAACAAAAATAAAAAAAAAGCGATTTTCGGTTTTAGGATGGTTAATTATATATGTTAGGACCAATTATTTTTGGAAAATCGAAAATTACCATAAAAATTTCGGCTACAGATTTATTATTAGTATAGATGAGTTTCATAGTGTGTTAATTACATGAATACAATATGATCCTAAGTTCACCGTTAGCTGAACGGCTACAGCGTTGACTGCCCAAGACGGAGGTCCTGGTTCAAAACTAGATAAGTATACTTAAGTAAAATTTGTGCTGAAGAAAAACAATGTTGAAGAAATTCAGCTGTTAGAAGTGTAAGGGAAAAAAAGGTATTGAGGTTTTAAAATACAAACATTTTTTGAACTACAATCACAAAAAGTTAAGACTCTTATCTTCAGTAGTATTAGAATTATGTTATAGTTCAAGTTCCAATTAAAATAAGTAATTCAATATCTCTGAGTATACTAGATGAGTTTCACCTGCTAAGCTTCAATAAATATCCCCTGAACGATGAAAATACCAGAAATGTAAATATACTGAACTCTTCTGCTACACACCACGCCGTTTGAATGGCAAATAATTCATGAAATTGGCAAATGGCAGGAGGTAGGAAACCTAGTTACGATAGGTACTAGGACTTATACACCCTGATATCGGCGTTATCAGCACAGATTTAGGGTGCAAGATTGGAGTAAAGGCAAAATATGCTGTATAAAATAAGCTGGGGATAACGTTTCCTAAATCGGCCCGTCCATCTAAATACAGAGTTTTATTTACTTTACCGTGGCAATCCCTCCCCACAGATCTGTGGAACTTATACATAACAACAACATATAGGGGAGAGTCGGGTAGTATCGGACATCGGGTAATATCGGACAGTGAGTTTCTTTCATCTACCACACGAAGATAGTACCTGATTGACATGGTTACGTTTCTGTGATGTCGCATAGAGAAACGTAACCATGTCATTCAGGTACTACCATATGGTGGTAGATGAAAGAAACGCACTGTCCGATATTACCCGATGTCCGATACTACCCGACTCTCCCCTACATTCATTTATAGTGTTCTGCCCAAGGACAGGTCTTTCACTGAAAACCCAGCATTCTCCAGTCTTTCCTATTTTCTGCCTTCCTCTTTGTTTCCGCATATGATCCCTATACATTAATGTCGTCCGAACTCTTCTCCCCTTTACTATTCCTTCCAGTGCATCTTTCAGTATGCAGTTTCTTTTCAACCAGTGACCCAGTCATTCTTCCTTCATGCACTCTTTCCAACAGAGCAACACAATGCTCAAAGAAAAGCGGTGTGTTATTTTATTGGAAGCTCATGAAGAAATATGTAAATGTATTTTTGTATTAAAAATATTTAATATTTCTTCATAAGTTTGAAATTAACTAAATGTATCAATTCTTTTAGCAAAGTAAATATATTTCATCGGACTATAAAGTAGTCTATATACGTAATATACACCTGTGTGGATGTATTTGTGTGTACAAAATGAAATGCAATACCTGCAACAAATCTACATAGGACAGACAGGCAGATCATTTCAAACACGTTACAAAGAACCCACCACAGCCATAACCAAATCACAAAACACTTTAATATACGCAGAACACATCACAAATCACAACTACAGCAACATAAACACAGACATGGGAATTCAACATCTCAAATCGAAAAGCCAGAAACTAAACACACTAGAACAATACGAAGTATACAGGGACACAAAAACACACCCGCATAAAATCCTCAACACAACTCAATTTCAAAACACACACTATATAAACACACCCCCACAGGAAACACAATCAGAAGGCGCGAAGACAACAGAGTTCTGATGATAGCCCACCGGCTGAAACTAGTCAACAAGACAATCTAGTTAATTAACACGTGAAAGAGCATATATATATACTTTACATTCCGAAGTGATATAGTGTTAAAAGTTGTGTAATGAAGGTGTATAAATATATTTCCTAAGTTTACAATAAAAAATATACACCAGTATTCTTGAGCGCTGTAATTTCCGTCACTTCACCGATAGTACACAAAAAAAGACTATGGGGATATATTACTTAAGTCGCTTAAAGCGTAACTTACATTTTCTCACCGATTATTCTGAGTCGATTGTGTGATATCCAGGCTTCGAGACTTCGGACCCGATAGAGCAGTTCAGTGGGAAATCCGCATAACGGCGTACTGAGTATAGTGGTAAAGCGTACAGTGGGTGGGGGGGGGTACTGTAGAATGAATGCCAACAAATACGCAAAGGAAAACGCTCTGGATTTGAAGATTCTGACGAATAATTTGGTTTTCAAACAAACTGTGTCTGAAACTATTACACGGTTAGAGAAGTCAGAGCAAGAGATGCCGGAAGCCCTCAAATTAATTTAGAAAATGATGCAGAGAATCAATGAGACATCAAGTACACCGGTTACTGAACGTGTAAAATAGAAGTGGAAATCAATTTTATGTAAAACTAACGGATATGGAACATTGTGTAACATAAACAGCAAATTAGTGGACATAGTCACCCGAGAATAAAGGACTGTCTCTTAGAGACTGCAATGATGTTAGGTTTTTTCGTTTTACTCCTATCACGTTATCCGACGTAGAGCGCAGCTTTCTACTGTACAAACTTTGGCAGATAGCAGAAAAAGATTTACGTTTGAGACACTGAGAATGTATCTTGTAGTACATTGCAATTCGGTACTGTAACTGCACTTCCTAAAGACGACCAATAGGATAAATGAAAAAATTAAAGTTGCTACATGTTTATTTCCACTATTATCACTGTGTATAATTAAACACAAATGCTTATAAAAGACAGGAGAATAAATGCTTTTCACATTCTTTTGACATTATCATTGTGTAATGTATATTTACTTTCAGAATGTACATATGTATGTGTTTCCCCATACTACCGTACTGTACTCTAAATAGGAACGTTGTTACCTCAACACATCTCTATCTACCTGCAGCGAGTCAACAACCGATAGTGCATGCATCGGGTACAAAGTCTCGAAGCCTAGTGATATCCATGATAATAGAATCATGATAAGGTTATAGCGAAAGTAACAGAGAAAAGTAAAGAACGTGAAGAAATTCTAATCCAGAGCTATAACTTAGATCGTGCAGAAAAATTTGAGCTTAAAATCCTAAATTTTGATGAGATGTCAGTGGAGCATTTGAATGGGCCTATAAATTAATATTTGTTTGGGTAATTTGCATTATTAATTTGTTACGATCTGTTATGAAACACAGGTAATATTGTAAGATTTGAATATTTTTCAAACTTGTAAGCATCCATTGTCCATTATTTGCTACATCTCTAAGAGAGTTAACGAAGCGTGTAATTAAATAAGACTCCAGTGTTCAGTATTGGTTTGTTGAAACTGCTTAGTCAGATACAGGTTGTATAAGAATACAAACAGAAAATCAAACGGTGTACAACAAGATCAAGCACTTCAAATATTTAGTTAAACTTTGTATGTTGAATAACCAATATAATCATATAAGTAAACAGTACTGCAATGTAAACTTTGTTTATGCTCTTTCTGAAGTCAGAGGTAAATGTTTACTGCTGTATATGGCAACGGGAAACACACACAAAATGTAAATTGGAAGTAATATAACTGTGCTGATTGAAGAGAGAAGTAGAATACATTAAAATCAATAAAAAAACCCTATTATGCGTTTTGTAACGAAGCGCATGCTTAATTAGAAAACTAGGCTGAGAATCTGGATAGTTTGTGACAATTATGTTTTGTCACACAGTGATTCATAAACTTAGTGAAAACTATAGAAACTTCTTACTTACTGGCTTTTAAGGAACCCGGAGGTTCATTGTCGCCCTCACATAAGCCCGCCATTGGTCCCTATCCTGAGCAAAAATAATCCATTCTCTATCATCATGTCCCACCTCCCTCAAATCCATTTTAATATTATCTTCCCATCTACGTCTCGGCCTACCTAAAGGTCTTTTTCCCTCCGGCCTCCCAACTAACACTATATATGCATTTCTGGATTCGCCCATAAGTGCTACATGCCCTTCCCATCTCAAACGTCTGGATTTAATGTTCTTAATTATATCAGGTGAAGAATACAATGCGTGCAATTCTATGTTGTGTAACTTTCTCCATTCTCCTGTAACTTCATCCATCTTAGCCCCAAATATTTTCCTAAGCACCTTAGTCTCAAACACCCTTAACATATGTTCCTCTCTCAAAGTGAGACTCCAAGTTTCACAACCATAAAGAACAACCGGTAATATAACTGTTTTATAAATTCTAACTTTCAGATTTTTTGACAGCACACTGGATGATAAAAGCTTCTCAACCTAATAATAACAGGCATTTTCCATATTTATTCTGTGTTTAATTTCCTTCCGAGTATCATTTATATTTGTTACTGTTGCTCTAAGATATTTGAACTTCTCCACCTCTTCAAAAGATAAATTTCCAATTTTTATATTTCCATTTCGTACAATATTCTCGTCACGAGACATAATCATATACTTTGTCTTTTCGGGATTTACTTCCAAACCTATCTCTTTGCTTGCTTCCAGTAAAATTCCCATGTTTTCCCTAATCGTTTGTGGATTTTCTCGTAACATATTCACATCATCCGCATAGACAAGCAGCTGATGTAACCCGTTCAATTCCAAACACTCTCTGTTATCCTTGACTTTCCTAATGGCATACTCTAGAGCAAAGTTAAAAAGTAAAGGTGATAGTGCATCTCCTTGCTTTAGCCAACAGTGAATTGGAAACGCATCTGACAGAGACTGACCCATACGGACTCTTCTGTACGTTTCACTGAGACACATTTTAATTAATCGAACTAGTTTCTTGAGAATACCAAACTCATTGTATACAAAATTACAAATGGACATTTTATTTGAAAAGAATTTTAAATTCAAATGTGTTACATTACATATACTTATACACAAAATTAGCCTATACTTCTTTGATATCAAGTTTCTTATCACTTTTGTAAAACATTCTGTTCCCTTTCATTTCAACAACTGATATAGACCTAGATGATTTCTATAAAATCTGGTTCAATTTCACTATGATGCATCTTCTTCATATATTTTAGAAAATAATCCATAGCTGCTAGCACTCTTTTAGGAGACATTGTATTAACGTCATATTCATCTACGTACAGAACTTTGTAACATATCTGAAACTTCAGTCATCAAATTTGACTAATACAGAAGTTTCTACTTCAATATTTGTACATATTAATTCACCCTTTTCCTTGAAACAAACTCTATCTGCTCACTCATCAGTGTCTGCACCATGCAGCAAAGAATTCTTAGAAACGGACTCTGAAGTGAAAGGGCTGAGACGAAACATCAATTTTTTTTGTAATTTTTGTTTGTCTGTCTGTCTGTCTGTCTGTCTGGATGTTTGTTACCTTTTCACACGATAATGGCTGAACCGATTTATGTGAAAATTGGAATATAAAAATTAAGTTCATTCTAACTTATATAGGCTATGTATTATTAGGTATTATAGGAGTCTAAGATAAGTAAGTTATGACATATTTAGACTTGAATATCAAGTGTTCATTTTGCTTATAATGAGAGTTAATATATAACCATCGGCCGCGTAACGTGAGTTACGAAAATAACCTCTTTTTTTTTCATAAATATTACTTCCAATGTGTGTCAGCCGCGTTAGGTTTGGCCTTTATGTTTGATTGTTTTATTGCTTCGTAGCAGACTCAATTTAAATTCGATTTAGAAGTGCCACGACCATAAAAGGGATAGGTCTAACATAAGTACACTTCATTAAGGGCCGATTTCATCAACATGTTACTAATCCACAATTTACTAATTGTAGTTTAACTTAAATATTGAAGTTAAATCGTATTTAATACGTTTGCATTTCACCAAACTAAAACACTATCTATACATGTATATATGTAACCAAAATTTTTCTGCTAATTTTCGCTTTTCCAAAAATAATTGGTACAGTATTAACATATTGCATTGGGCCATAACTTAACTGGACAATATGTTTACCTGGACCATATAAGCATTGCACCATTTCGTACTTTGGATCATATAAGTATTGGATCATTTCGTACTTTGGGCTAATTTCTTCTGGACTTTATATCATGGACATTTTGTTGTCTGGACAATTTCTGTTGCACCTTTTAGCTCATTGGGCTATTTGCATTGATCCATATCTCTGTTTATGGCAGTAGACAGTCCTAAGTCTGTAAAAGTGGGAAGGAACATGTGCGCTTTTCGTGCTTTCCGCGGTGAATTTACGAAGTATTTTCAGCTTTATTTTGTTGTGCTTTTGATATAAAAAAAACAATAGCTGTGTGCGCTTTCAATGTTCTACGGAAAGACCACCAACGAACGTGCTTCTAACTGTTACACTATTATGCTCTTTCAAAACCTAATACTTTCGAGAGATCTTGTGCGCTTTCCCTAGCTATAAGGCGAATGCCAGGTATTCCCACGGCCAATTCTCGAACTCATCTGGACAAATATCAATTCGATATCATCAATTTCACCGCATAGTTGTTAACGCATCTTTAAATAACCAATTAAAGCAATAATCAAATATTGGTGACTTATATTTATAGAAGATACAAAGGTGTGACTTCTGATACATTATTTTCGATTTTGTTTGTAAGTGGGAAGTTGGTTTTGTGTAACAGTTCGTGCTGTTGGTGTTGAATATTTCGAGGAACAGTTAAGACAAGCCAGGATATTGTCATCATCATCATCATCAACAATACGATTTGGGCCCATTGGCCCGTTTCGTCTCCATAGCAATATTAAAATTGGTCTTTCCAGCGTTTTCTAGGGCGTCCTATTCGTCTTCTCCCTTGGGGTTTATAATGGTGTAGTCGGTATGGAATGCGAGTTGGTTCCATCCTACATATATGTTCATGCCATTTATTCCTATATTCTGTGATAGTTTCTATAATATTTGGCATATTTAGTTCCTGTCGTATGTCTTCATTTCGCTTGTGGTCCAATAAGCTATATCCTGCTATTGGCCTTAGCAGTCTCATTTCAGCTGCTTCTATTCTCTTCATTTGCTGAGTTGTCATACACCATGTTTCGGATCCATAGGTTAATGTTGGAATCGCCATTGTTTTGTAAAATTTTAAAATTGTGTCGGTCCTAACTTTCTTCTTTAGTGTTCTTTTTATCGTGCCAATTAACTGCTGGAATTTAGAAAGCTTCCTATCTATGTCGTTAATTTGTTCATATGATATCATGCAGCCTAGGTAATTAAAACAGTTCACTTGCTCTATGATTTCATTATTAATAATTATTTTTGTTCTTAATGGCGTTGTTCCCTTAAAACCCATCACTTTAGTCTTTTTAGTAGATATCTGAAGACCATATTCTTTGGCGATGCAGTTCAGTTTAAACAAAGCTCGTTGGAGGTCATCTTCTGTAGTTGTAAATATAGCCTGATCATCAGCAAACAATATTGTATTTAGAGGTGTATTGGTTCGGTTAAAAATTGTTTCCATATGTAATAGCCACCTTCTGGTGACGTCGTCAATGTATAAATTAAATAAAATAGGTGATAAAGAACACACTTGCCAGGATATTGTGATGCATTTAATCCATTTTAATGCAATGGAATGCAATAACGTTGAGTATGACGTCAAAGTAGTTTTCTTCCTAATGACATTTAATTCAATAGACAATACACAGTTAATAATGTAGCACTTGACGTCTTAAATATTGGCGTAAAATGTTACAAGTTTCTTCTGTAATGAAATTATTCCGTATTGTTTTGTTCATTCCTTTCTAATAAGATTGCAACGACCACTCCACATTTTGTGGAGCATTTACTATTAAAAGTTTATTTTCTCGCATCTTTTATTCTAATTGAAGTAGCATACATTTCTTAAAACTGAGTTTCTCAAGTTTGTATTATTCAATTAAAATTAAGTTTTTTACTAATTGAGAAATAAAAAATAATAATAAGTTCAGATTCACTCGTTTATCGTTATATAAATGATATTTCATAGCGTTATTTTCAAGGTCACTTTCTTCTTAAACAATTTTCCATTTCGAAGGAAAGTATAAGATATTAATCTAGAGACCGGATTTTAAAGGGAATCCCTTTTTATTTCAACACGAAACATGGAATAATCAATTACGATGTTCAAAACTATCTTCCACCGACCAAATTATGTGGTTTTGACTTCCCTTTTTTTCCTTTTATTAGTCCATATTCCCTTTCTCCCCCCCTTTTTTTATATATCTTATTTTTGTCCTTTTTTGACAGAATATCGCAAACATTTAGATAATTTTCCTATATTTTTTCCGATAGGCCTATAACTTCCTGAGCAAGTGAAAATATATATCTTTCTTCTTCTGATTCCAAACATTGAAAACTAATAAAGTGTGCTGATTTAGACTTCAGGATAAGAAGAAAATTTTCACCTCTGCTTTCAATTGATATTGAGCGGTCATTTTCTGTTTATAAAGACATTCTGCATTCAAAGGGGCAGAATCATATTCAAACATATTGAAATGTTGAATGTGATCAAATACAACACTTTCCTTATGTTGTGAAACGATAAATAAATACTTGTGTGTGCTATATGTATCTATGAATATGCTGAAGTATGTTTTCAATTAAAATAGCACCCCTTTGAGAAAGTAGTATAGTCCTTGTTATGACTATATCAAATGCAACACTTTCCTCATGTTGTGAAGAGATAAATGTAAGATTGTGTGTGCCATGTGTATCCATGAATGTGCTGAAGTGTGTTTTAGAGAGTACTGTAATATAATCCTTTTTAAAGTCTTTTTTCGGTTATAACTTTTCCTTTTTTGTCCTTTTTTGATGAAAAAATTTCTTTTTAAAAGCCGGTCTCTGTTTATAATAATACTTCTAGGTTACTTTTCAAAATAAAAAGAAATAAAATGCTATTATTTTTAGTTTTATATGTACACAGTGTGGCAACTGGAAAACGTAGGCCTAATATTTTCTGGAAAAAATGACGAGCCCATATATGATCGATCAAAGCACTAGTTACTGAAAGTAGCCTCTTCTGCATAGGGTCAAGTACAGCTAATGTGATACAATATAAAAAGTCTGGCTAATCTGATACAGACTTTAAAATGTACCAAAATCTAAGTTTAAAGATATTTAATACTGTGATTATATAAGTACATTTTATGCGCTTGAGAAAGCAATATTGTACAAAGTTAAAAATATCATTATTAGCCTCACAAATGCATTTAAAAGAAGGTATAGTTTTGTATGTTAAAAACGTCGATGTGATTGATTGGTTATTTTTGTTATTGCTTCTGAATGAATAAAGAGAGAGTAATTTTTCATTTTTCCTATTACTCAGAATAATGTCAGCTTTATTTTTCTCTAAAGAAGAGCTCTGAATGTTGATCAGTCTAGCACAGGGCTGGGCAGCAAGAGCGGATTCTACTCTCTCACAGGGAGCTATATGATTTCTCTTCATCCCCTTTCTTCCTCGCCGAACACCGCGCAGCATTGATTCCGTGACTGACGAATATTAAGCGTCCCCGTTTAAAGTCTGGATTCCCTCCCGATGCCCAGCCCTGATCTAGCAGTAAGTTCATTAGTGTGTCAATGAGAAGAGGTATTATGATACACTTTTTAGGGTTATTCTTAAATTACAAAACTTGCTATATCTTAGTCAACAGGTGATACAATAAGCATCTGTCTATATCAAAATATCCCTGCTTCTTTGCTCTGTATAATATGGCCAGATTTATAGTACTGTATCAGAATAGTTCTATAGGCGCATCACAATAGTCCACTCAGAAAGCTATTATAATACACTGGTTTTGTTTTAATTTTATCCATTATTGCAAATAAAATAGTACATTATGCAACGAGCCTATAATGAAGGTAATTAAGAAGTGAGTATGGATATTTATGAAACGAGCGCAAGCGAGTTTCATAATTTTCATACGAGCTTCTTAATTACCATTATAGGCGAGTTTCATACGACTTTTTATGCTCGACCATATTTTTTCTAACTTGATATTATTAATTTTATTTGTATCTGAACTTGAGCAATGTTCCGTAGGTTGTGAGATGTGCGCAGACGCGAAAGTATTGATTTTTTTCCGAGGAACAGATGTCCACATTGATCTTGCTAGGCCATGAGAATCTACAGAGATAATATTGAAATTAAATTAGACATTGAAAAACGAGATCACAAATTGAATTTATTTGAATATTATTTACAATTAGCGCTAATTATTATAGTAACAGAACATAACCTTCTGCGACAGTATTGGATTTCCAGCCTCCGTGACTTTCCGCTAATTCTCTTTCGATTGCATATCCGAGAATAATCGATACTTGCGGTTTTATAACGGTAGAAAGCTGACCTGTCATTGGCTGAACAGTTGTAACCTGAGTCGTCATTGGCTGAAAGACCTGACCTTTAATGAGTAGGTGTACTTTAATGACATGCATTAAAGGTCTGCTACCAGGTGTATAATTACTACATTTCGGCATGGTCGAGCATAAAATAAATTTAACTCCAAATTCTTCACATATGTCTGAAGTAGTATGTGACTTAATTTTTCAACTTGTACATGCTTTGACAGAAAAATTACAGATCTGTTGTCCGCACTGTATCGCTTAGTTTCGGAGCCATACTGGAAACATCACGCTTTGTCACCCGGAACAATCAAATTCAGAAAGTTTGTTTTGTGTTTTTAGTGGCCTCAGTTAGTTCATTGCAGTGTTGAACTGGGAGTTGTTATCATCTGTTCATGAATTATGGATGTGAAATAAACCTCACACAGACTATAGTTTTCTCAAATCCTTAATTATTAGAGTATTTGTTGAATGGTTTCCCTGCTAACGCAAAGATTCCAAGCGTCACACTGTGGTCTTTGGTGATTATTTAGAGATATTCCTTACCGCCGAAGGTCTTACTTTGCATAGAGATAATTAAATATTAATTTTTAATATATGACATACGTGTAACATGATTACAGTTTCATTATTTGCAGTTGCCCAGGTACATTTAAGCGAAACTTACTGTAGAAAAGGGGACAAAAAGTATTAATTATAACAACACTAACATTCTAATGTCAAAATATTCAATAAATGCCTCAAGTCACGGCTTTCTTTGTAGTAAATATTGTGAAATTTTATTAGACGATGATGTTATCGAATAGTACTTGTTTGTTTGTTTGTTTGTTTGTTTATTTGTTTGTTTGTTTGTTTGTTCGTTCGTTCGTTCGTTTGTTCTTTCGTTAATATTGAGTTAAGGCAGAGTTAAGGCCATAAAGTCTTCTATTCCACTGAACCAGTATTAGAACAATAACAAATATAAAAATGGCAGAAATGCAGGAACAATATACAATTAATAAGAGTAGTAGTAGTAGTAGTAGCAGTAGCAGTAGCAGTAGCAGTAGCAGTAGCAGTAGCAGCAGCAGCAGCAGCAGCAGCAGCAGCAGGAGCAGGAGCAGGAGCAGCAGCAGCAGGAGCAGCAGCAGCAGCTAGGACGTGGAATAGAGAAAGGAGATCCAATGATTAAATTGCAGGTGATTATATTATATATTAGTAAATTTAAATTATACCTTGTACAAACAATTGTGGAAAGTATGCGTTTAGTGTAATAGTAAAATTTATTTGTTAAATATTTAATAATGTAAAAATCTCTTTGTCGTTTTTTTAACGGATTACTTCCAGAGAAGGACGAGATTACCAGACTTGACAGTGTCAAAATGAAGTAATTAAGAAACGAGCTCACATAATAGAGATTGTTATTGTTATTATTATTATTATTATTATTATTATTATTATTATTATTATTATTATTAATCGAGTGAAAGGAAGATAATTAGGATGGCATGATAACATAAAATAATGCTTATATCGGATGTTAATAAACAGCACCGAAATATTTTAACTGATTATGATTGTAGAGGGGTCTTAGACTTAGGGAACTCAAAGTCACCGACGTGAAATGTCTAAGGTACAATACATTAAAGTAATTACAGTTTTGTTCTCATAAAACGTTAGTAAAGCGAAATAGGGTTAACATTATTACTAGAATGTGTTCACGCCTTCTTAGTGGTCGCGGGAAACCGGTTTGCTAATAACTCAACAGCGATTTCATAATTTATCGTTATCATAATCTGCAAAATTTACTGACTAATCATATGATTGTACACCACTGCGTTAGTGTTGTATTCGGTACTCATTAATTGTTAACAATAAATTGTTGTTGTCCTACATTTTCTCTAGTGTTGTGAGATATCTAATATAATCATAGAATGTGCATTTATTCGTGACATGTGAAGAATCCTTGATAGGGTACGAGAATCTTAACTACTTCGATATTCTCTATCTCTCTCTTGCTACTAGAGGTCGCCAATTCCAACAATTTTTGTGAAAACTTTAACTTTCCTTCCATTGTATATTTGTTTATGGAATTTCATTGTATTCCATCTTAAGTTTCTTGCCTTTGAAATGTAACTTCTATTATTTTTTCGTATAATTTCAAATGGTAGAAATCAGTAGCGTGTATAACTTTTGGAGATTTTATGCCATAACATAGAAATCCAAATCCATAGACCATGGATTCCGTATCTCAAGTTGCTTGTCTTGGGCTCTTCATATTCGGTGACAATATTTCGGTATTTTTCATGAACACTCTGTATATAGCCATTATATATAGAATGTAAAACGCAAACATAGCGAACGTTAGAAATCAAGTTAAAATAAAATGGAGACGAACCTGTTTTTATATCTTGTAACTTTTACCACAAATGAAATTGAAAACTTGTGCTTTCGCTACTGACTCTGTTACATGCAAGGTTTTAAAGTCGTACTTTACACTTGCGTTATTCTCGTTCACTGTCCCATTCTCCCAAAGTTATTCTTTCGTTTCTTCATGCACTGTGCTCGGTGTTACGGTGTCTTTAAATATGGAGGATTATTATTTTGAACGTCTTTCAGAGTAACTGAAAGTTGTTTATAGAACTGACTTTTCTGATATTCAGAACACTTAGGCCTACTATACATTCTGCTGAAGACTGGAAATTTTTGCTTATCTCAGTAATTAGTACAAATTGCAGAACATATCGTTATAAACACCCCAGACCAGGGATGCAGAACTGGGGAAGAGGGAGTAGAAGCAAGGGAAAGTTTGTTTCCCCGTCCACAAGGCAGGAACCTTCAATGACGTATCTGTGACGTTTGGCAAGCACACTGAATACACATTTCTTCTCCCCCTACCATATCCAATGACGCGACAGTTGAAGGAAAGGATGAGTTACGTGTTTCGACTTGTGATGTCTGCCACAATTGTAGCATAGTTTTGCATCTCTGCTCCAGACGAAACCTGTTTCTTGACAGAGTAGAATATTAATATTCCGAACTAATTAGACAGAGATAGTTTGTATTATAAAATATATGGAATTACCTCAACTGAACTTAAAAAAAGAAATATTACAGTGCTATAAATATAAAAAGGTTGTATAAATCAGTGTAGCAAGTACAGTAATCAAACTAATAGGACGTAAAACAGAGTTTCAGAAACAAAATAAATGATAACTTTGCCGGATTTCTTGTTTTGTGTGAGTTCCTGCATTGTACATATATTTGGTTGTGCATTCGGATTATCGGTCGTTCGGATTATTGGGGTTAGGATTATCACGTTTCTGCTATACTTAACATAGTGATTTGAATCAATGCATGGAGGATTCAATGTTGACACTATTAATAGGAATATAATGTCAGGAAAGAAATGTAGAAAGGTGAAAATATTTATCAAATGACATTTTACATGAAGCAGTAGCATCAATTTACCTCCAATTAGAAGATACTTAGGGCAGAAAAAAATTTTATTTTATAAATATAGAATGGCGACCGTCTATAAATTCTTAACAGAAACTTTTGTTATTATGGGACTTACACTTCTGCAAAATTAGGCTGTGATTGTTTCGTTTTACGATTTAATCCTGTCTTCTTTCGTTTCTTCTTCCATGCGATCTATTTTCGAATGCTTATCCGGAAATATAAATTGATGTTTCATACGCATAACATATCATTTCCACTGAATTTTATTTTGGGTTACTGTTTCCTAAATTTTCCATCCAGATTCCGAAGCTTTAATGAAGGTTATCAGCAATTTTTCCACATGTGGCCGCGATCCCACAACACAAAACGCAACTTGGATATCCAGGTGACGTTTCTGTAACATTATGCAACACTGTAAACAGTGGACACTGAAGGATAAGTACTTTGCCTACTAATGTGTTCAACACTCATTGATGATCTTGACTTCTTGCATTTACAAATCCCAAACACATCTAAAATTGCTGTTCTAACTGCAGGATTCATCCACGAGTACACAACCGGGTTAAATAGATAATTGATGTTGAGAAAAGTGAAACAATAATTATAAACGATGTCAACAAGAGCGGACTGCGAACTGTATCCTCGGATGAACATGACGACCGTGATAGGTGTCCAGCAGATGACGTAACACGTCGTTACAAGCAGCAGGACCTTGGCGGACTTTGTTCGGAACCTGCTGCTGTTGCGACCTTCGAACGAGGAGATGCCGGACACTCTGCTCCTCTTGCGCTCGTTGGACGCCAGTGCCTCGCGGTGGATGCGACGATGGAAGCCTCCGACGATGCCCATGATGAGGCAGTGGGAGAGGATGGCCATAACGGGCAGGTATGCCACCGGCACCACCAGGATCTCGTCGCAGATTTCTGAGGCACTCCAATTATTCCAGTAGAAAACGGGCGTCGAGACGCACAACGAGCATATCCACACGATGGCAATCATTATTCTCGAAGTTCTGGGGAAAAAAGAGATTTAGTTAACTTCAGTAATTGCAGTCTTAGAAAACATTGTGATAGTATTCAGATAAGTCGAAATACAATCTATACTAATAATAAATCTGTAGCCGAAATTTTTCTGGTAATTTTCGATTTTCCAAAAATAATTGGTCCTAACATATATAATTAACCACCCTGAAACCGAAAATCGCATTTTTGAAATTTTTGTTTGTATGTCTGTCTGTATGTTTGTTACCTTTTCACGCGATAATGGCTGAACCGATTTATATGAAAATTGTAATATAAATTATGTTCGTTGTAACTTAGATTTTAGGCTATATGGCATTCAAAATACTTTATTTAAAAGGGGGGTTATAAGGGGGACTGAATTAAATAAATCGAAATATCTCGCTTATTATTGATTTTTGTGAAAAATGTTACATAACAAAAGTTTCTTTAAAAATGATTTCCGATAAGTTTTATTCTTTACAAAATTTTGATAGCACTGATATTTAATGAGATAAATGAGTTTTAAAATTAAAATAACACCATCTAAGACGGTGCAATGAATTAAGAACAAATGACTTCGTCTGTAAGGGGCCTTGGACATCAACAATCGAAAGCTATTAAACATAGCCTACAGAGAATGTTTCTATGTTTTTATGAAGTAATATCAGAAGCTAAATTAACCGATTTGTATAATTAATTATTATTTCACCATTGGAAAGTGTAGTTTCTCTAGATGGACATAATGCTATAATGTTATTACAGTAAAGTCTGAGTAAATCGAGGACAGGTAAGATTAAAATAGCTTCTTATGTACAGAAAATTTGATAGGCTATTTTGTACATTCTTTTTCTGTATTTCTTAAAATAATATTTATGTACACTCATTTTAATCTCAGAGAATTAACGAATAACGAGAGTGTATTGATTTAGTATGCAGTAATAGTACGTTAGCTTAGCAATCCATTATTTTATAATTCATATTTTAACTATGCTGAATTGAATCGTGTTAAAATACATAAAATATATATGCAATAAATGCAATGCAAAAAAAAATTGGGTAATGAGCGAAGCAGATTATCTTGCGCTGTTGTAAAAGTTGTTTCCTGGATCAAACGTCCTATTTTAATTATGTAATTACTTTATATTTATTTCTAACAGGTGCAGCGGAGCGCACGGGTACGGCTAGTATAATATAAGAATATTTATTTTATAAGTTCAGTCGAAATGACTTATCAATATTTAAAAAACAACAATAAATATTTATAAATATAAATAATTTATTGAAGGTAAAAGATTTAATGCTAACGTTTTCTCCTATTTGGATCGTAGACAGTTGCTCTACCAACTAAAATACCCGGCCTCCCTAGATAAAAAAAAATATATATTGTAAAATATCTATTCGTAAATTAATTCTACTTAATCATTACAAATATTTTCCTATTTATGAAAATCTGTAATAGCCTATAAATATTAAAAGATTTGACGGTTTATTATGAAGCTATAAACATACTTTTGTAGCACAGTCATTGAGGTACTTTTAAACTTGACGCTTTTGTGGAAAGTCGTCCATACACTGTAAGAGGAACTTAACAAACAGTAACCACTACTTCTTTAAGAAAGAGAGATGCTATTTACAAGCTATAACGCCTGATAGGATACAAGTATGGAAAGAAATCGCAATGAAAAATATAAATAATGATTTATACTGTATGTATAAATAATGATTTATACTGTATAATAATTTTCCTTAGTAAATAATTTATCCTTTGATACAAATTATACCGTTTCATAGGAAATAATAAACGAAGAGAATAATAATTTATTTATTTATTTATTCTGGTGTAGTTAAGGCCATCAGGCCTTCTCTTCCACAACACCAGGAATACAAATACAATAACAGAAATAAAAAGGAAAAAAAAAACACTATAAACGAAGTAAAGTCACACAAAAATATACACGGGTTGCAGTCACACAAACTTTAAATGAGTGATTAAGTATAATTAATTGTATCCTAATTAACTAACATAAACAAGAAACTTGCGATTTTAATCTGGAGTAAAAAAAAAACACAAATCGACACTTCTAGCAATATCTAAAAAGCATTAAACAAGACAAAATTTTCCAATTTAATTTTGAATTGTGATAAAGTCCGGCAGTCCCTGACATCATTAGGTAGCGAATTCCAGAGACGAGGTATTTCTACAGTGTAGGAGGATGAGTATAGAGACGTTCTATGATGAGGGATAGAAAGAAGTGCTTGATGTCGGTTTCGAAGAGTTGTAAGAAATTGAAAGCGCGATAAGAGATAATTCGGTGTATAAGTATGCATGATTCTAAATAGAAGAGACAGTGAATGTATTGTTCTTCGTTCCTTCAGACGCACCCATGAAAGTAACTGGAGGGAAGGTGTTATATGGTCAAATTTACGAGTATTGCAGATGAATCGTATGCACACATTATGAACACGTTGTAGTCTCTCAGCTAAGAGTGAATTTACATTAGTTAGTAAGGAATCGCAATAATCAAAATGGGGCATTACAAGCGTCTGAATAAGATTTTTTTTTAGACTAAGTGGTAGAAATTCTTTCATATGAAACAAAGAGTGAAGTTGAGAAAATATTTTTTTGCAAGTGTGTGTTACTTGGGTGTTCCAATTTAGATCGCTATCCATAAAAATGCCAAGATTTTTAACTGTTTCACTGTATTTAACAATAATCCCATTCAATGTTATATGTGGTATAGTACCACTATCAAGAGTACTCCGTAGACGATTATGTCCCATTACGATTGCTTGCGATTTCTCTGGATTTAACCTTAATCCAAATTTGTGTGACCACAGTGAAATCGAATTTAAGTCTTCGTTTATTTTATTTACTGCGTCACTAGTCTCATCAGGGTGGAAATGCAAATAAATTTGCAAGTCGTCAGCATACATATGGTATTTGCAGTGTTTTATCATTTTAGTCACGTCATTAATATAAATCATGAAGAGTAAAGGTCCGAGAACTGATCCTTGTTGAATTCCAGATTTCACGACACACCATCTTGAAGAATTACCGCATGCAATTACACATTGTTGACGTTCGCGAAGGTAGGATTCAAACCAAGTAACAGAACGTTCAGAAAGATGCAGAAGTCTTAATTTACATAATAGAAGGTCCGTGTCAACTGTATCAAATGCCTTACTGAAGTCAAGTAATGTCAATAATGTTAATTTACATTCATCTGTGACTTCACGTATATCCTCATTCACTTTTAGTAGTGCTGTAGTCGTACTATGTCCATTTCTGAACCCGGATTGGTATTCGTCCAGTAAGGCATGTTCGGTTAGATAGTTCATTAGTTGTTTGTGAACAATACGTTCCAGAGCTTTTGATAGGGCAGGTAGGATACTAATTGGACGGAAATCATTTGCACATAATGGGGTTTTAATTTTAGGGATCGGACGGATAAAGGCTTTCTTCCAGAGGTTCGGGTAGGTAGAAGTTATGAGTGAGGCGTTGAATATATGTGTTAATGTCAGCAGTATTATGTCCAATATTTTCTTCAATAATATTATACTAATATTATCCACACCTTCAGCTTTAGAAGTAATACGTTTTATTGCCACTCTCACTTCAGTTTCTGTGACATAAGTGAAGAAAAATATTTCTCTATCCGGAAATGGAGTCATTTGTAATTCGTTAACTGTCTGCTGTTTGTCGACTGTATCCAAGGTTATTGACTGTACAGTTGCAAAATGGTGATTTAGTTCGTCAAGAGAAACTGGCACACTGTCTACCTGAGTCCTGGGATTTCCTAAGCCAATTGTCCGTAAGTTTCTCCACAGTTTGGAAGGGTCAGCTCCCCCCTTCAAGATGTTATGAAAATGTCTCAGTTTTGCGTTTCTAATGGCTTGAGTAGTTCTGTTACGTAAGAGTTTATAATAATTATAAGAGATTTCTGTCTTGTCATGTTTAAACGTTTTGTATGCAGCGTTTCTGTCCGTAATCATACTACGTATGTCAGCAGTCATCCATGGTGCTGGTGTTCTTTTTACGCGTTTAAATTTGATAGGAGCATGCTTGTCATATAAATTTATAATATACTCATTTAGTTTAACAAGTTTCTCGTCAACAGTATGTAAGTTCCATATTGAGTCCCAGGGAATCTTTATTGCGTCTTCAAGTAGTTGGGTTTCATCAATACGTTTCAAGTCACGATACTTTATGAGTTTAGGTGTGGGCTTGGGACACTTCAAAGAATATACTAGATAAATAATATCGTGGTACGAAATTCCCGAAGCCGCACATTGTCCATGTTTTTGTACTTTGTCTGCATTCTTCGTAATAATTAAGTCTAATAGGGATTCGGAAGATTGGGTATGGTGGGTTGGTTCAAGGGGAAGGACTGCTAGATCAAGAGCCTGGAACATGGTCAATAGATGTCTAGTGTAGTTCGAATCAGAGGCTAACAAATTTCTGTTAAGATCACCCATTATTAAGACATGTTCATAATCTGTGATGAATTCCAATAACGATCTCTCGATCTCTGCAATATCGTTAATCTTCGGGGGTTGGTAAATTACACAAATAAGGCATTTCTGAAAGCTTGTCAATACTTCTACAAATAGCATTTCAGGTTTTCCGGCATACTCGCCAGGAGATTGGTTTTGCGTTGAAATAAACTGCTATTGTGAGTTTTACTTCGTCGTTATAATAAGTACCTATAGGAGAAAAATATTGTGATGGAGCAAAAAAATAAACTTCGGAGCTTTCAACATCATTGGTACGGAAAAAAATGTTTTTGAACACGTCATCTGTCCATCATTTTGTCTGTCTGTTTTTCTGTCTACAGTGATTTTTCCTAGACCATCGTATAGATTTTGTTCATATTTAGTATCTGCCAATCATTTTTTTTTCTTAAATGATTGACATGAAATATGATAATATGGGAATATTATGAAACAGAAGTGATAGATTATTTTCAATAATAAACTTTCATAGCTAGATAAATGCGTAGTTGATATAGCGTCGTTAAATAACTGACTTGGAAAATATTCGAAACATTATAACCGTTGTTAAAGAATATCGCATTTTGAATCGCATTTCTAAATAGAACATAAAAAGATATGAATTGTGACACTCCTTCTAATTGCATCTCTAAATGGGTGGAAGAGCGTCTGTATTGATGTGTCTGCTTTCAAAATTGCGTGGACTTACCGAGAAACATTGAACACAAACTACGGTGTAATTTATTTTACTGTTGCAGTTTTTTCCTTACGGTATCTAATGCTTCAGAGAATACAGAATTCATTACATCGTATCGCTTAGCATCGTGAAGAGTGGAGTGCAATATTGTAAGGATGTTCCTTCATTCGTTCGTTTTAAATTATTTAAATGTTATGCTACGTTCCTATTGCTGTATTTACAATAACAAGCACATTGAAAAAGAACATTGCGCATTTCCGGTACCGCTAGTATCTGCTCTTGGGAAAATCATTTCCATTTATCTCTTGTTCTAATTGAAGTACCGTACAATATGTCGGCCTATATTATTATTATTATGCGCATCTGCATTGTTTAATAAAAAGCTTGTAATAAAGTTAAGTTTGATTCATTAGTTTTGTTTCATTTACCATGTATCTCACAAATGAGACAATGTTGTTTATTTGCTTCTATGCCATTTAAAATAATCGACAGTTTTTCACTGCATATATAGTTTATTTCCAGATATATATATATATATATATATATATATATTTATATTCATACCATCATCATCATCATCCTCACAATCATCATCACCATCACCATCAATCACGTTTATCTTTGAAACAAACAACTCTTCAAAAGTTCGTTTAGGCTCCGAAATAGAACTAGAACTTACAGCTGGTCGTATTATATTTCAGGAAGTTCTCCTTATTTTTCATAGTCTTCGGGTTTGTATGGTATAGCCTAATTTCCAATAGAATTCTTTTATCGTCAATGTTTAATATGACTATTACGCTTTTACTACGTCATACTACTTTTGACCAAAAAAACGGTAAGAAAGGACGTGTTTTAGTCAATCATGGCTGCTTATCGCTACTAGTCGGCCTCGGTAGCGTAGTCGGTATAGCGCTGACCTTCTGTACTCGAGGTTGCGGGTTCGATCCCGGCCCAGGTCGATGGCATGTAAATGTGTTTAAATGCGACAGGCTCATGTCAGTAGATTTACTGGCATGTATAATAACTCCTGCGGAACAAAATTCCGGCACACCGGCGACGCTGATATAACCTCTGCAGTTGTGAGCGTCGTTAAGTAAACCATAATTTTTTTACCGCTACAATTTTATCATTTGTTTATTTTTATCATTTCTCTAGCATTTGTTTGTTTTTATCATTTCCCTAGCATTTGTTTCTTTGTGTGCCAACATTTCAAACCGCGTATTCTTTTCGCTACTATAAAACATGCTTTGCGATCGTCATTTGTTTACCTCATACATAGTCACCTGAAAATGGCGGCTCCGTTCAAACATTTGGTGAAGCTAACATTAGTGAAATAGAATTTTAGTAAGTAAATTGTTTTTTTATTGTATTAAAGTATTTTATTTCTTCTAATCTTTATATACTTTCTTCTAATCGCGCAATAGTCAATTAAATCCCACTCAAGATTTGATTTTCTCTAGATAAATCAAAACCTCTAGTGGGATTACTGTTGATAAAAGTTTTCTGTAACTTCAGTAGTCTAATGTTAAATTCTTCGCGACTTTGCTTTTTTTTTAAATTAATCTGTGTATTGAAGATATTCATTTATTCTCAGAAGTAGAGTTTTAAGTATTCCACCGAGTCCTGGAACTTAACAATCATCAGGGTTAATTGGTAAGAGCTGGTGAATTATCTACTATGTTGGGCCCACTATGTTTAGTTACTCGAAACAACTGGACATGATTGTTAATCTGCTTACTTCAGGCATGCCCAGCCGGGGCAGATCTAGCCTTCAAACAAGGCGCAACAGTGACATAGATTCTCAGAATACCATGCAGGCACAAGCATAAAAGATATTCTGCGTCACTGTCGCACCTCGTTTGAAGGCTATAATTGCCCCGGTTGAGCATGCCTGGCTTATTTATTTACATAGCGTCGCTAACAACTAAGAACTGGGGTCAATTGCGACACCCCTACAAAAGCGTGAAAACACGATAGTATTATAATACAATGTATACAAAAAGAAGCATGGGTAATTTATTTGAGATTAATAAAATATTTGGTAATATTTGTTACCATTCATTTCGCTCATAGTTTGCCCCTAAGGACAGATCTTTCACTGCAAACTCAGGATTCTTCAACCTCCTCTCTTTCCTGCCTTCCTCGTAATTTCCGCATACTATCCATATAATAGTTTAATGTTGTCTATCATCTGATATCCTCTTCTGCCCCGAACTTTTCTTCCGTTCACCATTCCTTCTAGGCATGTTTTAGTAGGTAGATTCTTCTTTGCCAGTGACCCAGCCAAGAGAAAAAAAATTCTTAGTTTTGTGATCAGCGTAGTAATTGTGATGCAGTCAATGCTCGAAATCGTCCTGATACGAGAATGGCGAATACTGCCAGGTCGTTATAGTAACGATGGGTGAAAAGAATTTGTGCTGAATTAAATGTAGTTTGAATACTTTAAAAATATTAATCCGATTTTGTATGTTCTTAAAATCACAGAGAAGGAAAACTTGATACGAATTCTAAACAATAATTAGATATAAAATAGCTTAATGTATCGGTACTTCAACTATTTTCATGTTTTTTTTTTCTTTTCGGGTGCCAGATTTGACCGTAATAGTTGGTCGTTAGCCGATATTAATCTTCTTTCCATACAAGAAGACTCCATATAATTTCGAAGAAAAATTGTTCCGGGGCAGGGCATCGAACCCGGGACCTTTGGTTAAACGCTTTACCAACTGAGCTATCCGGGAACTCTACCAGACACCGATCCAATTTTTCCCTCTATATCCACAGACCTCCAAGTGGGTTGACAACTGTCAAGCAACCAACATTGAGTGCACACTAACTCTGTGTGACTTAAATTGTGATTTTCTGTTAACGAACACTGACGTATATTATGCAAGTCAATCTCACAGGTATAACTCCCTGTAAAGTTAACTTGAATAATTTCAAGGGAAAAATTGTTCCGGGCCGGGCATCGAACCCGAGGCCTTTGGTTAAACGTACCAACGCTCTACCAACTGAGCTACCCGGGAACTCTACCAGACACCGATCCAATTCAAGTCAACTTTACAGGGAGTCATACCTGAAAGCTTGACTTGCATAATACAGTATACGTCACTGTTCGTTAACAGAAAAACACAATTTAAGTCACACAGAGTTAGTGTGCACTCAATATTGGTGCTTGACAGTTGTCAGCCCACTTTGAGGTCTGTGGATATAGAGGGAAAAATTGGATCGATGTCTGGTAGAGTTCCCGGGTAGCTCAGTTGATAGAGCGTTGGTATGTTTAACGAAAGGTCCCGGGTTCGATGCCCAGCCCCGGAACAATTTTTCCCTCGAAATTATTCAAGTGAACTTTACAGGGAGTTATACCTAAAAGCTTGACTTGCAAGACTCCGTATGTTAGTGGGGTAGTTCACTGCCCAGTTGTTTGGAGTAGCAAGCATAACGGACCCAACAGATTAGGTGGTCCTTTCAAATATATATATATATATTTCAAATTCAAATTTCAAATTCAAATTTATTTAGAATTTACATTTGAATTTACATTTGGATAGATACCCGAAATGAGCATATGCTCGTGCTCGGGTACAGTCCAGTAGTCTACATAAATTTTACAGGGTTCAAATAATAATGCTGATGATATAAAATAATAGTAAAAATAATAGTAAAAATAATAATAACAATAATAATAATAATAATAATAATAATAATAATAATAATAATAATAATAGAATAGTCGTGACAGATATGATACAAAGATTGTAATACAAAATAATTCATTAATAATAATAATAATAATTATTTATTTATTTATTTATTTATTTATTTATTTATTATTTATTATTAATATTTGTGTGCTGAACAACAGCCAGAGGCCAATTATAGTTCAGCACAATACACAAACAGATGATACAAAGGTGCAAAACAAAAATAAATAATATCATAAATAACATAAACATACATGAATACAATTGTGTACAAACAGTAAAAACTAATAGTCAAAACGAAACTAAACCTTAAAAGGATCTAAATTGTGCCCATGCAAATTGGCATATTTTATGCATCTACAGACTGGAGAAAGTGATTTTGAATTTCGGTTATAAAAAATTTTTTGAAATCTTAAACCTTTTGTAGGAATACGAAGGCTGATATTGTTTATGATAGACTCACAATCAATATCACCCTTGATAACTTTGCAAAAAAATTGATAATCAAGATTTAGACGTCTAGCATAAAGGCTACAACAGTTAAAATATTTACAGGTAATATCATAGTTAAAGTCAGTGGAATTGGGTATATATCGAAAAGCACATAAGGAAATAAATTTTCTTTGAATATTTTCCAATTTAACCGAATCGGTTGAAGTAATGGAATTCCAGGCTACAGATGCATATTCAAGTTTAGAGCGAACCAAAGTAAAGTATAGAATTAATAGTGACTCAGGAGTAGAAAAAGAATAAGTTATAGACCTTATTAAACCAAGCATTCTTATTGAATGATTATAAATATATTGAACATGATCGTGAAAGTATAATTTAGAATCGAGTAGTACACCAAGATCTTTTATAGAATTTTTCCTAATAATACAGGCGTTATTAAGAGAATAATTAAATTTTATGGAAGTAGTTTTTCGAGAGTACGAAATGACAAAAGTTTTTGTTTCATTAATTTTCATTCCATTAATGTCAGACCAAAGTTCAATGGAGTTAATATCATTTTGAAGAGTTTGGCAATCGGCAGAACTATTTATTGAGCGAAAGATTTTGAGATCATCAGCAAATAACAGGTAGTTTGAACTTATTCTTTTACATATGTCATCAATAAATAATAAAAATAATAGAGGGCCCAATGTAGATCCTTGGGGAACTCCACATAAACAATTAAATGGGTCCGAGAGAGAATCACCAAGACGAACACAACATTGTCTATTAGTTAAATAGTTTTCAAACCAGCTCACGTAGTTAGAAGAGAGACCAAAGTTTTTTAATTTATTTATCAGAATATTGTGAGGTACAACATCAAACGCTTTGCTAAAGTCGATATAAATTGAGTCAATTTGACCTTGGGTTTCAACAACAGGCATAACAAGATTAAGGTAGGATACTAAGTTTGTAGTTGTTGATTTACCTTTAGTAAAACCGTGTTGTGCTGAATTAATTTTATTCTTAACATAAAATGAAACATGTTTGTGGATTATTTTTTCAAAAATTTTTGAGAAATTGTTTAATATTGAAATAGGTCTATAATTGGAAACAACATTTTTTTTACCATTCTTAAAGATAGGAATAACGGATGCTTCTTTCCAAAGCATAGGGTATGTACCAGTTAATAAACTTAAATTAAATATAAAGGTTAAAACGGGTATTAGAATATTAGAACATCCCTTAATAATAAAATTAGGAATGCCATCAGTGCCCTTTGATTTATTAGGTTTAAGCTTTTTTATGGCTAATGAAACGTCTTCAACTGTAATTTTAGGTAAGGATAAGAAGTCAGTAGAATTATACTCCAACAAACAGAGATTAGAATTAGGCTGTTTTTGAATCGATTTGAATTGATTAGCAAATGCATTAGCAATTTCTTGCTGATCAGTAATGTGAATCCCATTTATTAATAATTCGGTGGGATAATTATTGGATTTACGAAAAGATTCTACGTATTTCCAAAATTTCTTAGGTTCATTCTTCAAATTTTCATCAATGGATTGTAACCATTTAAATTTGTCAGATTTAATCATAGCTTTAACTTGTTTTCTGTAATTGGAAAAAATTTGATAATGGTGATCAGTTTTGAATTTCTTAAAATTTCTATGTGCTTTGTTCTTTTTCCTAATAAGTATACGCAAGGTATTTGAAAACCATTTAGGATAGTGCGATTTTTTTACGAAAGTGACAGGAACAGCAAGAGAAATAGCTTTGTTCATAATCTGGGATAACGCGTTAGCAGCAACGTTAACATCAGTAGTTTGATATATGGAATTCCAATCATGATTGTATAGAGTGGAATAGAGTTTCAAGTAATCACCTTGAGAATAATTTATGAAGGTACTAGATTGGCAGTGATCAGGTAGCGACAAATACACTTCAAGATTAATGGAGATAGATGGATGATAAGAATCCTCCAAAACTAGAGAATGATTGGCTAGTTTTACTGTACTATTAATAATATTAGTAAAGACAAGATCAAGTAGATTTTTATTTGAGACAGTAAAATTAATTTGGTTTAATCCCAGAAGGCAAGACGAGGAATATAAATCACAGGACTTAATTTTAGAGTAGTAATGAATATCATTAAGATTAAAACCAGTTGACCAATCCATACCAGGACAATTGAAATCACCAATAATTACTATTCTAAAATTATGAGTATCAAGGTTTTTTTCAAGAAAATTGAGGTAAGATTTTAAGTGATTATGACCGAAATCAGGTGGGAAGTAATGATTTCCAATTAATAAATTAATACCATCAGCCATTTTAATTTCAATCCAAACACATTCATTAATAATTTCTAAATCATATCGCCGACAGGTAAAAGGTAACTGGTTGTTAATCGCTGTTAGGACACCCCCACCTCTTTTTTTATTGGTGTCCTCATACGTTCTGTCTGCTCGAAACACAGTATAATTGTTAGGGAATAAGTTTGTATTTAATACTGATTCAGATAACCATGTTTCAGTAAGACAGATAATGATATCATTATTACTTACTACATTTTGAAAAATTTCATCAATTTTTGTATTAAGACCACGAACATTTTGGTAAAATATCTCAAGATGATTATTAGAACTGTGCATTGAGAGTTAGAGAATAATATTAAGAGGCATTAACCCTAGAATCAACTGAAGTACCTGGTGGAGCAAAATGCTGCTCAGGTTTAAGTTTACCAAAAAAGGGTGCAATGAGGCATCCCGCAGGCCAAACATCAGAATTATTAATTAACTCGAAATCCCTCTCATCAACTGAGATATGAAAAGAGGAATACGACTGGTATTTTGTTTTCAATTTAGTTATTTCGAGAGACCTTAATTTCCGTTGATGAAAGAGTGAATCCTTAATATTATTCTCGTTTACATTAGGACTAAATCTAGAAACAAAAAGAGATTTGGTTCTGATTCTCTCTGGAGCCATTTCTAAGTTGCTATTAGTTAAAGTGCCAACTTTAGGATCTCGTTTCTTAAATTTTTTGCGAGTGACAGTTTGAAAACCATCGGAGTCTACGTTATTTGATAACGCAACAGTGCTATCGTCTGTGCGTACGACAGCAGAGATTACCTCATTACTGTTATGATGAGTAAGAGCAAATGAAGTACTCGGTGCTGACTTCGCATGATTGCGAGAATTAACAGTGTCAGACAAAACACTACTGTAGGATTTAGTAACCGGGTGAACAGTGGACTGTTGACCCAATTTTGGGACAATCTTATCAGGCTTACAAGGACAGGAATTTTTTACCAAAATCTCGGCCATTTGTGATTTGAGGGCAGTATTCTCGCTCTTTAATTCGCCCATTTCTTTTTCAAGATTTTTAACATGCTCCAGAATAACTGTTAAAGTATCTAGAATGGATTCACCATTCAATCGTACCGTCTCTATTTGAACAGAGAGAGATTCCTTACTTTGTAAATTAGGTAGTTCAAGTTCTCTAGTAGGCGAGATGATCTTCTTATCGGTCTTCTTGGTCGGTTTCACTGGAGTGTTATCACCATGAACCGCCTTCGCAGCACTGGTACACTCATCACACTTGAAGGAGGAAATACCTCCCTTCATGAAAAAATCGTATTCCACTTCACTCATGTTTAAACAATCAAGATGAAATCTTAGGCCACAAGGCCCAACACACTTTAGGAACTTTTGTCTGCCGAAGAAAGCAGCGCTACATTTAGAACATGTATCTTTACTAGGCGGCATTGTACGCAGTTAACTAAGCGCCTTAAATGAGGACACAGACGAATGTAGTAACAACTAAACACTGTGAAAACAGCGGAGCTACACAAAAAGTCGACTGCTCTTCATGACGACTAATAATAATAATAATAATAATAATAATAGAATAATCGTGACAGAAATGATACAAAGATTGTAATACAAAATAATTCATTAATAATAATAATAATAATAATAATAATAATAGTGATAAAACAAAAATATTTACAATAATAAAATAAATACTAAGACGGATAAAATAAAATATAAAACCAGTAGCGAGAGTTAACACAACTGAAATAAGCATATAGTCTAATAACCGGAAAAAATGCCAAACTCGAAAATCAACAGAAAAGTTCATTGTATCGCAGACGACAGCAACCACCGTATTGACATTGTGTTGTGCTTTATATATATGTATATATATATATATCTGAAACACTGAAAAGATAAATTCCAGGACACGGTAGAATATTCAGAAGTCTACTTCGGAATATAGTTACAGTGAAAATCTATAATCTGTTATATCTCTGCTTTTGTAATTATTTGTTTGTTTAACGTCTATCACTCAGAAATGTAGACTATCTGTAGGTCTATGGCTGGAGTTACTTTGAGATATGTTGTATATAAATAATAATAATACTGTTATTAATAATAATAACAATAATAACAATAATAATAATGTTTATTGCCAGAAAAATACAATGTACGCACCTGGTACTCATAAGTTCCCTGTAACGAAGAGCGTGAACGACGGCAATGTATCGATCTATAGCTATGACCACGATGGTGTATGCGGAGGCGGCGTGGGCGCATATGATCATAACGAACATGAAGAGGCAGAGGAACCTGAGGCGGGAGAGCGCCTCTACTACGACGCACAGGTACTTGGAGCTGAGGTAGTAGGCTGTGGACAAGCCGACCAGCAGGTCTGACACGGCCAAGCTGAGAGCGAAGCGCACTGAGACGCTGGACAGCCGCTCCGTGTTCTTGTGGTGCTGGTGGCGCAAGATGGCGAACACGATGAAGGCATTGGCGCTCACAATCAGGAGCACGATTAGCAAGTCCACCGCCGCCCGCGTGGCCACCACGTGCAAGCCCTCGATGCTGTCCTCTGACCGCACGTCCAAGCATTCTGTGCTGCTGAAACCACAAGAAACATGAGACAGTAGCACAAGCAAATTCCGCCACCACATATGTGTGCGTGCGTGCGTTATATGATTAAACCCCGGTTCCTGTTTTGACCTAGAACTACGCCTTTCTTCTCACTAAGTATCGGTGGGGGGGGACTAAATTAGGAATTTTCACATAAAAATACAACTCCCCTTGATCTTCTTGTGTCTCTTTGTTCACCTTATCTTTTCCTTGTTCTTCTTGTCTTTTCATTGTTCTTTTTGTCTTCCCCTTGTTATCATTGCCTTCCCCTTGTTCTCCTTGTCTTCCTCTTGTTATTTTTGTCTTCCCTTTGTTCTCCCTGTTTCCCCTTGTATCCTTGTCTTCCTTGTTATCCATGTATTCCCTTCTTCTCCTTGTTCCTTGGCTGTGTCTCAACAATCCCTTCTACGTAAAGTTATAGGCTATATCATATTAAAGCTATACACCTGTCGATTTCTTTTAAATCTTTAATATTCAGCAACATGAGCGTCCTAAATTAAACAGGTTCCTCTCAATGCCTCTTTCTTTTTAGGATCGTCGTGGTCTATTTACTTTACGTCGCTCCTCTATCGTCTAGTCATAAAAAAAAGGTAAAAAGGTAAAGGTATCCCCATAACATGCCATGAAGGCACTTGGGGGGCATGGAGGTAGAGCCCCATGCTTTCCATGACCTCGGCACTAGAATCGTCTAGTCATATACACAGAAAAAAAACACACACAGGATGATTCAGGAGAAATTTTTTACTTGGTTATTTAACGACGCTGCATGAACTACTAGGTTATTTAGCGCCGATGGGATTAGTGATAGCGAGATGGTATCTGGCGAGATGAGGCCAAGGATTCGTTATGGATTACCTGACGGTTGGGGGAAAGCTCGGAAAAAACCCAACAAGTATTTAAGTCCAAGAGGGATCGAACCCGCGCTCGAGCACAACTCCGGATCGGTAGACAAGTACCTTAGCGAACTGAGCTGCGCCGGTGGCTTTCAGAAGGGATAGTAAATAGTTTAGGGCAGAGATGGGCATAACGGATGGGAGGTAAATGTGACTCAGTTCATCCCTTCCACAATATTTCGAACGTGTTTACATTACATGAACTTTGTTTCTCTTCCGCTCAGGGCTGTACAAAATTAATTCGTCATGCCATTACATTAAAAATTTCAAATCAAGTCGGATATGTAATATCAACAATCATGGTCACTATGGCTTAGCACTCGTTATAAACAATAAGCTTTAGATTGCCTATAATGTTTGGTCAGGACAAGTCTGTCTATATTAGGATGACTACTATTGATACCGGTACATAAACGTAAAACAATATTTTTCATCAGGTTCATTTTAGAAAAAAAATTGTTTGCAGGCATAAGTGGATTCAAAGATTGCCAACATCTTAGCTGCAAAATTACGGAAGTTAGGAGACTTGCCAGTAAGTAATGATTCATATACCGTAATTCCTTCCTGGTTTTACCTGACGTTTGGAAAAGGGTATTTTTCTCTATAACTCGCCTATGTGTTTGAAATGCGGAAAATTTATCGGACTGCATTTTCAACTAGTAATGACTGTGGGTTGGCTTTTTCATTAACAAATTATTCTTGTAGATTCTTGAAAACTTTCTCACTATTTAACCTGCACTACAAATGACATTAAAATAGCACATTGTTTTATGCCATGTAATAACTAGCCTATGGTATTAACATAAACCATTTTTAACAATCCTGAACAGTTGAGGCACTGAATTTTACCTTTGTTTATAACTAGCCGTACCCGTGCGCTCCGCTGCACCTGTTAGAAATAAATATAAAGTAATTACATAATTAAAATAGGACGTTTGATCCAGGGAACATTCGTGTTTGATAGAAGGATAAATCGTTTAATATGTTACTTAATTTAAATTGCATCCAAATAATTAAAATGCGATCATTTTGGTCCAGAGACACTCATTTGGTGCAATGACAATTCCTTTAACATGTTTCTAATTTTTATTACATGCAACCATAGTTTAATGAAGATTGACATTAATGTGTATATTTTATTTTACTTGTTATAGGTTTCCATTGAATTATGGTAATAACTTAATTTTAACCCTTGTTTTCTACGTATTCAGTAAATGGCGTTTGGCCCACTATGGTTCTGAACCCTTCAAATAACTTAAATCATATTATATAATATTACATTACATATATTATATTATATTATATTATATTATATTATATTATATTATATTATATTATATTATATTATATTATATCAGAAGTTACTGTAATAACATTATAGCATTATGTCCATCTAGAGAAACTACACTTTCCAATGGTGAAATAATAATTAATTATACAAATCGGTTAATTTAGCTTCCGATATTACTTCATACAAACACAGAAACATTCTCTGTAGGCTATCTTTCATAGATTTCGATTTTTGCTGTCCAAGGCCCCTTATAGACGAAGTCATTTGTTTTTTATTTCATTATACGGCCTTAGATGGCAGTTATTTTAATTTTAAAACTCATTTATCTCATTAAATATAAGTCCTATCAAAATTTTTCGAGGAATAAAACTTATCGAAAATTATTTGTAAAGAAACTCTTGTTATGTAACATTTTTCACAAAAATCAATAATAAGCGAGATATTTCGATTTATTTAATTCAGGCCCCCTTATAACCCCCCTTTTTAAATAATGTATTTTGAATGCCATATAGCCTAAAATCTAAGTTACAACGAACATAATTTATATTCCAATTTTCATCGAAATCCGTTCATACATTATCGCGTGAAAAGGTAACAAACATACAGACAGACATACAAACAAAAATTTCAAAAAAGCGATTTTCGGTTCCAGGGTGGTTAATTATATATGTTAGGGCCAATTATTTTTGGAAAATCGAAAATTACCAGAAAAATTTCGGCTACAGATTTATTATTAGTATTGATAACAAAATAGTCTTGTTCCCATGTTTCTTATTCTCAGTAAAAATATTTCTATAAATAAGCATCCAAATTTCAATTAGTATGGAAATATAGCTGTTTAAATGTTATGCATAGCAAATCTTAAGTGGCAAGAAGGGAAGACAAATTATTAATGATTACATTTATTGCTTATTTGCATGCTATTAATGTACTTCAATATATCAGTGCACTTTTCCGCTCTGTTAACAACATTATATATTGCTCTTCTGATGTCGTCTTGTTCTTTTATGAGGGCAGCACTACTCATAATTCGAGCGACAATATTCATCCCTTGTGTTTAATTTGTTTTTGCACACTTTGCGATTCCTCTAGAGAATAAATAGCTGCGCCCCAGACGATTCGATAACACACAATAGTCATTTATCTTTCGTTCTGGACACTTCTAACGCTTGTTATGTGTAACATTCAAACAGTTGTATCTCCACACTCATTGAAAATTAGCAACATGTTTGCAGTATATGAACTCTTTTACTTACTCACTTATCAGAATAATCCTTATTAATAGTCTTAAAATATTTACTAATTTAGTAATTCGGAATCATCTTGTATATAGGCATAATGTTCTACCCTCTTCACCCATTCGAAAACACGACCAAAGCACTTTAAAAGCGCAGCATTTTACTAGATCTATTGCACTCTTTCACACTAAACGTCCCTCATTATCGTTCAGAATTCTATCCATTCTACGATCTTGGATATTCCGTCTACAATATGGCAGTTTTCCGTGTTCCTTCTCGTAGGCCTATGTACCCAAAGCTCGCGTTCATAGAAGAAAACAGGCTCCAGAAGCGATCTTCCCATGACATCTCCAGTTATATTTCGTTACATATACTTTTTACATTTCATTAGCTATACAAAGTATAAAATAAAGTATTGCTATGCTGCAAAGAGTCGATTTTGAAATTTTCACGGTAACATGTTTTCAGTTTCCCTGGTAACGAAATACCGGTAGCTATTTATTATACAAGTTCGTAAATGTTCTTTTTTGGCACGAGTGTAAAGTCTGTGAAACTCGCCCACGTCTAGTTTCACAAACACACGAGAGCCAAAAAGATAACTTTACGAATGTGTATCATACAATGTTTTTTCTACGACAGCATAGATTTATATTAAATAAAAATTTCAATACCTATTATTGGAGAAAAATTAGTTCCGACATGGGGAATCGAACGCAGGATCTCTCAGCTTTGCGCACTGAGCGCTCTTTCTATCTGAGCTATGTTGAGACCCGATTCACGATGCCGGCCGAACTCTCCTCCTTTGTATCACAATGGCCTAATACCTACATTTTAAATACATAAGTCGTGTATGCAGGAGCGCATATTTAAATGACTTAGCCTATATGTCTAAATCAATGTTAAGAGTGATTAAAAAACTGTTGTCGAAAATGGGCATAAAGTCATTTAAATATGCGCTCCTGCATCTTATATCTAAAATGCAGGTAGTAGGCCATTGATGATACAAAGGAGGAGAGTTTGGCCTGCATCGTGAATCGGGTGTCGGTATAGCTCAGATGTGAACTCTGAAACGGAATTTAATTAGAGGGATATTTAAAAACTAAGCTTTAGACAAGATAAATGAGGATTGAGCTATTGTAACAGGTATTATTGTTATTATTATTATTATTATTATTATTATTATTATTATTATTATTGTTATTACTATTCATAGATAATGCATCAAATTTCATCAGTGGAATGGGAAGTATTATATTTTTATAGGTACTTATGCTCTTTTTCTTATTTTGATGAATTGCTTCCCCTAATATTAACATTTCTGTATTTCAGTAATTTCAGTGACTATTTTGCAGTCATTAACAACTTTCAAAATCTCTATTCTGTCTTCATATCGTCTATCTCATGGATGTCCAAACGCCAGGAGATATTGCACGTCAAGCATGCTCTGCTAAGGTCAATAACTTTCCATATAAAATAGGGAAAACGACCTTAAAGAATATGCCCTGCTGGTTGCTTACGTTAGGAGTTACTTCGTACGACTTACAAGTGGACATACAGGGCCATATTCATAGACATTCTTAGCGCGGGCTTTCGGTGAATGATCAGCGAACTAACGTTTTTCATATTCATAAATCAGTGTCAGCGATATGATATATGATATGAATTCTGTTTAGCACGCTCGTAGTCCGGGCTAGCGAAATGTCTATGAATAGCACCCCTATGGTCTAGCCGTTACTTCCGAAGCTATACGAGTGTAAGAATATCTTAATGCTTTAGCATAATATTTGTATTATTTTATCTTTCAGAGTCCTATAGAAGTCAAATTATTATTAGCAGGGCTGGCGGTTTCGGAACCCAAACTAAAAAAAGTTATGTGCACATAGAGATGTGACTACTGGTCTACGTCATGCAGTCCGTGTTTACACTCAGTATAAGATAACCACCGATTACATTGATCTTAAGGAGGCGGTGTTATATGAAGGTACCGGGAGTTCAGTTGTTCAGCGCATACAGCGTAAGCAATATGCTCCAACGAATAAATATTAAGTAAAACATTGTGAAGGAATTGGACAGTAAGCAAGGTTTCTCCTTCAGTTACAAGGCGACGAAAACGCAATTATATAGGCCTATATATATATATATATATATATATATATATATATATATATATATATATATATATAGGCTAAATATTGCATTAATGAAACACAAGGATGCTGCAGACATGCATTGCACGTTACAAACAAAAGCGGACGGAAAAATTGACTTTTTCAGAGTTGTGTAAAATTAAAGAAAATCGAAAAAAAAAATCCTACTATAAGGCATTTACAAATGTTCAACGCTTGAGTCGGCCTGGTTGGCGGAGTTGGTATACCGCTGGCCTTCTATGCCCGAGGTTGAGGGTTCGATCCCGGGCCAGATCCATGACATTTAAGCGTGCTTAAATGCGACAGGCTCATGTCAGTAGATTTACTAGCATGTAAAAGAACTCCTGCGGGACAAAATTCCAGCACCGGCGACGCTGATATAAACTCGACAGTTGCGAGCGTCGTTAAATAAAACATAACATTTTTCAACATTTGAAGTACTATAAGTACACAAACACCAGTTTTTTCATGGTACAATCATTTATATAATATAGGGATAGGGAGAAACTTCGAATTCCAATCGTAATTCATTTCGACTTTTCAAAAAGTCGACTAGATAAGTTATAGGCCTACACATAATTTATTTAAATTTTTCCTATGTTATTCTCTAAATATGTAGATATTATGTAAGTAAGGTATGTAGAGATTTAATGTTATTTCAAGTTATGTATCCTTACAGAGTTGTGCGGCTTAGCCTTGACTACCTCTTTCAGGAACAACTTGTAGTCTGCGTAAGTAGTAGGTACGTAGTTGTAGCCTCCTAGAACTGTTCGTGCACACAGTCGATAGTCCACCGGTGCATACACATCTTTGTTTAAATGACCGTGTGCTCATGCCACGCGACCAGCATCTAGTATGCTACAGGTAATGTTTAACCTTACTTCCAATGAACCGAAACCGCCAGCCCTGTTATTAATATTATTACTTACTTACAAATGGCTTTTAAGAAACCCGGAGGTTCATTGCCGCCCTCACATAAGCCCGCCATCCTGTGCAAGATTAATCCAGTCTCTATCATCATATCCCACCTGTCTCAAATTCATTTTAATATTGTCCTCCCATCTACGTCTCGGCCTCCCCAAAAGTCTTTTTCTCTCCGGCCTCCCAACTAACGCTCTATATGCATTGTATTCACCCATACGTGCTATATGCCCTGACCATTCTCAAACGTCTGGATTTAATGTTCGTAATTACGTCAGGTGAAGAATACAATGCAATTAATATTATTACTTTTATTATTATTATTATTATTATTATTATTATTATTATTATTATTATTATTATTGTTATTGTTGTAATCGTCGACAAGTAAAATTTGTCGGTTGTGTATTGAAGATCTATTTCCATCTACATCGAATGTCCTCAAGAGCGTATGCGGAAAATGTAATCGTCTTCCACAAAAACTTCCCCGAAAATATATTGTCCAGTTCTGAAGAGCATACTGTCTTATGTTCCTACAGTGTTGGCTGTATTTTTCATTTTTATAGAATATGTGGTGATCTTTATAGTATACAATCAAAAGAGCCATTCAGTATAACATAATATAAAATGTGTTTTCACACTTCACATACTACTCACCTTGAATGTAATTCTCCTATATTGTAGCTGTTCTTATAGCGTCCCTAAGCTTAACTTCCTGATCGCACGGTGCAATAGACACAAAGCAGTTGGCATGGTTTCATATCTGAACTACGGATTACAGTATCTAACTTATTATCTGTTATCGCACAATCACTAGGAAAGTGTTGAACACATCATACAAAGTAGTATGACGATTCGCTAAAATAACTGACTGCGTACACGATAATACCATTTCTTATACACATGTTATGTTCTTGGAAAACCCAAAGCCGACATATCTAAAAATGAATATATTGCATACATATAGATTAACATGTAATATAGTCGGTTTTTTGTTGGAGTAGGCCCGACAGGTAAATGTTTCTACTTTTAGACTCTACCTACTGAGGTATCCGCAGCCCTTTCCTGGAGTGGAGTCTTACAAAACTGCGACATCAATTGTTTCAGAGTAGGCTACTTCTGAGTTCTTATTCTTCATCGTGTTATTACCTTTACTTTTGCCATTAATATCACTGGATGAATGGATTGCAGTTCCGGTGGGGGGGGGGCAAACCAAAGCGCTCTTTGCTGGTCCATTGGTGTCCAGAATTTAATTTTGACGCAAGAGAAGTTGCCAGTAATTCATTATTATTGTTATTATTATTATTATTATTATTATTATTATTATTATTATTATTATTAGCTATTTAATAACACTTTATCAACTTCAATGGTTATCTAGCGTCTGAGTGAAATGAAGTTGATAATGCCAGCGAAATGAGTCCGCGGTCCAGCGCCGAAAGTTACCCAGCATTAATTGATCGTAAGGATTGAGGGAAAATTTAGGAAAAAAACTCAACCAGGTAAATTGTCCCAACCAGGATTTGAACCCAGGCCCGCTCGTTTTACGGTCAGACGTGCTAACCGTTACTTCACAGCATGACTTTATTATTATTATTATTATTATTATTATTATTATTATTATTATTATTATTATTATTATTTTTATTGTTATTATTATTATTTTTATTGTTATTATTATTATTTTTATTATTTTTATTATTATTATTATTATTATTATTATTATTATTATTATTGGCCATTTCACAACGCTTTATCAACTTCGATGCTTATCTAGCATCTGAGTGAAATGAAGGTGATAGTACCAGCGAAATGAGTCCGCGGTCCAGCGCCGAAAGTTACCCAGCATTAATTGATCTTAGTGGGTTGAGGGAAAATTTAGGGAAAACCTCAACCAGGTAACTTGGCCGAACCAAGATTTGAACCCGGGTCCGCTCGTTTCAGGATCAGACATGCTAATCTTTACTTCACAGCATGACATTATTATTATTATTATTATTATTATTATTATTATTATTATTATTATTATTATTATTATTATTGAAGGTCTGAAAGCGTGGGGGCGCGCGGTATTCGCGTTGCGCTTTGAGTGGGAAAATCGCGGTTCTGTCCCCGATGGCGTCACAGATTTACGTCATTGACGTAGGCCTAAGCCTAATCCTTCCGGCCGAATTGCTAACCTGAAACTAACCCAGTCTCTAACAGAAATTTGTATTAGTTGTATTACCTTCGAGGTAAAGACGACAAGCACGAAGAATTGACATCCCTACTTCCGATTGTAAAGGCGGGAGCCTTAACCTTCCATTACCTTGTGGGTATTTATGGTCTGTAATAGACGTAAATTTTGCTTTCAATTTTACCTTCTTAAAGCTTGCTAGGCTATGTTTATTAAAATTGTTAACGAACACTAGGCAATTACAAATTTCCGAACTGTGTGATCAGTGATCACTGAAGACTGCCATGTATTTTTTTTCACGAAAGTTGCCACATCAAAATCCTACCTCTTTACGCTTCGTATAATAGGAAGATAATAGTTGTCACACAAATGCAAGCTATTCTTATATATCATAAGCACCGACTTTTAGAGATAATAACAATCTTACCTCATTATTATGATATATTAATATGATGAGTATAATAGAGCTCTCTTGACAGCACAGACACTTCCATCGCGCAAGTCGGATCCACCGTGCATAGTGACTATGTGATGTGAACTGTAGCCAGCGAAAAGCCTTGCCCTTGGTTTCACGCGAGAAGCAGCTCGGGAAAGCTGTTCTGCGTGTTTCTGATATTGCCTTAGGCGAAAACATTGACGTGTGTGTAAAAAGAGGATGGATAATGGCTTACACGACCATCAAAAGCGAATATTAATAGCTCTACATACAGGAAATACCAAGCCTCTTATCACTCTGTGATTATTACCACAAATATTTCGTCTGTAATACGTTATCACAACGAGAGCATGTAGCATATCATAATCCTACGCAAGACCAGGTAGTCGGTTTCAGCGAAAGATGATTGTCGTCTGTCAAACGTTGCAGCGTTCCTCCCAGTCTTCTTCATGCTCTTGGCCAGTAGACTGAATATCGTATTAACGATCTGTTTTCGTTTATTCTTGAAATGTTTTCTATTAAATGTCTGCATTTATTAATTTTGTTGAAAATTGATGTTATTTTAAATTCCAGTGCAGCGCCTTCTATATTATATTATATAAAAAGTGTATTTGGCCCTCCGAAGAAATGTAGCCTATCTCTGCTTTTTGATTGTAAGTTTTGTTTCCAGGGGTCTAAGTTAGTGTCATAGAATAATCTTCGAGGTATAAAATAATTACATTTACGTACACTAAGGGTGCTATTCATAGACATTTCGCAGCACGCGCTACGAGCGTGCTAAACTAGCCCCGGCTATCCACTGGTTACTTGTACAGAATTCAAATCATATCCTATCGCTAACACTGGTTTATGAATACGAAAAACGCTGATCATCCACCGGAAGCCCTCACTAAAAATGTCTATGAATACGGCTTCCGGTGGATGATCAGCAAACTAATGTTTTTCGTATTCATAAACCAGTGTTAGCGATATGATATGATATGAATCCTGTACAAGTAAACAGTCGATGGTCGGGATAGTTTAGCACGCTTGTAGCGCGGGCTAGCGAAATGTCTATGAATAGCACCCTACAAGTTTTGTTGTTTTTTAATCTGGCTAAGCTTACAATTTTTAATTATGTCTACAATTGAAGTTTGTCTTCTTTTTTTAAATCTTTTTTGTCGTTGATATAGGCATACTAATTACACATTAGAAGGGGTATGAATTTTGGTATTAACAAAATACACGAAATGTTTTAAAATTTAATTGTATTCGCAAGCAACAAGAATCTGACGAAATTACTCTGGAAAATGAATGACATTTAACTGCAAAATTGTTGCGAAATGTAACGATTTCAACGAAATAGCCACATAGTCACGAAATGCATCCTTCAACAACTTTCCAGGGAAGGAACTAGTTCTAATTTACAAGCTCTTTGAATCACGCGAGAGTCACAACAGTTTTTCTTTAACATTTTTTCGAGTCCTGTGGTTTTCTGCCTCAAAAATTGATAGTAAGTGAGGATTTTCACCTTATAAATATATTTTATCTGGTCGACGAGTTCGTTTGTCATGTTCAAATGCTGAAACTATTCTCATCCTTTATATTCAAGAGCAGAATAGAATAGTTAAAATGCTGTAAACTTGTAAGATTTTCTGCTTGGCATCAGATTGAACTTACCCCGGTTTGTGGATTGGTCGAAGTACTTTTCACCACTTTTTCTAAATACGCGTAAACTGATGTTAAGCAATGATTTGAATTAGGCCTACTTTTGAAGAAACATTTTTATTTACGTAATTTAATGTTCATAATATTGAAAGTATCAGGAAACTGGATTTCTACGGTATAGTGTGTTACATAATGTTACTTTTATTTGCCATACCCAGATATTTTCACGAAATGTTAACCTAAACCTTCATATTTTCACGAAATATTAATCAACATCATGATAAAATAAGCATGGAAATTCGTTACAAATTTATTTTTACAAGCATTTTGTCCTAAATGCTTATAGATTTTATGGGAGAAATATTTACGAAATATTGAAAACTGTGAAAATGTTATTGAGAACTGGATATATTTACACATATATAGGATAAATATATTCTTACTTAAATTGAAGCCTATTTCTGAAATGATAGATATATCATCATAAACTAATGTGGATTCTCAAATAATACAGGCGCTCATTAGAAAAAACGAAGTTTTCTTTCGTGCAAGTCTTATCTTTCTTAATAAAATTATGGTCCTTTAGTTTTAAATTAACCATATTAGGTTGTTAAATAAAGAAACTCCTTTAAGTATACTTAAAACTGACATGGCATAATAAAATGATGAAATGCGTTACACTTAAGAAACCTTCGTTCCTTGTAACGAACAATTAGTCTTATTATAAATTCTATATCATTTTACGATTATAAGGTAACTATCCATTTCATAAATAACTTACAAATAGGTAAGAATATATTCTCAATAGTATTTTTAAAGTTTTCAGTATATCATAAAAATTTCTTCAACAAAATCTAAACTTTCAGCATCTTAGTACCTACAACGACTTGTGAAAAAGAAAGTGTAACGGATTAAAACAGTAATAAATCTATTCAGTTATCTAAGACATAATTACTAAATCGATGTGAAAAAGATTGCCAGAAGACAATTAAACTTCAAATTTAAGAATAGTAGATTTAATAAAAAATTTCTAGTTTAATCATGTTCTCTAAATTGTCTCACATTCATTTTTGTCATTTTCTTTCAAAAATCTTTTTTCTCTTATTAATTTTCTGTTACAGCTTTATGTTATGCTGTTTAGCATATACATTGCAATTTTAACCCGTCTCTAATTATTTTTAGGATCGTCTGATAACGTCATCTTATTGCCGATTTGAAGTTCAGTCTGCGAAAGCTCGCTCCCGTCTCAAGGATGTAAGAGCGGTGGAGAGACGGCCAACAGGTGACACATACGCACGTTTCATTGCGCCTCGAACGGCATGCTCTCCTGATACCTCCACACGCTAAAGTTCGCGATCATGAACGGCATATACTGCTCTTGCCAATGCGACGCTCTCGAAGTAGAACATATGGATCAACGCTTTGCGACATATGTTTAGTTGAAGTGTTTCTGGCAACAATTACAGTGGAACCGGGTCCGATTCTTGGAAAGAAGTGGAAGTTTATCTCCCTGCCATAGAGCTTGGAGTGTGTGTTCTTTGCCATGTGATAGGGCGATAACAGACGAGGGTTTTATTTTTTTTTTCGATCCGTGAAGAGGTACCTCCTACGACACACTCTACACCGCCACGTCGAGACCAGTTGGTTCAATACGAGATTTAATGCTGTATTTTACTACATACGCTGCGACATTTCCATTTAATACTTTACGAGGGCTGCACCCAGGACGGTACACACTTTGGCCCATTGTGCGAACTTATATGCATGATTGTCTAAAGGCTGGTTCACAATAAACCGAGAACGGAAACGACAACGAGAACGTAAATATTGTAAAAATAAATGTATTTAAATGTAAGCATTCACAATTAACTATTGTGAATGCTCACATTCAAATACATTTATTTTAAGATTATTTCCGTTCTCGTTCTCGTTGCCGTTTCCGTTCCCGGTTTATTGTGAACCAGCCTTAAGTCCGACAGGTGCCTGTTTCAGTGGTGCCACCCCATTTGCACGAAATTATCGTACAGACACTTAAAATTATCGTTCTTAGGACAACATTGAGGCATTCTCTGGAACAATAACTTCACTAAAACAACTTGAATTTGAGATACAGAGCAACACATTTTAGGTCAAGTACAACAACAATGCGCAGAACGAATGTTTCTGTGTTTGTTGGAAGTAAATAATATTTTGTCATGAGGGAGATGACTTATTAAGGATTTAATACATGCTGAGAACGGAAAAATGACGTAACGTAGAATAAGTTGTTATACCAGGTAACGTCTGAACCGTTTTCTTTCTAGAGATATAAAATCTTGTACATTCATTGATTCATTCATAGTTCTATGCCCACGAGCAGGTCTTTCACTGCAAACCCAGCATTCTCAGGTCTTCTCTATGTTCCGCTTCTCTCTTAGTTTCTGCAAATGATCCATATATTTTAATGTTGTCTGTTTACTTAAAAAATAAGTTTTTAACCCTTTCCAGCCCAAATTAAATTGAAAATTAAAAAAAAAATATTTTGACATGAAGGAGAAACGCTGCCCGATAGTGTTTTGTTTCGGGATTTCAGGGGTGCCAGCGATCTTAAAAATAACTAAGAATATGGTTATGATAACATATGGAGTCATTTGGCATTTTACATGCATTCTCAGAGCAGGTAAAGTGTATGATGCCATATGGAATCATTGGGCTGGAAAGGGTTAATTGTTCACCACTTTTAAATAATATTTTACTTCATACATGGTGAAATGTATACTGAAATATGAGTTGCTTTAGAATTATTTATACTAGCCATAAAATTATATATAGAGAGAAGAAGGGAGGGGAGAGAGGGGGGGAGGAAGAACAGACCATTAATATTGCAATATTAAATTGTCTCACCACTCCAGTGGAAGTATTCCATACCGACTGCCGCTATGCTCTATGTATACCAATGTGTTATTGCTGATGTTGAATCACCACAATCAAAATATCTGTTTATGACTGCATGCCACAACATAAAATACTAAAACAAAATGCCCTCATTCATTGGATGCAGTGTTTTAACACAACTTGTTTTTATCAAATATGACACAATAAAACGATTTGACTAAGATCACTTCATCTTCCTTTGCCTTGCCTCGTTGCTAGTTTCTTTGAGCTCAAATTTTATTTTTTTTTTTTCATGAAAAAAAAAGTGAATTATTATTTATCACACTAGTTCATCTGACTTAGTGGCTGAAACCTAAAACTATCGTACAAATACTGTAATTATCATACGAGGTGGCAATATTGACTGGGTGGCATTCGTGAATCCGACGCTGACAGGTGGGCCATCCTACCTCAGTCCTTGCTAGAGTCAGGTCCCTTTTCACGGAATAGTAGCCTGATAAGTCCCACGGACCCGGAGCCCTAAGTCTTTAAGCATCGAAAACTCGTATTACCCCCCAGGACCTCATCCCAGTCTACATTTACAGCTCATGCATTTTGTCAAGACACTCGCGATGCGCAGTAGGGGAACAACGTTTCTGTTGGGGGGTAGGAGTAGAAGGGAAGGTCAGGCGTGTGTCTACCTAGTTCCAGATAAAGGCTAACCCATTCCCCTATAATTCGTAAGTAGACTCATCCGATCTCGTGCGAAGCTCTGTAGGAAGAGTGGGGGAGTATCTGGACATAATGCATGAGCTATACTGTTGCAGACGATAGATGAAATGAGGGATGGTGGAAAGTGTTAGTGGAATGGTAGAGAAAAATGGGAGTATCCCGAATAAAAACTCCTGCAGCGTCTGCTTTTTTTACCTCAAATTCCATCACGACCTGGCCTAGGATCGAACCAGGGCCGCCTGGACGGAAGACTAGCTCTCTAACAAATTATTAAAGTTTGCAATATTAGACGTTTGGTAACGTTGATGGATGGGGAGGAGGGGGTTTACAAGTACACAGTACAACTCAAGTGGGTACAGACATACCGGTACAAAACAGATGCTCTGTTTCAATGCAGGAGCTGACATGGTCAACTGTTGTTTACACAAAACGAGCAGCAAACACAAACTTTAAATTTCATTAATAGAACATTATGGTAAATTTACATTTTATTTTAATAAAATTGCTCCATTTTTATTGTACGTCTAAAAAATAAACAATAATGGTTTACTGTACAAAATCACACGGAATTTTTTCTAATGCAACATTTTAATCTCTCCCGCTTCCGTAAAGCAATATCATTTTAAAATAAATTTCAGGTTGTGTGATTTTCGAAACGGGGTAAGAGACTCCCAGTTTCTGATAATCGTTGACAAACTGCTGCAAAAGTTCGCCAATTAGGTAACCCTTTTTGCGGAAAACATTGACGGTACATCCTTCTTGCCGCACGTGAATTACGACGACTTTCTCCATAAATTAATAACATAATATAATTATATTTCTGAACTGTGAATGACATTGTAAGTTGTTTATCGAATACATGTACTGAACTGCCATCCGCTCGGCAGGAGACCTATGGACAGGGAGCTGATCTGTACGTCTGTGCAAAATAGTCAGCTGCATGGATCCTGCTGAACGTGTTGCTCCGTCTCTCACGCCAGAATATTAACAAATTTAAGCATGTATGGGCCAACTTTCCCAACTTTGTCCAGACAAATTTATAATTCTTCAGACGTGCTGCATCTCTTGTCTTGTTCAAAAGGTCCCTAGTGACTGCTGTCAGTTGGTCACCTGATGTGATTCTTCCTACCGGAAGCTCCCTGTTGACTTTTTTGTCGCTATCCCAGGACCGCTGTCATCTTTCTTGGCCTCATTTTTGAGCCGCTTGAGCCATAAGCATGCATTCTACTTTAGTTCATCTGTACATTTCTTTTTTTTTCCATCTTTCGTTGGATTTAATATTATAATATCAATTTATTTATTTATTTTTCTAGTAATTTTTTATTTATTTACCTCTGCATTTGTACACTTTTAGCTTTGTTTCTTTTCTAACCTTTATAGACTCTAATTTTCATCATTAATTTATTTTGTTATTTTTTATTTACTCATTTACTACTACTACTACTACTACTACTACTACTACTACTACTACTACTACTACTACTACTACTACTACTACTACTACTACTACTACTACTACTACTACTACTACTACTACTACTATCGTTTTTCTTTATCTTTCCTTTCTTTATTATTTCCAAACTGTGTATGGCTGCAGTTATTATTCATTTATTTTAGTATTTTTTGTTTATGTATTTACCAGTATCACATAAGCATATCTGTAGCTTTCGTTTTTTTTCCCATCTTTTATATGGCTTCAATAGTTCATTAATTTTATTTATGTATTTATTTATTTATTTGTTTTGTTTTGTTTTTGTTTGTTTGTTTACCTACTTCTACATTAAGTATATCTGTACCCTTCTTTTTTCTTCTTTCCATCCTTCCTATATCGATATTGGAATTCCGGAGGGTACAGTATTAGGGCCAATCTTATTTATAATTTATGTATTTATTTATTTATTTTGTTTTGTTTGTTTGTTTTTTTTTGTTTGTTTGTTTACCTACTTCTACATTAAGTATATCTGTACCTTTCTTTTTTCTTCTTTCCATCCTTCCTATATCGATATTGGAATTCCGGAGGGTACAGTATTGGGGCCAATCTTATTTATTATATATATTAATAATTTGTTGAAAATTGATCTAAAGAAATATGGTGGTAAAATATTTTCTTTTGCAGATGATATTGTACTAACATTTAATGAGGAAAATTGGGATAAAACTTATTTAAATGCTATCAATGGAATTAACGTAGTGAAAAATTGGCTTGACTCTAATATCCTGTCCTTAAATACTAATAAAACTACCTCTATTTCATTTTCTTTAACAACGATAGGTTTACCTCCATCCATGAATAATTATCACTTAGTAATACATAATATTTCATGTAATGAATTAACAAATAATTATTGTAATTGCCCACATCTAACCACTTTCGCACAAGTAAAATATTTAGGAATTATTATAGATCAGCATTTACGTTTGGATAAACAATATTGATTTTATGTGTACAAATATAAGAAGGACAATATATAAATTAATAATACTTCCAAATTTTATCACTAAGGAGGCATTGAGAATAATATTTTTAGCTTTAGTACAACCATTAATACAATATGGTATAGTAAATTGGGGTGAGTAGAATCATCTGTATTTAATCCATTAATTTTATTACACAGAAGTTTAATAAAAATTTGTCTAACCAAAAATATGGATTACCCAACAAATTTAATTTATACAGATTTTAAAGTATTAACTATTGAAGAAATTTATAAATATAGTTTACTAACTTACTACTACAGAAATCAAATAAAACATAAATCTAATCGACATGAATATCGTACTCGACGACAAAAGTCTACTTTCCCATTAATTGAGCCTAAATGTCATACAAGTGCAGCTCTTAGACATGGCGCTAGTTTCGGCCCAAGACTTTATAATAAAATTACAAACCATTTTCCAAATTTGAAATATTTAAAAATTGAAGATTTTAAAAAAGAAATTTATAAAATTATTCATGATACATAGTATTAACAAATGTGTGTATTTTTTTTCTTTTATTTCATTCGACTATATTCATGTTTTTATTGAATATCACTGGCTTCTGTATGATTGTCAATTTATATTAAACTAGTGGCTTGTGCAGCAAATGCAGCAAACTTAGTTCATTAGACGTTCAAATAAACATTTTTCAGATTTATTTTCAATGAAGAATACCAGACATTCGGAAAGTTATTTGCTTCCATAACAATGAAAGATACTCTCTCTCGAGCCAATACTGAAGAGAACCACGCACACACCACACCGCCATTAAATATATGAAAAAGACCCAACCCCGCTTGATTAATAATTATAAAAATATTTGATTTTAATAATATTATTATCTTACGTAATTTTTATAGCTTCAGTAACATATACTATATAGCCGCCACTCAGCAAAATATAGAAATCAAAATCTAATTTAAGTTGTTCTCTACATCTACTTATATAACCCCAAAACGTTTCACTTTCATATCATCAATATAGCATTAATATGTATAATTAATGGAAAAATAGTCACATCATGGCATTAACTACAATAATATTTCATTTCTAATGGTAATAATGTCATCAAACCACCTCAAGTTTTGTAGTTTTTAATATCCAATACACAGCTGTACCCAAAAAATTACACACCACAGAATCGAACCTGTAACTTATTTTTAGTAAGTTAAGTTTTTAATAACCAATTTAATTTGAGCTCTAAATATGTCAGCATTCTTGCAGATCATGGCCTTCGTGTAATATTGTTTACTGTAGTGTGTGTTTTGTTTTATTCTGTAATGCAACACGGCCGACTTGATGCTCGCTTCGCTTCTTCTTTACAAAAAAGCGAAGGTTATCTCAAGTCGGCCGTGAATGCTGTTAGGTAGTTCTCAAAACTGACGACAGATGGATTTTGGAAAATAGGAAAATTATGTTTAAAAATTGACATTTCACTGAAAACTACTACTTTTCCGAAAAACTTTGAGTTCCAAGCTTCAAAATGAGGGGTCATTTATTAAAATCCGTCCAGCCGTTTTCACGTAATTTCCTTTACCAGTTCAAATTATATATATAGATGTGTATTTTTCTCTCTTTTTCTCTTTCTTTTTCTTTTTTTTTTTCCTCTTCTGTGTTATTTATTAGTTTGAATTAAGTTACTTCCTGTGTTTAGTAAACTGTCCTTGTAAATTTATGTTACATTATTAGCTAAGACCACACCGTATACCAGCTTGGCTCTTAAGATAGTGGCTAGACACATTTTTGTTTTATAATTTTAATTTGTACTCACTAGGTAGCTAGCTAGTTAAATAAAAAAAATAAAAAAAATAACATACAAGATTGTTTGAAGTGTTCATATAACCTCAATTGTTATATTAATTCATTATTTATTTATTTATTTATTTAGTACTACTTTTGTTTGCAGTTCCCTCTTCGTTCGCTTCAATTTGCACGGAGTCTCACTGCCCATCTCGTCGTCTGGTCTTGAGCTCGTTGTAACTGCTTTCTCTTGCCCCGCCATTCACATGTTAATTGTACACGTTTTATGCCGCGTCGTATAATCAATCAGCGAGCAGACTGTCAATCACTCACAGCCATTTAGACAATCGATTGATCTGTCAGATGCTCCGGCATTCGGTCACTCAAATCACTAGTCCCAACTAGCCTAATGAATAATTCTGTATCTACTAATTAGGTTGTCTGTGTTGCACAAAACAGCAGCAACAGAAACGATTTAACCATCAATCACGCACCTCTGCTCGTTATGTATTGCACAAAGAAATTAAAATTTCTTTGCTTATTATTCACCGTGCGATAAGGGCCGACTACACGTGTAACTCATCACAACATGGAATTCTAATATGGTAAAAAAATTTATAAAACTGTAAAAGCATAAGTCTTACCTTTAAGCCATTGTTTTGGCTTTTACGAAGCAAACATCTCCTTTCTACAGAATCCTCCATTTATGAGACCGGGGGACGTACAGATATTATGTTGTCTCCGCCGACAATGCATCTGTCGTACGCGTCAAAGTTCAAGGACTTTATCGGGCTTGGCATGCGTGCAGTTCACCTCAGTCTGTTGGGAGCTATTAATGAGATTATTCTCATTCGTACGTAAGAGGGTGCATAAAGACATTTTCGAAAAATTCTTTCAAATTTGCAGTTGTATCCGTTACGGAAATAAGAGCCAGAAAATCCTTAATTTTTGGTAAATCAATAGGCCTGTGCTTACAGTTGATAAGTTATTCAGACTTAAGTTTTATGATTTATATTTTAACTATACGAACACTTTTAAAATCAACAATCATCTAATTTAATGTAGGATATTGTTTTATTTATCAACGCTTTCAATCACATAATTTACTCAACGTCGAAATTCAACATCGGCAACAAAATAACGGACAAACTTTGCCTTCAGCTCCTTATCAGGGACAGTTCTTTTACGTGTTACGTGTTACGTCTAACACAGCGTTACTTCCCTATTAGAGCTTGTCAATTGCTCAACGCGTAATGAATTGTATATAATCTATGTCCTACTTTAGTGAGAATTCATGAAAATGTCGACAGCTTTATTAAGCTGCATATTTTTACGTAGAACAACGTGCGTCACATCCCGGTTTCCCACCATTGCTTCTGTTCGCCCCTCTGTATAGACTAGTGGCTGGGCTGTCTTAGCCCTTTTCTGAAAACATTAATTTCTGTTAGGAATTGAACTTCTACATAATATTGTGCAATTGTTTAAAATAATTTAAATAAAAGGCTCTTTAAGTAATTAACTGTCACGTGATTTCCTCCCTTTGTACGATCCTGCGACAAAACCACTTTGACGGGCAATAGGTAGCATCTCTGAGTAATTCTATCTTTTCGGATCGGACAGAAGTGAAGATTGAATTTACAGTACGTAAGGTACTCTTTTATAGAGTAGGTACAGAATTATTTCAACATGAGTTACTGGTACGAAGGACGAAACTGGAAATTGGAATTAGGTACATTATTCTAAAGTAAGATAATATGCACAAAAGAACTGAAGCTTCTATCAAAATGAAAGACCACCATTTTCAAAAATGTATTTAAATATCCATATCATGATTACTTTTCAATTTAAAGTCACTCTCTATATTGTACGCTAATGTGCTGTAGACTGTATAATGTACACTGCACAATGAATACCAGCGTCGTGGTATTGCCACTGAAGATGGAGGAGTATACCTCCGAAACATGTTTGGTTTTTAATTGATTATACCAATTTTAATTCAATGATCAAAAAGTGTTCATACAACTGTAATAATTTGTATCTTTGTATGCTTAATATCTCACTTATGAACACTGTTGAATCTGATCTTACTTGTGTAAATTCAATTCTCTTCTTAAAGTGTCGAAACTGACCCTCCCCCCTTAACTTTTGGTACAAGATCTTGTGTGGTCACGTTTTGCAACTCTTTTCATAGAATGTACTGCGCGAGACAACTCCTAATTTACACCCGGACTTCCTACGGCATCTAGCGGTAGAGTGCTAAACTACTAAAAAATTGGTAGCTGTTGCTCGCGCACACTTATTTTTACGCCAGAGCGCTCGGAGCACTGAAATGCTGCCTGCGGTCGGACTGGAGATCATGCATAATACGGAAATGCTAAGTATTCTGCAGTTCGTGAAATTTGAATCGCACGTAGAATTAAACTAATACGATTAGGTGCTAATGTCAGGAAGGTACCTGGCAAAGAATGAAAAAATTCTTTATTTAGTAACGCTTTCTCACAATACAGAGTTCGAAACAATAAATTAGCTGAGATGTTGATGTTCACTGAGGAACCTTGTAAAAAATCTCTTTCTCAGCCTCTAATATTGCCTGAAAACTAACACGTCTCTTTGGTTAGAAACCATGACTGATGAAGATCCATGGAATGATGTGTATTTACAGAGGTGTGAAAATTATTAGAATAATCTTAATTTTAAATTTCTTGTAATAGTTCCTTCACAAATATTAATTGAATTGATGAATATTGGTATATATTACTATACTGATGTAGGATATATTTACTACTAACAATGCCGGAAAGCATTGTTGTGCATTGGTATTTTTCTTATTTTACAATTGTTATGGGAATTCAGAAATAATTATATTATGTTGGAGGAATTGGAAACATAAAAAATTATATGCACAAAACAGATGTATGCGTTCATTTGAACCTTCACAACAATGTAACCGCAAAGAACAATTTGTTTAAAGCATTTCTTAATTAATTTTTGATGTTTCCAATTCCGCCAACATAATATAATAATTTCTGAATTCCCATAACAATTGTAAAATAAGAAAAATGCCAATGTACAACAATGCTTTCCGGCATTGTTAGTAGTAAATATATCCTACATCAGTATAGTAATATATACCAATATTCATCAATTCAATGAATATTTGTGAAGGAACTATTAAAAAACTTTAAAATTAAGATTATTCTAATAATTTTCACACCTCTGTATAAGACGAAACAAGTGCTACAACATTAGTGAAGAATCGCTACAAAGGAGAAAAATTCTCTCCAGCACCGGGACTCGAACCCGGGTTTCCACCTTTACGTGCTGGCGCTTTATCCACTAAGCCACACCGGATTCATGTTCCGATGCCGGATTGAATCCTCTCAGATTAATTTCTACCTACTGTGTTCCCTTTTGTTGATCTTACCTCATGTACCGTATCACAGCACGATGTCCAACCAAAAGTACAGAGGTGAACTCATTACGAATGACTAAGTGGCCGGGGTCCGACGGAACTTGAATCCGGTGTGGCTTAGTGGATAAAGCGCCAGCACTTAAAGCCGAAAACTCGGGTTCGAGTCCCAGTGCCGGAAATCTTTTACGTGGAATTATCACGACGCCCGACGTCCATATAAGCCAACACCGAACATTATGCTAAAAAGGAGAAAGATCTGTATGCTGGATAAATTTTTAATTTACTGCCAAAAATTTGCACAGTGTTACTGATGAACTTAATCCATTGCACATACCACGGCCGTCAACCATAATGATTGTAGTCTAAATCGGATTTCACACTTAATCTTTTAGCAGAACGTTATATGGCTCATTCTAAGAAAAACTGGGACAAAAGTGTCCGTCGTCTTGGGTATAAATTTTGTGGCTTGTGTTTAATTAAAAATTATTCAGGCGTTTTAGACTTACGCTCAAGAATAGTATACATGTAAATTTAAATAAAAAACTAACATTTTATAGAAGTACCAAAGTGAGATACCAGCAAACAGTAAGAAATTTCTCATGTCCCAGACTACATTTTCAGGTATGTATGTCGTCATAACAGATCTATTATTCTGATTTTTTTATGTTATATATACCAAATTATGAACAAAAGAGTGCTCTGCAAATCTAATATATGCTGTTACTATGAAAACATCACATTTAATATTGTAAAAATTAAATGAAAATTGTCCCACACATGTATGTGTCATTGGTGCAACAGGATGTTTATAGCAATTATAAGTCCCACACTTGCTACGTAATACCCATAGTCATCACCAGTTTCGTCAAGATGTAAACAGCTTCCAAAATGGCTGAAGAGTTGTTATAATGTGTATGTATGTGAAGCGAAAATGATGTTTATTCTGTCTAACAGATGGTGAGTAGCAAAATTCATGTCATTGGTGCAACAGGCTGGGAATGGAAATAGGTTTGACTTACAAATCCAGACATTCCACTATGAAATTCCCTACTAAAAACTAGAGAAACAAAGTACATAGCTACCAAGACCATGTGCTGTATGGCTATAAAAAATTGAAACTAAACACACGAAAGTCATCGGTGCAACAGTCATTGGTGCAACAATTATTCCTATCTAACACCGTTGCTGGACCGATGATTAACTGAGATTTTAATGATGTTATGTTTGGTAACAACTTGGAAAAATTAGTTACACTAACAAAATTTCAGTATCTATGAATTTACAAGAAAGATGCTCCAAAAAAGGACAAAGGGTTGAAAAGGGCTGATAGGTCATGCCTCAGCAGACAGCGGAGGAATGCTGATTCTGTGAAGAGAAAGAAATATCTGCAAAGAAAGCGCGCAATGTATAAAATGAAGAAGAAGCCAATAGTTGAACTTCCGAGAGGGATAAAAGGCACCAATGACGGCTGTGGAGGGATAATATTGCAACATACAGGGCGAAGAAAAAAAGCGTGATTGAGCACAGGTACCATAGTCAGCAGCTTCAGGGAGCTCCATTTCCAGAAATCCTGCTCCGTCATCCAGAACTACTACACCCATACGAGAAAGGGTTCACCAAAGTCTTTTGGAATTTCTGGGAGGCAGGGCATGACTGTGGAGCTCCTGATGGTATTGGTGACACAATAAAAAGAGCAGCTGACACACTGATCATGATACAGATATTACAACAGCTAAAACATTGTATAGGGAACTAAGTGAAGTATCAAAATTTGTTTCATACTTGGACAGACCATCGTCAGTGCTTATGCCAATGTTCCAAGCCTTGCAACAATTCCACAAAAAATGAAGATTCATCAAATTGTCAGTGTACAGAAATTCGCTGTCCAATGTAAAGAACTTAGTTGTTACAGATGTCAGTAAACTGTTCTTCTTTTAATATGAAAGATGTTGTATTTGCTTGTCATACTGAAACCCCTCACAGTTTTGAGCAGGTATAAAGTGGACTCCTCCAGTCTATTGTAGGAGAAGATAATGAACTCATTGACAAGTAGGTAATTTTTCGTTATGAGGTTAATTATTACCCTGGAAAAGTACAAGATATTGATGAATTGCACATTGCAATTAAGTGCACGCATCATTCTCGAGGCTACGTGAACGAGAACAAATTATTTTGGCAAAAAAAAGTTGACCCATGTGGTATGACCATAGCAATGTGGTTGTGACTCCAACCTGGTCATACAGAGATTCCTCAATCTTTGTGGCAGGCTTTATAGTAATGTAACTTTTAAATACTCTAAATACTTTCAATATTTTTCAGTACTTTCCTCATCCAGTTTTCGACAAAATATTTTTGTTTTACTCTGGAATTTCTGTAAAATAATGCGAAGGAGCATTTTGTGAGAACTATTTGTTTCTTTCTTTCATGTTCCAGTAATTTAAGCCATGTGCTTATACCAGTATGTGACGAGATATGCACAAGTCATCCGGGAAAGTATTTTTATTTTCGTCAATAACATTGAAAGTGATTAATTCAACATTATAAGTCACTGCTGCAACAGTCAATGTCATTCGTGCAACATGCTTATTTGTTTTGTAATTGAGAAATAACTTCGATTTTTAAAAATCAGTGTGACCATTATTTTTCCTGTCATTTATATGTATGTAACTTTAATTTAGAATATTAAAATTTCACTTTCCAAACATTCCATACTTTTTTTCTTTCTGTTACCAAATTCCCATATTATCTTATAATGACCCATATTATATTGTACAGGGACATCACTTTATTTTTACCAACATTTTTAACATTAACCTGGCTATACTCCGAAACACTGTTACCCCCTTCCATTGCAGGAGTTTGGTGTTACTAATACAATATGTAAACAAATCATTTTACTAGCTATAGGAGGAGAGAAAAGTAGTGTATCCATTTATGTTACAGGGAAATACAGTATTACGATTTTCAGTTTGATCATTACTTTTACAGTATTTTATAAAAAAAAAAGTAGAATAGTAATTTTTTTCACAAACTCAACTCATCAGGCGGTTATATTCATTATGTAATGTCTACTTTATTCAGCATATTACTAACCTAATTTATTCCTGAGAATTTTGTGAGCACTTCCGTAAGAAACCCCAATTTCTACAGCTAACTTCTTGACCGATTTATTAGGACCTCGCTGCATCCTTTCTCTAACATCTTCTACAGCATCTTCTGTCACAGTTCATAAAACCATTTGTTGAAATACTTTCGATTACGATAGGTGTAAATCTATAATTTGCCCCAAAAATTTCAGAACATTGACCTTTGCTGGCCATCATACACTTTTCTTCCTTTCTTTACACTCTGCTGCTCTAAATGTATCTACCAGATTAATGACATTTCTACGAAAATACTCCGTAATAATATAATCAGGAAATTGTGAAAAAAAAAAAACTGTTGTTCACATTCGGTTATATTGCAATTCCAGTTTCCATCATCGTCCTTCATACCTACAAACAGTAAAACAAAACTCTTGTTTAAATAATGATGTTAAGTACGGTACCATATTATAGGGTAACGTACTTTCGTTAATTCTAATCTTCACTTGTGCTCAGTCCACACAGATAAATTCAGTTATGCTACATACGATACCTGTGTGAAAATAAACTTCAATAATATAAGCACTTTCTTCTATAGAAAATGCAACATATTTCTGAAACACACTGTTCTCTGAACGGTTTATTTCACTGCTAGCAACAGCGGCCATAAGTTTGTGTGACTGACGTTAGCAAGGACATTAGGGAAAGGGGTGGGGGTCAAGTACATTCAGAAACGCAGGTACAATAAAAATTGAAGTAAAAATAAAATGATGTCCCTGTACTTATGCACTATGCTAAATAAATGTGTCAAATGCGAAACGCGCAGTTTCTTACAGATCTTTTTCTCAAAAGAAAAGAAAATAAAACTGATTCGCTTTCTCCGAATCCGTCTTAACACAGAGTAGAATACTGACTGCAGAAAAGTACCCCGTGTAGGAAAGTTTATTTATTTTCCGTCGTCATTTTCCTTACATAATCGATTTTTCACTTCTCACATAATCTACACACTAGATAAAGAAACATAGGCCTACTTTAGACGAATTTGAACTCACAAACCTAGTTATAATTTCCGGTTTCCTGTTTTCAGTTATCGATTAATCGATTAATTAATTAATAATTTAAGTTTTTTCCTTTAAATGTGCAGATATTTCACCCGAACAAATGTAACAGCGAAAAGCTCCTTTGCAGAACGAAGAGTTACATTTGTTCGGATGAAAACTAAAATTCTTCCAATCATTTATTATCATAATACGAGTACACTGCTCTCTTAAATTAACTGAACATATTGGGAATTCATCAGTGACTTTTCCAAAACACAACATGAAACAATTTTTATCTCGAAAGGAAAGCAAAATCGAGCAAAACTGTATTAAACTTTTTGGTTTCAAATATCTCAAAGAGTAATCCCCCTGAAATTAATTATAGTACTTACGATTCGCTCTGCATAGTAGTATAACTTTTCTCATTCATTTATTTATTTATTTAATTTATCTATCTATCTATCTATCTATCTATCTATCTATCTATCTATCTATCTATCTATCTATCTATCTATCTATCTATCTATCTATCTATCTATCTATCTATCTATCTATCTATCTATCTATCTATCTATCTATCTATCTGTCTGTCTATCTGTCTGTCTGTCTGTCTGTCTGTCTGTCTGTGTCTGTCTGTCTATTTGTCTGTCTATCTATCTATCTATCTATCTATCTATCTATCTATCTATCTATCTATCTATCTATCTATCTATCTATCTATCTATCTATCTATCTATCTATCTATCTATTTATTTATTTATTTATTTATTTATTTATTTATTTTAATCTGGTGAGTTAAGGCCAAGAAGCCTTCTCCACCACACTACCAGAAATATTTATACTTACTTACTTCCTTATTTACTTACGGCTTTTAAGGAACCCGGAGGTCCATTGCCGCCCTCACATAAGCCCGCCATCGCATCGGTCCCTATCCTGCGCAAGATTAATCCACTCTCTATCATCATATCTAATCTCCCTCAAATCCATTTTCATATTATCCTCCTATCTATGTCTCGGCCACCCCAAAGGCCTTTTTCCCCCGGTCTCCCAACTAACACTCTATATGCATTTGTAGATTCTCCCATATACGCTACATGTCCTGCCCATCTCAAACGTCTGGATTTAATGTTCCTAACTATGTGAGGTGAAGAATACAATGCGTGCAGTTCTGCGTTGTGTAATTGTCTCCATTCACCTATAACTTCATCCCTCTTAGCCCCAAATAACTTCATCCCTCTTAGCCCCTTATTCTCAAACACCCTTAATCTCTGCTCCTCTCTCAAAGTGAGAGTCCAAGTTTCACAAACATACAGAGCAACCGGTAATATAACACGTGCGGTTCACACCAGGAATACTTATACAAAAAAAAGACTCAACAAATGCAGGGAGAACAAATAAATAAAAAACGAAATAAGAGTTCAAACATAAATAAGGGAACCAAAAAAATTAAAGTACAAAGATTAAATCAAAACATTTATAAAAAGCGCTAATAGGCATATAATATATTAACTTACTGCTTTAAAATATGTATTTAGTAATTAAAGAAAATAACTGGACATCTAAAGATAAGTGACTACATATTTTAAGGGAAACAAAATAATGTCTGTGTGCCTTCCCTCTTTACTTGCGTGATTCGGGTTCCCCATACTGCGGATAATTGGCAGGACTGGGACTCATTTCCAAGTTGCACACCACTTCGGCTGGCCACATTATGCATGATGTGTATCTGTGGAGAGTTATGTCGTGTACTAGGGTGAATGTATGTGTAAGTGTTCGTGTAAATGTAATGTAAGGAATAAGGATGGTGATGATGAGGAAGGGAGAAGGAGAAATCCGGTGCCGGCACGTAGCCTACTCCTGTCGAATAGCACCAGGGGGCCGCCAAGTTTAACGTCCCCATCCGACGGATGAATCACTATCAACAGTGCACTGCGGAGAGATTTGGGATTTAACCCAGGCATATTGGTACACAATTTAGTGATTAGATGTTTTGCACCGTCATCTCTTCTAATCTCGAGGTAGAAATTTTACATGAAAATTTCTGATCCCGCCGGGAATCGAACCCGGGCCGTCTAGTCTAGAGGCAGACGCGAGAAACAAAATAGTAACAGTTACGAAATATTTACAGTAAAGTGTTAAATTCCGACAGTCTCTGATGTCACTATATAGGGTATTATTCTACAAGTGCGATAGGCTTCTGATTATACATTTTCTTGTTCGTTCTCTTATTTGCTGTCGTTGACTTGTTTTGTTTATACAGGGACATCATTTTATTTTTACTAACATTTTTAATATTAACCTGGCTATACCTTTCTATTAACGATTGAAACAGGAAACACCGTTTGCTACCCCTTCCACGACTGGAGTTCGATGATACTGGCGTAAAATACAAATCACTTTACTAGGTATAGGAGAGAAGAAAAGTAGTTCAGCCATTTACGTAAACTAGGAAATATCGCAATTTTGAGTTTGATCATTTTCATTATGTTTTTGTTTAATCAAAATACAGTACTGTATTAATAATAAGTGTTTTTACTCACGAATTGAGCTATCCATTCGGACGTATTAATTATGCAATGTATATTGTACTGTTACAGCACATTAGCGTACAATATAGAGAATGAAGTTAAATTGAAAAATAATCATAATATGGATATTTAAACACATTTTTGAAAATGGTGGCCGTTCATTTCGATACAGGCTTCAGTTCTTTTGTCCATATTATCGCACTATAGACTATTGTACCTAATTCCAATTACCAGTTTCGTCCTTCGTACGAGTAACTCATGTTGAAATAATTCTGTACCTACTCTATAAAAGAGTACCTTACGTACTGTAAATTCAATCTTCACTTCTGCCCGATCCGAAAAGATAAAATTACTCAGAAAAGTTATCTACTGTCCGTTCAAGTGGTTTTGTCGCAGGGTCGTAGAAAGGGGGGGGGATCACGTGACAGTTAATTACTTAACGAGGCCCTTTTATTTAAGTTATTTTAAACACTTGTATATTATTACGTAGACGTCCAATTCCTAACAGAAATTAATATTTTCAGAAAAGAGCTAAGAAAGCCCAGCTACTAGACTAACAGAGGGGCGAACAGAAGCAGGTGGGGAAAACCGGGATGCGACGTAGGCAAACGGACGACAGTACCTGTACGAAAATATGATTCAATATTGAAAGCTCTTTCGTCACTGGAAAACGCAAACATATTTCTGGAACGTACTATACTCACTAACCCAGTACTGCTTACGCGCCCTCGGCTCTGTGTTGTGAACGGTTGGAAGTTTACTAGTAGAAGGTGTGGGAGTGAAGTACATTCAAAAACTCAGGTACAATAAAAATTGAAGTAAAAATAAAATGATGTCCCTGTATTTCTACTCTGTTTCTTTGTTTTATCTGTCAGTACGTTTTGTCTTTATATTATAGACTATCGTTATTTTCCTTTAACTACCACCGGGTGAACCCCAATTGCAATTAATAAAAATTCAGTCATTCATCAGGCTGTCTTGTGGACATGCGGTACAGAGTTAGTTATTCACGAACACAGCACAATATGACTGAGTACTCAGTGTAATCGCTTAATTCGCAGCCGTCTCCCTCCATGTAGGGTGTTCAGTGCTTATTTTACAGCAGCTACGGAAAGGCTTTTGAAACGTCGATTGCGGAATAGAGAGAGAGTTGGCGATTCTGGCAAGTAGAGGCAGGCCTCCAGCCCGCTATCAGAACGCGGTGTATTCAGAGTCAGGCAGAGTGGGGTGAGCTCGGACCCATTACCGCTTCTCGGCCCTAATGAGGCACTGTGTATGATGATGGCAACATCCTACTTCCTTCAAAAGAGCCAGACTAGCGAGGACGGACCGTCACGTGACCTTTCAAATACTATCAAATCCTGTATAAAATCTAGTGCAGCTACACTGTTCATAAATGACTTTCCTGCGATATCAATTCGCACAGAACAGATAACAGTCAAATTTTTCAGAAGAACTTGGATCCTATTGCCTAAAATAAAAGTTCTGAGCAAAATATCTGTACTAGATAAGGAAAATTGTAAATGTAATACAGGGACATCATTTTATTTTTACTTCAATTTTTATTGTACCTGAGTTTTTGAATATACTTCACTCCCACCCCTTCTACTAAGGAAGTTCCAACTCCACACAGAACCAAGACCGCAGATAGTAAGCAGTACTGAGTTACTGAGTATAGTACGTTCCAGAAATATGTTCGCCTTTTCCAGCGACGAAAGAGCTTTCAATATTGAATCATATTTTCGCACAGGTACTGTCCGTTTGCCTACGCCGCATCCCTATTTCCCCCACCTGCTTCTGCTCGCCCCTCTGTAAAAGCTGGGCTGTCTTAGCTCTTTTCTGAAAACATTAATTTCTCTTAGGAATTAGACGTTTACGTAATATTATACAGCTGTTTAATTTAACTTAAATAAAAGGGCCTCGTTAAGTAATTAACTGTCACGTGATTTCCTCCCTTTCTACAATCCTGCGGCATAACCACTTGGACGGACAGTAGATAACATGTCTGAGTAATTTTATATTTTCGGGTCGGGCAGAAGTGAAGATTGAATTCACAGTACGTAGAGTAGGTACAGAATTATTTCAACATGAGTTACTAGTACGAAGGACGAAACTGGCAATTGGAATTAGATGCAATAGTCTATAGTGCGATAATATGCACAAAAGAACTGAAGCCTGTATCGAAATGAACGGCCACCATTTTCAAAATTGTGTTTAAATATTCATATTATGATTATTTTTCAATTTAACTTCTTTCTCTATATTGTACGCTAATGTACTGCAGACAGTATACACTGCATAATGAATACGTTCGCATGGATAACTCACTTCGTGAGTAAAAACACTTATTCTTAATATAGTACTGTACTTTGATTAAAGAAAAACCTAATGAAAATTATCAAACTCAAAATTGCGATATTTCCTAGTTTACGTAAATGGATGAACTACTTTTCTTCCATCCTATACCTAGTAGAGTGATTTGTGTTTTACGCCAGTATCATCGAACTCCAGTCTTGGAGGGGGGAGCAAGCGGTGTTTCCGGTTCTCTAAAGGTATAGCCAGGTTAATATTAAAAATGTTAGTAAAAATAAAATGATGTCCCTGTATATCGTCATTCGTATCAAGTGGTTAGAGTGGTTGTCTCATATATAATATGAGTTTAGACATGGCCGAAGACTTCGATTTTTAGACGGGAAATTCGAATTGTAGCTTTCATTTGATAAGTAAAGTCTCTATGGCGTTTGAAAGTTTCTTTGTTGGTTAGAATTCTGTGTTGAAACTTGCAATTACATTTCTTTAAACTCTTGCTAACAGAAGTCACGATAGAGGGGCCTCTGGTATAGAAGAGTCGAAACAAGGCAATTCGTAATTTCAAGTGACCAGAGTGTTCTATGATAAGCGGTCCAGCGCATGTGCATGTAGGAGATGCAGAAATTAAGGAAGTGTGTAAATTAAGATGAAATCACTTGAGGATAATCAATTTATGAAATTGTAGACATCAGTAACACATCAACTATAAACAATTTCCAAAAGACAAACATACGATAGTGCGAAATTAGAGTACTAATATTAGGCCTATGTATATACACTAAGAAACATCTATAATGATTGTGATGATGATAATAACAGTGACAGTAGTAGTAGTAGTAGTAGTAGTAGTAGTAATGGTAGTAGTAGTGGTAGTGGTAGTGGTAGTAGTAGTAGTAGTGGTAGTTGTTGTGTTGGTGGTGGTAGTGGTGGTGGTGGTGGTGGTGGTGATGTTTGTTGAGACGGCCTCCAGATATGGAGGGTAGCTGCGAATATAATGAATAAGTAGCCGCGGACAGCCGATAAGGGGTGGTCCTCCAGCTTGGGAGTTGGAAGAATGGCTAATAATCCATCACCGTAAAAACAGCCAGTTACCAAATCTCAGCATACCAGAAATGCATATAGTGTGTTAGTTGGGAGGCTGGGGGGGGGGAGATCTTTGGGGAGGCAGAGACTTAGATGAAAGGATATTAAAGTGGATTTGAGAGAGGTAGGATATGATGGTAGGAACTGGATTAATCTCGCTCAGGTTAGAGATTATGATGGGCTTATGTGAGGGCGGTAATGAACCTCCGGGATCCCGAAAAGCCATTTGTAAATAATAATAATAATAATAATAATAATAATAATAATAATAATAATAATATTGTTATTATTATTATTATTATTGTTATTATTATTATTATTATTATTATTATTATTATTATTATTATTATTATTATTTTAATTTATCAGCCTATGTTATATTGTGTTTAATTTTGATTTGTATTTTTATTTTTAAATAATTTTCTAAGAGGACTCGTTTCTGAATACAAGTTTGTCCCATTCCAATGTCGCGAGAGCCTAAATTAATTTAACTTAATTTGTAAATTATACAATATTTATTTTCTTTCTTTTAAAAGAATACCTCCAGCAAGATCTACATTACAGTTGGTAATATTAGAATTTCGGAAGGACTATTTCAGCATAAGAAACGCACTGAGATTTATGTGAAATGTTGATCTGTGCTATGATGTAATGTAGGCATGTTATAAACATGCCCCTGTAATGTCATGTGACGTAGAAAGAACAGTCTCTCAGTTTAAACAAATTTTATGTGACGTTCGTAAAGATTTGCATTTCATAATCGCAGAATGTATGTTTTCATTTACTTTTAATTATATATTGTGTAAAATATAAATATTGTTAATTTGTATATTTATTTTTGTTACTATAATTGTGTCTTTCTAACGTCATGTAACGTAGGAAGAACATTTTGTTAGCTTAAACAAATTTTTTAATGACAATTGTGGTAAAAGATATGAATTTTATAATTTCAGAATATATGTTTTGTTCACCGTAACGGAACTGATTTTGTTACATGAATTAACTGCATATATTGTATATAGAGTATATACAGTTAATGTGTATTATCCTATATAATATATATTCTATATACTAGTTCAGTATTACTATCTAATTATATTTTCTGTCATATGTAACACTAATATTTTATAAGATGTACTAACCGATAACCTCTCTAACTTGTTTGGGAACGAAAATGCGCTGCCTGGTTATAATGGATAGAAAATACAAGAATTGTCAAATAACCCCTACATACCATAGTACAAACCCTACAGGATCTCGAGATATTGATAGACAAAGTGGAAGATAGGAAAATGACTTTTGGGGCGAAACTGGTCACTATTCCCAACTTGTAGTAAATGATGATGGAAAAAACATTATTAGGCCTATTATTATTATTATTATTATTATTATTATTATTATTATTATTATTATTATTTAATTCAACTTCTTTTACCACTTGCCATCCCATCTCTTGTCTCTCTATCCATTCATTTTTTATGTGATTTCTAGACTGAGACTTCTGTGTAAGCGAAAACTATGGCGCACAGTAACATGTTAGGGCCACATTTGTGCAACCGAATCCTGCCTAGAGCATGGATCTTTGTCCTTTGTTAATATTAGAGTCCTGTTTAGCCCAGACGTCTTTTTGACTTAATGTTGTTACATAGCATCTGAGACTCGGTCCCCGGCCTAGTAGCTATTGAATTTGTGGTGGGCAAAGCAGAGCACAGTCGATTGAGGATAGGACCTGACTGCCAAGGCTTAGACAGAGTGGTACGCCTGTCTGCTTCGAATTCACAAATGACACCCAGGCCACCAATCGGACTTAGACAGTCATCGCATATTTGGGGTGCACAATGGGACAATGAGTGTCTATGTGAAATAAATAAATAAATAAATGAATAAATAAATAAATAAATAAATAAATAAATAAACTCACTACATCCGATTAGGATATGGGCCTCCTGCATCAAGCAGGGTTAGCTCTCCTTACACTCGCCTGGGGAGCTATTCCTGACGAGTCTATTGTACTGGTTAAAAAGTTATTGCCCTCTTGCTTAACGATTGTTCATTTTCAGTCACTAAAGGTTATGCACTGATAATAGATGCTCGATGTCAGTCCACTTTCCATCACTTAGGGTCTGTCCATCTTCTTCAGAGCATCTGCCATGTTGTCCTGCAAAAAAGCCAAACCAAACCAAGACCTCCTGTTACGGCCACCACGTAGGGCCTATCTATTTAATGTTGAATGTTTAAACTACCTAAAGCAGACATAGGCGCTATTAGTTCCATTGAGTCATTGAAGACCATTCCTTAACTCCCACTCCACCTTTCCGGCTGAGACAGTAATGCTTTGGTGCGGTACTAGCGGACAGGAACTTCAATGACGGATTGTATCAGGATTTTACGAGCTATCGATTCTCGCTGGTCGCCTAAAATCCACCACTGATGCACAGAGCCTTACTCTGCGTTTGTTTATAAGGTGGTGTAAGCGAAAAGGACAAGAGCGGGGTATTCTGCGTTCCTTCCATTCCCCTCTTATGCCCAGGGCCGATTTGAAGCAACAAGGAACCTCGAGCCGCCACGGTGGTGTAGTGGTTAGAGTGCTCGACTCGTAATCCTGTGGACCAGGATTAGATCCTAAATATAGCCCCAATTTATGATATATAAATATTCGTATTATATATAATAGACTTTTCTGAAAATTAATCAAAATGAATTGCAAAAGAAAAAAAAAACAATTTATAAGTTATGTTGGGCAAGCCCGTAGTTCAGGTAATACAGGAGCTTTTTCCAGAATATCCGATTGCTCTGTGTCAATAAACCTTCATCATCCTCTTATCATTGCTGATTTAGCGTAGACCAGAGTAGAGCACTCTGTCGATAAATTGGTCTATATAACTGGTTTCATATGGGTGAATGACGAACAATTAAAAACGGTACCTGCCATTATGAAGAAGGAAAAAAAGAGAGGCAAAACTTGAAAATAGTCTACAATATTGAGGAAAGCAAACAAACATTTGGTCACCCTTGGCTGTATGAAAATGTTCAATAATTAGATTTTGGTGTGATTACATGTCGATTATGTTGCTGTCTCTGGAATGTCTTTGAAAATTAATTAATGAAGCGATCAATATTGAATTATTTCTGTAATTAAGATAAATCACGTCGGAATGCCGGATGGAGGGAAAATGCCGATACTCGATGGTATGTAGTAACTTTTTGAATTGTGAAAGTAATTTAATTTAGCTATGATTTTACCATTGATCCGCTGTGACAGAAATACCTTGGCTTCATGTGATGCTCTTCTGTTACAAAGGTTAATTTTATTTCCACACGGAGGGGAGGGTGACAACAATATTGTGTTATCGTAGCGTTCAATAAACTTTCTAATCAGACAACTCACCTTCAAATGTCATCTTCGTCGTTTAGATCTAATTCACACGTAATGAATTGGAACCAGTACAGTGCACAGATTTCATAATTGGAGAATTCACGGTAAAATCTAGTAGTCGGCTCTGTTAGATAAGAATTTTCATGTCCACACCTGTGGAGTAACGGTTAGCGCGTCTGGCCGCGAAACCAGGTGGCCCGGGTTCGATTCCCGGTTGGGGCACTTTACCTGGTTGAGGTTTTTTCCGGGGTTTTTTTCTCAACCCAATATGAGCAAATGCTGGATAACTATCGGTGACGAACTCATTTCACCGGCATTATCACCTTCATCTCATTCAGACGCTAAATAACCTAAGATATTGATAAAGCGTCGTAAAATAACCTACTGAAATAAATAAAAAGAATTTTCATTGCTTTCTTTAACATTTGTGAACAAATTTCAAGCTAACTTAAAATTTTCTCACAGTACCTACAAAATTAATCAGTTTGTAGCCAGTTAATTGACTATGGACTCTGCTTTAGTTTAATTTTTTTGAGTTTTATATAAAGTGTGTGTATGTGTGTAAATGTGTGTGTGTTCAACACCTACCCACTTCACTTATGTGATTCGGGATCCGGCTAGATGGCAGGACTGTGATCTAGTTTCGAGTTGCGCATCATTCAGACCACGGAAACGATGGAGAGAACAATTTATTACTTTTTTGAGACTAGCGCGAGCACAGAGAACTTAATCCATTTTTAGTAGGTTATTTTACGACGCTTTATCAAGATCTAAGGTTATTTAGCGTCTGAATGAGATGAAGGTGATAATGCCGGTGAAATGAGTCCGGGGTCCAGCACCGACAGTTACCCAGCATTTTCTCACATTGGGTTGAGGGAAAACCCCGGAAAAAACCTCAACCAGGTAACTTGCCCCGACCGGGAATCGAACCCGGGCCACCTGGTTTCGCGGCCAGGCGCGCTGACCGTTACTCCACAGGTGTGGACAACTTAATCCATGATGAAAATGATGATGAAGTAATGTTTTGTATATTCGACGCTCAACGACCTTCATTCGAGAAAATAGGCCTATCTACCGCATAGTCGAGTATCTACTTGTAGTAAGTAAAATATTCGTTTCGAATTCACATAAAACTCCGCTGAGTTAGCATTCTAGTAGCTCGTCTCCCTTCAGACTAGCCGGTCCGGGTTCGATTCCCAGCGGACTCAGAGGTTTTCGTGTAAAATGTCTACCTCGAAACTAGATGTGGCGGTAAATAACTTCTAATCACTATACTTCGTTCCATAATGTTTGACAGGCGACGTAAATATTGTCGGCAGAAAGAAAGAGAGGGATAATTGCTATTGAACCAATGGCAGTGCTCTCATTTCACGCAGTTGGGTAGTCTGAAGCGTTTTATCCCCGCCCAACTTCAAGAAAAATGTGGAATGATACCTCGGCCACTGGTTGAATAACAATTATACTTGTCTCCTTACATCGCCTGTCAGACATATGGAACAAGTGTAGATTGTGCATCAATATACCTGGATTAAATCCCAAATCTCTCCGCAGTGCATATGAAGAGAAGGCATATGTCATTGTTGATAGTGATTCGTTCGTCAGACGGGGATGTTCAGACTTGCTGTCCCTTGGTGCTACTCGACAGGCGTAGAATACGTGCCGACACCGGCTTTCCTCTTCTCCCCTCCTCATCTTCATCATCATCCTCATCCATTCCCTATACTACACTGACACGAACACTTAGTGTATATCTAAACATTTTTTTCTAATTGCAATATTTAACTGATTATTAAAGTTTACAATATTAGAAGTTTTGCAACGTTGCTGGATGGAGAGGAGGGGGTTTAGAAGTATACAGTACAGCTCAAGCGAGGAGAAGGGGGTTTAGAAGTACACAGTACAGCTCAAGCCAGTACACACATACCAGTATAAAACAGATGCTCTGTTCTAATGTAGGAGCGGACCATGACAATACTGTTGTTTACATAAAACGAGCAGCAAATAAAAACTTTTAATCTCATTAGAATTATGGTAAATTTACATTTTATATAACAATATTGTTCCATTTTTAATTGTAGGTCTAAAAAATAAACAATAATGGTTTTCTGCACAAAATCACACGAACTTTTTTCTAGTGCAACATTTTAATCTCTCCCGCTTCCGTAAACCAGTAGGCCTATCATTTTTAAACAAATTTCTGGTTGTGTTATTTTCGAAACGGGGTAAGAGACTTCTACTGGGTGTTTATTTCAAAGTGTGTCATGACGTCCCTGTTGTGAGTCAGCGATTTGAAGCGAGTTTCAGCTTTTATGTCAGAGAAGTTGCCTATTAATCAAGGCGTTCAATCTGAACTTGAGAACGTGTACGGTATAACTTGAACGTCGTAGCAACAGATGGCGGTCTGTACTGTGTGCTACCAGAGTCCGTGGATATCCAGAGTACCGCAATCGTTTGAACCGGCAAATGCCGACAAATCCGCCATTGTTAGTCCAGCGCGCTATGCAGTATACAGTTGCATAGGGAAAGAATGTAATTTAAGTGCGAAAAAATGCAATGCTGCTGTGTTCAGAACTGTTCACAGAGAACTGAAAAAAGCGCACATTTGTTTTCTCTGTGACAAGGTGAAAGAAATAAGGAAAAAGGAAAGAAGTGACTATAAATATAAAAAGGAACGATCCGCTACCTAAGCGAGCATACATTGTGAGATTAATGAATGACTGTATTTTGATATTTATTTTTTCAAAAATTGGGTCCCAAAATATTTTTATAAAACTAATCTAGAATTTAAGTTGTTTCAGCAATGATATTTCTACATAAAACAAATGAAAATCACGTACCAATTAGGATCAGTGTCAAATTTTTACCGTCTTCTCCCTTTCAAATCAAGCATTTCTGAATTTTATCCTATTTGCTATTTGCAAGAATGACATAATATATATGTGAAGTTCTGAATTCATTCTTGAGACAAGATTGTATTGTTTGGCTCGATTGGAAAATGCAGAGATCGTAGAAACTAGAAAACCTATTAAAGTTAGACTGATGTGAAATTTCAGTTTTCTAAATTATTCTAGGTAGATCTCTGAAATTTTGTACTTTTAATTTGTAATTTTAAATTGTGTAAATTTAGGTTTTCAAAAATTGCTGCTATTATGGCCAGATTTTTTCTACATACTTGTCAGACTTTCAGAAACAAAACTTACTATACAATTTCCTTTCAATGTATTAAAAAATAATTAAAAATATTTAATGCACTAAAAGTATAAAAACGGAAAAAAAAATTCAACTCGAGCGTAAAAAAAAATAGTATTAAAATACCTTTTATTGATATTCTGGCTGATATGCATATATATATTACCAGGCAGTACATCTCACTTGACGATATGTGTCAGAGGAAGAACAATTGTTTGTATGCATATGAAGTCTAATTAGTAGAATATGTAGCTAATCGGTGAAGTATGCATTAGAGGGAGAAAGGAACTGGCCACCCTACCCCATTATCTCCTGGCCTAGTTGTCTCATGAATGATGCCTTATTGGTGGTACTTATGAGATTCAAACATGTCTTCGGACATTTGACTAAGCAACAGCAACAACAAAAAATATGAGTGTTAGGTATAATCCTGATAGTAAGTTTTGTTAAGAACATATTCAAAAACTCCTCTAATGATTATTGTAATACAGTAAACTCTATGTAAACTGTAAGAATTGTTTATGTATTTTTGCGATATGACTTCCTAAGCTAAAACGACATAAAATAAATAAATTAAAAAAAAAACTCTACAAAAAATAATGCACGTAGTACAAAATCCGTAGAAAGAGTAGAATTTTTAGTAATGCAAAATTTACAGTAAATTAAAGTGGAGACAATTCACTTCAAAGTTTTGGATGATAATAATGAACCAGGTCTCTGTCCTTTTTATTTTCTAGGCATTTTGAAACATATAGACCTAGCATATTATGTACAGAACTTAGCCTTATATACACTACCACGCTGTGCACACCTAACCTACACTAGTAAATAAAGGTGACTAAAAAAAACTATGTAAACTTATGAAAACACTATAATAGATAAATATTATTTACAAATCACTATAGACTGTAGACATTATTATAACACTAACAATAAAACTGTTAGAAACTTGTAAATATTTCTTGTATCACAAACAAAAACCAAGCATGGAAAACACGTTGCTATGGCTACTAGCAACAAGTGGAATTTTCCTTTAGACAAGAGTTGTGCTCTCTTTTGCAACTGAATATCTTTTAAAGAAAATCAGCCTTTGAAGTAGGCCTAACACCTGTTGGATTCTATGAAGAAATATTTCGAGAAGTCGAGAAGCTACACTGGCTCAATCGGAAATCTAATATAATAAATAATGTATGAAATAGACCGTAATTTCCAAAATGGTCACAGAATTCAGAGTGGAGGTCGTGGACGGAGTATTTAAATTAACAGTCAGAGCTCGCAGCCTTTCAAAAACGTGACCCTAAATAGCTGATAGACCGGTGGTATGGTCATGAAAATTGGCAGAGGGCATCTTTAGACCAAAAATGAATTGTTAAAGGTAAAAACAAAGAAACGATTTTTGACCTCACGTCAGTGTATCCTTGGGGACATTAAACTGAAATTACTAATTTCCATATTTTTAAAGCTAAATTCACAAAATGTTTATCAGTACTATATCTGGTTGATAATAACACATGTACAAACTTTCGTCTCTCTCTATGATAAGTGGTTTGCACTTTATTAATAACTTAATTATATAGTGTATTGCTTTATACAAAAAGTCCCTTGCGTCACAATTTACATTATTTTTAATTGATATTCACTTATATGATTCTTTATATACATTGGAACAAACATTACTATTGGAATTTTCTGTACAGCGAATGGGTAAATTATTAGGAAATTTTATGGCTCTTAATTTTTTTATTTTTTATAATAAAAAAAATCTAGTAAGTTACTGATTAATTTTACAGCCAAACCTTTTAGCAAGCTTTGATTCCATGTATGTAAGGATCCATATAAGTGAAAATCACTTAAGAATAATGTCAATTGTAGTGCAAACGACTTTTTATATAAAGCGGTTCAATATTTTAATAAAATAATTAATAAAATGCAAACCACGTATCGTAGGCGGATGCAATTTTGTACACTTGTCACTATTAAGCAGATATATCAGTGATAAAAGTTTGATGAATCTAGCTTCGTAAGTATGGTAGTTATGGATTTCACTGTTGTGAACTCTTAAATCTAATGAACTTCGCGAAATTTCAGTATAGTGTCCCCTTATATGCGGAAGCCGGAGAGTTTGCACGAGGAATGTAGTTGGAAATGTTTAGATTTATTGTTATTTTATTTGAAATATTGTTGTTTTAATTTGTTACTTATAATTTATTAAGTTCTTGTTGCTGTAATACCTACAACTGTGACGTTTATGAAGGAGTGTATTGAACACTTAAATGTATATTTATACTATTATAATTATCAAATGAAGTTTTTATACATTAGTATGTTGACTGACAATAATGTTCTATAATGTGAGAAGATCCTTTAGACGTTTTTGCCCTTCAAATTAAAAATATCTGAGTTTTACTTCAAATATTCCTATCCCTAGCGTGTTGAAAAGGACTAACAATGGCGGCCGACTCGGTGATTGCGCTACTCTGTATATCCACGGACTCTGTGTGCTACCATAACCTCTTTCGAACTGTGTTTTGCGCGGCAAAGTCGTACGCAGGGTATTTGTTATCATCGGTTGCGTATGGAAACATTCCACTATACAAATCAAATGCTCCGTGTCCATGTTGACTGTCGAAGTTAATGTCAACAAATACGTTAGAAATCGTCTTAACCCTCCCCCCATATCCCGACAGTAAGAAAAAAAACTCGCCTCAGTATGTGTTTCCAAACAGTTCACATTCCTGCTACTACCGGCGTTACCGTACGTATCGGTAAGTACTCTTCAGAATGTACGCCGTACTTGCTAGGCAACTTCCCTGGCACATAGGTAATACACCTCTGCGGAAGTGTAGGAAGATTGAATTCTCTAGGCTTATCGACTAGCCATATGACGGCATACAGCGAGCCATGACACACTTTGAACTGAACACACAGTAGTTTATAATAATCGTTGAGAAACTGCGGAAAACATTGCACGTTGAATTTCATCAGAGCTTATCGCCGAGCATGTCCGTGTTACACGGTGCTTCATGTCTTCGAGGCTCATCGGTATTTCTTGATACACTGCTTGTTTTAATTTTCCCCACAAATAAATATCATTGGTGTTAAGTCTGTTGAACGTAAGGCCATTTTGTGTCTTCATGCACACTTACACATAAAGGAAACGTACAACGAGTTGAATGTTTGTTTACATTCAATTTGCACGGTTCAAACTGTATAATGGGGCAACCCCGTAGTTCATCGGTTAATTGAAGCAAACATATTTTTCTTAATCTTTAACCTTTAACCTTCAACTATCATCAATGATCATCAAAACACAGTTGTTGTATTCGTCTTCAAACGCACTATTAAAGGGTAAGTAATAAATCCTATCAATCCATTTGGAATAACACAGTTGGCTTCCATATATTCTCTACACCTGCTCATATCAAACAAATATCTATACCACAGTATGTCCCCCGTCACGGCAAACAACTTTTGCCTTAAGATTTACAGATTTATTTATTTGCTAATAATTGTAACATAAGATACAATATATACAGAAAAAAAAACTTTAGCTCACCCCTGAAAGAGTAGAACTCGTGCTCAGGGGCGGATTCCTGAATTGAAATTAATAAGTATATAATACAATTTGTTTTATGTCTACTACACAATAAGAATATATAAATTTAAATTTACAATTTTTCAATTTTTATCAAATCCATACACAACTTCTTAAATTTAATACTAGAACTATTAGAATTGACAAGATTAGGATATTTAAACATAAATTTGTTATAATGGACCTAAATTACTACTATGATTAAATACTGTAGCAGTGTTGCATTTTGGTTCAAACAATCTTAAAGAATTCATACCTTTTGTTTCATAACTATGAGAATACAATTCAAAATTATTTCGATTTTTATGTATTAATTTTATTAATACAATATAATAAATTTGTCCTATGTTAAAAACATTAAAATCTAAAAATAATTTATGAGATGGAAAAATCAGTAGGTTTATGACGACATATTTTAATTATTTTCTTCTGTAATAAATAAAGTGGATTAAAATTGGATTTAAATAAGCTACCCCATCCTATAGTTCCATACATAATTACCGATTGAAGTAAAGTTAAATATATTGTGCGTAATAAACTTATTGACAAGTAATTCCTCAATAAAACAAAATAATTTATTATTTTACGTAATTTATCACAAAGGTAATTAATGTGTTGGTTCCATTTTAAGTGATTGTCGAAAATTATGCCTAAATACTTTACTTCAGAGGACTCTTTAAGGGTATATGTACGTGAACAACCACAAATATTATCAGAAAATGCAGGTTCTAAATTTGTAAAATTTTATAAGGAAATGAACTCACAATTGGACAAAAATTACAAGGTACCACAACAAGACTTACTAGAACTTAAATATCTGATAAAAGTATAAAAAAGTTACTAATATTTTTTTTTTACAATTCACTTTTTACTTTAAGTTAAATTTTCCAAAATTTTTAAATTTTCACACGTATTATTTCATAACTCCACAACCATTAGAGATAGAATTCTAAAATTTTGTACACTGATTTAACATGCATTTATGCAAAAGGTAGACTACAATAATGCCCATTTCTTTGAAAATAAAAAAATTATGTCACAAAATATTATGTAAATTTTAATATATTCTATATAGGACAAATAAAAAATTAATTGTATTAAAATAAACAACTCTACATGTCTGAGAGTAGTCTACTTTTCAGAAATAAGTGTGTATTACATGCAGGAAAAATATTAAAGATATCAGAGAGACCATAGCAATGTTATGGTTCCCAAATGATGTAACTGCAGAATTTTTTTGTTGTTGTTTTTTTTTCATATTTTGATAAAACTGGTTTGAAAAATATTATTAGTAACCTTTTTTATATTTTTATCAGATATTTAAGTTCTAATAAGTCTTGTTCTGGTACCTTCTAATTTTTGTGCAATTGTGAATTCATTTTCTAATAAAATTTTAGAAATTTAGAGCCTGCATTTTCTAATAATATTTGTCGTCGTTCACGTACATATACCCTTAATAATCGGACATTCACATTGTATAAGACAACAATCAGAATTATGTAATTTAATACTTCATATAGATGTAGGAGGTTTGTTACATTTTTTTCAGATAGTGAGAAAGGAACAATCATGGTTTTATTTTCGTTGATAGAAAGATAAGTTACGTCAAACCATATTTTTATTAATTTAAGTCCATTATTCGAATTATTATATGCATGGCCGTGCTATTCAGGTGACCTTTTTGAACGCGTGTATAATATAGCTTAATGTAATCTGTCTGCCTGTCTGGCTCCCTGTGTTTTTTTTAATTGTTTGTTCGTTCGTTCGTCCACCTTTTCACTTGTTTATTTAATTATTTACTTAATCACTTACTAGTTATTTATTTAATTATTTTATTTATTTGTTTAATTCTTTCTTTGCTTGTTTACTCGCTCGCCCGTTCTTTCGTTAATTAATTAATTAATTAATTAATTAATTAATTAATTCATTCATTCATTCATTCATTCATTCAGCTAGAATCACTTTCTGAGAAAGAGAAAGTGGAATTTTACTTTCGACAACCATAAATTTATTTCATCCTTCTGGCTGCTTCCTTGATTAGTCCGGATTTCCACTATAATAAAATTATTCCTGTTCTATAAATTACACTACGGTGCGACTCCTAAATAAGTAAAAGTTCTTGGCTTGACTGAAGTATACTTGCTACAGTAATCAGAGTTTCTTTGTAACCTTATTTTTATGTATAAATATTATTAAACCCTCATAATAGTACATTATGCAACGAGCCTATAATGAAGGTAATTAAGAAGCGAGTATGGATATTTATGAAACGAGCGCTTGCGCTCGTTTCATAATTTTCATACGAGCTTCTTAATTACCATTATAGGCGAGTTTCATACGACTTTTTATGCTCGACCCTATTTCTAACTTGATATTATTAATTTTCTTTGTATCTGACCTTGACCAATGTCCCGTATGTTGTGAGATGTGCGCAGACGCGAAAGTATTGATTTTTTCCGAGGAACAGATGTCCACATTGTCCTTGCTAGGCCATAAGAACCTACAGAGATAACATTGAAATTAAATTAGACATTGAAAAACGAGATGACAAATTGAATTTATTTGAATATTATTTACAATTGACGCTAATTATTATAGTAACAGAACATAACCTTCTGCGACAGTATTGGATTTCCAGCCTCCGTGACTTTTCGCTATTTCTCTTTCGATTGCATATCCGGTTTTATAACGGTTTTATAACGGTAGAAAGCTGACCTGTCATTGGTTGAACAGTTGTAACCTGAGTCGTCATTGGCTGAAAGACCTGACCTTTAATGAGTAGGTGTACTTTAATGACATGCATTAAAGGTCTGCTACCAGGTGTATAATTACTACATTTCGGCATGGTCGAGCATAAATGTTTATATTAAAATCAGTATCGACAGACTAACCCCGACCCATTAATGAAAAGTACATACATTTATAAATTGCGCGGCACCGCTGATGACGTTGATTCCGGCGAAGTATTGGCATAACTATGCTTGTGTAGCAAAGGTTTGTGTTTGTGAGCCGCGGATGTACGACGCTAGCTGACCCTGTTAACGAGGTGTGGTAATATCCGCTTCTCCGCTTACTGCACTGAAAGTCCGTGAGTAATAGCTCTCCAGAGGAAAGAGAAAACACTCCAAATCCCGGACAGTTGAATATTAGTTTTCATATTAGCATTTCTGATTGTCTACCGGCTACAGAATTTTGTGTCACGTCTCTATGGTATATAGTTTCACTAATTCCTTTCCAGTGTTGACTTTAGTTCCCCAAGCTACACAATCCAGTAGGGGGCGTAAGATAAGGGCTGCTATAAAAGAACGAGAAATTAATTATTTTATGTATTTTCAGTATTCCCTAAAGGCCCTGACGAAGTCAGATAACATTAGCAGGATCAATTATGATCTCCCCTCTTTGTACCTTAGGAAATTTGATGATCCCTTAGAAGAGAAGATTCCTCGGGGAATTACTAAGCTCAGTTACCTTCTAGATTGTTCATTCTCCCGGAAGACTTCATGTACGTCTTACAATATCCGATAAATTGTATTCTCTCACTTCCACAAAAAAAAATTAGTTACTTGATTTCAATGTACAATATGCCATCATTCTACCGTCAGCCCTACCCTAGTCAGAGTAGACCCTGATAGCAAAGTTTTCTAAGGAATAAAAAATTTAAATGAAATAGGGTAAAATTCCAATAGGAATACTACAATTTTCGACTTCAAAGTACTAAAAATGTGTATCTAAGAAAAAGGAACACCGTTCTAATTCTGGTTACATAAATTGTGTGTATACCGGTATTCCATTAACCATTGGACAGTGGAGTATTAAAGTTTAATTGATCGAAATTTTAGGTGTAAAAATTATATTGTAACCAGACGTGCTTGGTCTCATCTACAATCGCAGATTGAAATGGTTTGATCTTATATTAAGAAATGAACGATTCTTATATCAAACCGTTGTAATAAATCTGCAGTGCTCGGGAAAAGTGACATAAGTCAGTTTCCACAAGCCTTTTTTGATAATTTATTGACAACTTACACTGGTTTATGTCGATTTGATTTTTTTTCTGTATTATTGTAATGGGAGGAATACTTATGTATTTTTTTTCCAAGCGAGCAGATGTTCCGTAAGTTGTCAATAAATTATCAAAAAAGGTTTGTGGAAACTGACTTGTGTCACTTTTCCCAAGCACTGCAGAAATTCAAGTGGAAGAAGACCACATGGATGACATCGACTTACAAGTTTCTTGAAGAGAACAGATGTTCCAAAATTTCCAGCAAGTCGACAGAACAGGAGAAATAGCCCTGTAAAATGGAATATAGGAAATCATTTCGGGTAAATTGAAGAATCTGTTAATTTTGAAATGATAATAATAGTTGTACTTAGATCTCTACAGAGTGCAAGGGGTATAAGTGCAGTCCTTTTCACAGTCGTCAGGGACAGTCTATAACATCAAAAAATGTCCATACAACATAGGGTTAAAACTCGAAAGTTTTCCCAGAAAAAAATATTTCATTCCTTATTTTATTTGCTTTATACTGCTTATATCGTTACTAAAATTACGAAAACAATTACATCAGTAGATACATCTAGCAAAGAATTAATATTAGTTAAAATAAATGTTTGTGTGTTCTATCACGTTTACGTGAAATTAAATAAAAATGCATCCTTAAATTTGTTAATATTCTGGCGTGAGAAACGTGGTAATGTTCAGCAGGCAGTACTCTGCACAGACGTAAGTACGAGTCAGCTGAGTTCAAGCTCCCTGTCCATAGCTCTACTGCCGAACGGATGGCAGTTCTGTACAGGGTATTCGATAAACAACTTACAATGTCATTTACAGTTTAGAAATACCATGTGTTATTAATTTATTAAGAAATTCGTCACAATTCAAGTGAGGCAAGAAGGATGTATCGTCAACGTTTTCCTCAAAGAACGTTACTTAATCGGCGAACTTTTGTAGCAGTTTCTCAACGATTATTAGAAACTAGAAGTCTCTTACCCTGATTCGAAAATCACACAACCAGAAATTTGTTTTAAAATGATACTGCTTTACGGAAGCGGGAGAGATTAAAATGTTGCATTAAAGAAAAGTTCGTGTGATTTTGTGCAGAAAATCATATTGTTTATTTTTTAGACCTAAAATTAAAAATGGAGCAATATTGTTACATAAAATGTAAATTTACCATAGTATTCTATTAATGAGATTGAAAGCTTGTATTTGCTGCTCGTTTTATGTAAACAACAGTATTGTCATGGTCCGCTCCTGCATTAGAACAGAGCATATGTCTGTACCCGCTTGAACTGTACTGTGTGCTTCTAAATCCCCTCCTCCACACTTGCGCTGTACTGTATACTTCTAAACTCCCTCCTCTCCATCCAGCAACGTTGCAAAACGTCTAATATTGTAAACGTTAATAAGTAGTTAAATATTGCAATTATAAAAAAATAAAAGGACATGTTTCTTCCTTATGACATGAATAATCATCAGTTAAAATAATGGCATTTATACCCGTTACACCCTGCATATTACAGTATATCATTGGCATGTCTTTCTTTTTTGGATAAGTTTAACTGCGTAATATAGCAGTGAATCCTATGTCTTCATAAACTGCGAACTCGATATACACACGAAAATATATTTTAAACTTAACATTATTTCTCTGGTGAAAAAAGCGCGGTAGAGTCACAATTAAGGCGTTGTGCTGTAAGCTGGAAGTTTAAAGATTCGATTTCCAATGGACTCGTGAATTTTCTCCATTAATCTAGGCTTTTCCCATCGGCAGCACTATAGCCTTGGGAATCATTCAGCCTGTAACAAAAATAATATTATAGCTATATCTCCGGAGGAAAAAGAGGCCATACGTAAGGATCACATCCTTACTGCTATTCAGTGCGACTATCTCGTGAGTGGGAACCTTAACATTCCGACACCCCAAAGAAATTGTGAAGCATGTAATGGGTTACCGTAGTTTTTATTTTTACTATTTCTCTGTACGACCCCTCTAATATGAATTTGCTTTCGATTTCCTATAAGAAATAGATATGTATCTTTCTTTAACTTGTCTCTCGTTCTGTATTATTTAAAGCCATGACTTCGTGCCATACAATCGATTTAATTAAAGAGACTCGTATGAATGTACAGGGACATCATTTTATTTTTATTAACATTTCTAGTAATAACCTGGCTATACCTTTAGATTGATGACTGAGAATCGGAAACACCGTTTGCTACCCCCTCCCACGACTAGAGTTCGATGATACTGGCGTAAAATACAAACAAATCATTTTACTAGGTACAGGAGGGAAGAAAAGTAGTTCATCCATTTACGTAAACTAGGAAATATCGCGATTTTGAGTTTGATAATGTTCATTAGGTTTTTGTTCAATCAAGATACAGTAATGTATTAAGAGTAGGCCTAAGTGCTTTTACGCACGAACTGAGATGTCCATTCGGACGTATTCATAATGTAGTGTATATTATACTGTCTACAGCACATTAGTGTACAATTTAGAGAATGAAGTTAAATTGAAAAATAACAATAATATGGATATTTAAACACATTTTTGAAAATGGTGGCCGTTCATTTCGATACAGGCTTCAGTTCTTTTGTGCATATTATCGCACTATAGAGTATTGTACTTAATTCCAATTACCAGTTTCGTCCATCGTACTAGTATCTCATGTTGAAATAATTCTATACCTACTCTATAAAAGAGTACCTTACGTACTGTAAATTCAATCTTCACTTCTGTCCGATCCGAAAAGATAAAATTACTCAGACATGCTATCTACTGTACGTCCAAGTGGTTATGTCGCAAGATCGTAGAAGGGGGGAGGGGAAATCACGTGACAGTTAATTACTTAACGAGGCCCTTTTATTTAAATTATTTTAAACAGGTGTATAATATTACGTAGGCTTCCAATTCCTAACAGAAATTAATGTTTTCAGAAAAGAACTAAGACAGCGCAGCCACTAGCGTTTACAGAGGGGCAAGCAGAAGCTGATGGGGGAAACCGGGATGCGACGTAGACAAACGGACGACAGTACCTGTGTGAAAATATGATTCAATATTGAAAGCTCTTTCGTCACTGGAAAACGCGAAGATATTTCTGGAACGTACTATATTCACTAACTCAGTACTGTTTACGCGGCCTTGGTTCTGTTTGAGGAATGTTGAAAGTTTACTAGTAGAGAGGGTGGGAGTGAAGTACATTCAAAAACTCAGGTACAATAAAAATTGAAGTAAAAATAAAATGATGTCCCTGTATATTGCTTTTTAAATGTCTCCTCACAGAGTGATACCGAAACATACAAAAGGACCCAATTCTTAAAAGTATGATAATTGCTTCCCCGTAAAATTATTATTTTCAGGTAACAGATTTAATTAATTTCTAACTTCTGAGTGTGTTCTTTTAATATTATTAGTAACTTAATTAAAATAAAAGATATATATACCTATATATATATATATATATATTTAATGACCATAAGTTAATATAAGACAGAGATTTGAAGAATTTAATCACACGATGGACCATTTCCATTAATTCGTATGTGTTGTGTTAAATCGAGTGGATTAAATAATACCGTATTTGCTCGCGTAATTTGCGCCCCCGCGTATTTTGCGCGCCCTAATTTTTAAGGGATTATTTTGAACTTATTTTTGCTCCGTGTATTTTGCGCACACATTTTACGTACATATTTTTTTCATTGTAGTAGGGATTACGTACATTTTTTTTTTTCAGTGTAGTAGGGATTTTCCTTCCCTACAGTCCATCGTAGGTCATTCACCAGCAACTGAAGTACCTGCTTCAGAAAGAAGTCCCGCTACTTTGACAATGCTTGTCCTTGGTAGAGACAAGTTACCGGTGTAGAAAATTAGCCCTACCGTAAATACTTACCTATACATATACTAATTGAGATAAACTCAGAACAGGACCTCTTATTTGAAAAATCCGCATATTTTACGCACCCCAATTTTTCAGTGGCCAAAGTTAATTAAAAAGTGCGCAAATTACGCGAGCAAATACGATAGATGTTGACTACTTCTTCACAGAGGATGCGATATCAATGCCACTGCAAGGCGGTGATACAGTAAAAAAAATGTCGGGCTAATCTGATACAGACTTTAAAATGTACCAAACTCTAAGTTTAAAAATGTTTAAATTTGTGATTCTGGAAGTACATTTTATGCTCTTCAAGGAGCAATATTGAACAAATAAAAATAAAAATCATTATTAGAATCATAAAGTTATTTTAAAAAGAGGTAGTTTTGTTTGTTGAAAATTTTGATGTGGTTCTCGGTGACTTTTTGTTACTACTTTTAAATGAATAAAGATAAATATCTCTTTATTCAGAATAGCGTCAGTCTCACTTTCCTCTAAAGAAAAGCTGTGAATGTTGATCAGTCTAGCAGTAATTAGTGTATGAGTGAGAAGGGCTATTATGATACACTTTTTATATGTTTAGAAAGGCTATTGTGATATTATGTTTACTAAGAAAGAAATTGACCAAGTTGATCAATTTTCTAACTTAAAATAATGTATTAGCTTTGGGGGATATTTCATAATATCTCAGCTATTGAGGAATGTTTGAATTGACATGTTGGTACATATAGTGTTGTATAAGTTAAAAAAAATGTCACATACCAACTCATTCGTACATATGAACGATTCAAAAGCATAGTGAGCCAAGCGCCATTTACTAAAACCATAGAAAACAAAGGTTCAAATGAAGTTATTACCATAATTCAATGGAAACATATAGCAAGTAATATAAAATATACACATTAAAACTAAATGATACGTCAATCTTCATTAAAGTGTGGTATTCACTTAACTTTAACCCTTGCTTTCTCCGTTTTTAATAAATGTCGCTTGGCCCATTATGGCTCTGAACCCTTCATATGTATCTAACATTTTAGCTTAATAGTCAGTCTTCTTCTGCTAAAATTTAACACAACTTTGGAAAATACATTCATTATTTAAAAATGCATTTTAAAAGTATTTCAGCAGTGCAAATTGTAATTATATTAATTTTCTCAACTTATTCTTTACACAAAATTATTGGGATACACAGAAATTTTCTGCCATTGGCAGTAAGGTGTTGAAGTTTGAGTAAATTGTGTAAATTTTATGGAAAAAGAGGTCATTACAAAACTTTTTAAATCTTAGTCAATGTGTTTTCAACCCAATTTTTTCAGGAGATACATTTAGAATATGTGTGTATCACAATAGCCTTACTTCATTGCTCTATATAATGTGGTCAGATTTATAGCACCATATCAGGCTAGCCCTATAGGTTACACAATAGCCCACACAGAGGAAAATTATTATACACATGTTTTGTTTTAATTTTATTCACTACTAGCCGTACCCGTGTGCTCCGCTGCACCCGTTAAAAATAAATATAAAGTAATTACATAATTAAAATAGGACATTTGATCCAGGGAACATTCGTGTTTGATAGAAGGATAAATCGTTTAATATGTTACTTAATTCAAATTGTATTTAAAATATTAAAATGCGATCCTTTTGATCCAGAGACCACTCATTTGGTGCAATGGCAATTCCTTTAACATGTTTCTTAATTGTTATTACCAATTATTTTTGGAAAAGCGAAAATTAACAGAAAAATTTTGGCTACAGATTTATTATTATGTTTATATTATATTATATTATATTATATTATATTATATTATATTATATTATATTATATTATATTATAGGCCTATTATATTATGTAAAAAGTGTGTTGATAACGGATGTACTCGAATTAGAAAGTTTTTAATTTGTTGTGGGAGCTCTTGAATCTGAGGAGGAACAGCTTTTACAACAGCGCAACATAATCTGCTTGGCTCATTACCCAATTTTTTTGCATTGCATTTATTGCATATATATTTTATGTATTTTAACACGATTCAATTGAGCACAGTTAAAATTTGAATTATAAAATAATGGATTGCTAAGCTAACGTACTATTACTGCATACTAAATCAATACACTCTAGTTGTTCGTTAATTCTCTGAGATAAAAATGAATATGTTCATAAACATTATTTTCAGTTATACAGGAAATGAATATACAGAATAACCTATCAAGTTTTTTGTGCATAAGAAGCTATTTTAATCTTACCTGTCCTCAATTCACTCACAAGTTACTGTAATAACATCTAGAGAAACTACACTTTCCAATGATGAAATAATAATTAATTATACAAATCGGTTAATTTAGCTTCCGATATTACTTCATAAAACACAGAAACATTGTCTGTAGGCTATCTTTCATAGCTTTCGATTGTTGTATCCAAGGCCCCTTATAGAGGAAGTCATTTGTTTTTTATTTCAATACACCGCCTTAGATGGCAGTTATTTTAATTTTAAAACTCATTTATCTCATTAAATATCAGTCCTATCAAAACTTTTCAAAGAATAAAACTTATCAGGAATCATTTTCAAAGAAACTTTTGTTATGTAACATTTTTCACAAAAATCAATAATAAGCGAGATATTTAGATTTATTTAATTCAGACCCCCTTATAACCCCCCTTTTAAATAACGTATTTTGAATGCCATATAGCCTAAAATCTAAGTTACAACGAACTTAATTTATATTCCAATTTTCATCGAAATCCGTTCAGCCATTATCGTGTGAAAAGGTAACAAACATACAGACAGACATACAAACAAAAATTTCAAAAAAGCGATTTTCGGTTTCAGGGTGGTTAATTATATATGTTAGGACCAATTATTTTTGGAAAATCGAAAATTACCAGAAAAATTTCGGCTACAGATTTATTATTAGTATAGATTACAAATAATAAATAAATTTAACTTCAAATCTTTCATACATCTGAAGTAGCACATGACTTTTTTTTTTTTTCAAATTTTTATATCCTTTGATAGAAAAATTACAGAAAAATTTTGTTTTTTTGTATCATAATAGCTCTATTGACCCTATGTCGTAAAATAATAATAGTAAAAGACAAGGAAGAATAAAGGGAGTTATTATTGCTCCACAACGCGTCTCCTGTCAATTCTAGTACTTAACTACGTTTCCTTTCATGCCGGAAGTGTTTTCCTTGACTGTGAATTTCCTTCGCGTTTGCATATACAAGTACATGTCTGGCAGTGGATTACATTCATGAGAGAATCCCAACTCCCTCTGGGACTAATAGGGACTTGAACTTAAATCATGATTCACCCACACGCTCCCCTCATTCGCAAAGCTTACCTCCCCATGTGAATGACGTACACACCGCCCCAATTTGGTGTGTCTTTTCTTTTCAACCTGTCCAAGCAGCTGGACTGAGTGCTTCGCTATCTCTACCTACGAAACAGCACTTTCTGTGGCTGTAGAGTATACAGGTAGCCAATTAAATTTATTTCATCATCAGATAATTTGTTGAAGTATTTACCAATTACTTTCAGTATATCTAAAAGTTTATTATGTTAACTAGCTGCATAAAGGTATATGTTGGAGCATACTCAATAGAAGAAGTAACACAGAAAATAGTTTGTGTATTCAAATAATTAATATCAGGAAACAATCACCATAACACCAATAATAGTACCATTTTTCGTTATTTAAGATAAAAACCATAATGAATTTTGACATCATTGCTATCGGCATTATTACTATACTGCTTTTATTCTATAATGTTCTTATTTAGCAGTAGCAGCATCACTAGAAATAATCATCATAATCATCGCCTCTTTGGTTTTTTATTTTGATAGCGATTACTGCATTTACAATCGTCCTCTGTGACCTAGTGGTCGTCATATTTTCGTTGTACTCGAAGTATGCCAGTTCAAACCCAGGCGAAGACTGTGAGGGCTACAGAATTCTTAGTGCAGCATTCTCCGAGAGAGAAATAAATATAGAGATATGTGCTACGTTACGTAGATTTGCGACATGTAAAATAAAACTGCTACTGGTGGAGAATTGCAGGTAAAGTTTGTCTGGCAGCTACTACTACTACTACTACTACTACTACTACTACTACTACTACTGCTGCTGCTGCTGCTCCTGCTACTACTACTACTACTGCTGCTGCTCCTGCTACTACTACTGCTGCTGCTCCTGCTTCTACTACTACTACTACTACTACTACTGCTGCTGCTGCTGCTACTCCTCCTGCTACTACTACTGCTGCTGCTCCTGCTTCTACTACTACTACTACTACTACTACTGCTCCTGCTACTACTACTGCTACTACTGCTGCTCCTGCTACTACTACTACTACTACTACTACTACTACTACTACTACTACTACTACTACTGCTGCTGCTACTGCTACTACTACTACTACTACTGCTACTACTTCTGCTACTACTACTACTGCTGCTGCTACTACTACCACTACGAATTCATAAAGCTACAGAACAGTTACTAAAAAAATTTCAAGGAATTCGTAGAATCCCTATAATTGAGTGGAACGATTACATGGTTAATGGTTAATGGACACTACCACTTGATGGGAATCATCTTAGCATAATCGTAAGACAAAGAACTTTAACTTTCAATGAATATCGTGAGCAGGACAAGAAAATAAATGGAGCATTCCGTACTCAAAGTCACTAGTAATATTTTGGAAATGCAGTTCTTTTCTTTCACACTGCGGCCGGCCACAGCAGTTCGGACTCCCGCCGAAACAGTTATAATATCCCTGCTGCCGCTTCACTTCTCATAGTCACAGTTACAATTACAATGATAATAAGCACATACCTTATCATAAGAGAAGTTGGAAATGTTCTTCTTTATCCACACATTTCTGGCATCTTCTCGGGAAATTTTCATTCACATTCGAGAGTTCAATATCCTAAATTAAATCAATTTCTCGTCTAATGCTTTCTGTTAGTTCTTTCAGTGTGTGGGGGTTTCTTGCATACACTTTATTTTTCAACTTCTCCCATAAATAAAAAACGCATACCGTTATATCAAGGGACCGTGTTACTCTTCGCTTTCCATCGCGAATCGACCCCGTTTCCCTGAATTTGTTCACAAGTTTTCGCACAGTTTCTCTGTGTGGGATAGGTAGACAGGGAAATCGTGTTTCAAATAACCTTCTAACTTCCCTACAAGAGTTTGTTGTCACATATGTGTCGCACATAAAAATCTTTTGTGACAATGTGTAATCGAGTTGAGGCATTATGGAAAATTGCACAAGCATTAATAAATAGAGAGCGGAATTTTAGGCCCTAAAATGGTATTTTAGGCGCCTTAAAAAGGCCCTTAATGTCCTATATTTATGCTCTTTAAAATAAAAAATAGGCTTTTTCGTTAAAGAATGTCACTAATATAATATTCAACATTTACTTAATGCAAAATTCTAGGATTAAAAGAAACTTCCACACATTTCACATTTTACAAGGGACACATGCATAAACAAAAGAAGATATTCTGTCTTTAAGTTAGTGTTTTTCATTTACCAATCACATTTACATAGTTTGCTTCACAGTAGATGATCAGCACTTTTTCTAAATTATCCACGGAGAAGTTATAGCTAATTTATAAGCAGAAAAAGAGCGTTCTACATCGACTGAAGAAACAGGACAATATTTTAGATTTAGAACGAGAACTGGTAATTGAATTTCAGTTTCATTATCCTTTCCCATCAAAATCCTAACGGCAGAGAATAAACTCTTCAGTCCTGTATCTTTCTGCAATGCCATATTCTATTCGTTTTTCACCTTTTCTCCAGCAGTTCCAGGTACTTCAGAAAGCTTCTGTTTTCTTTTATTGCGTAGTTCAAGTTGTCCATAAAGCTGTTTTCATTATTCTCGAGACCAATAATCAAGTTTGCAATGAATGTAAAATGGGATTTGATATATACCAAGTCACTATGAACACTAGAGTCACCCACGATTTTCTTGGCTTCGGATACACAAACTGCATTATCCTCAAAGGTTGCCACAAGTTCTTTGATTTCTTGAAAGTGTTCACTATAGTAATCGACAGCGGTCAGTCAAGTCCCCCAGCGAGTGAGGACAAGTTCTGGAGGAAGAGGAACATCTGGAAGTTTCTGCCGAAAAGCCTGCACTCTTAATGGAGCTCCGCTACTCGATGTAGTCCGTGTGCCAAGCAAGTCACATGTACAAGTGAAGAGAATAACACCTTAATAGTACACATCACAGGGGGTCATGTCAGAAGCAGCATCTGTCAAAGCTATTGGCACTTTGTCTTCATCAGGATTAATTATCTTTGGTCCACTGTTGACAAGTGAGCCACTGTGTCCTGATTGGTTTTTAGTCAACTGCTTGGTGTAGATTACTGTAAGTAAGCTCTGGAAGGTGTATCAGAATCAAGCTTTCCAACAATCAAGTTGGCTATATAGCGTCCAAGGCTGTCTGTTCTTTCGTCGACAGAGATCCACAAATATGAATCTCCAATATCCTCTTTTATCCTGGAGAAGGTTTCTTCGTACGTAGAATTCAAGTAAGTTTTACGAAGTGACGACTCTGACTGGTGACAATATTTCTTAAGAAAATTTCTGAAATGAGTGTTTTCTAAAGTTTTAAACGGTATGTTTGCTGTACAATAGCTCGGCATAAATCGACCTTAAACTCATTTTTCATTGATGAAGTCTAGGAGATCTGCGTTAATTGCGTCTGCTTCTTTGTAGACTTTCGGTCTACATTTACTTTATGGGCAGCACTTTGTGCATGTTGTGTAAGGTGACTCTTCTTTCAATGTTTAAAATACGTTTCAATGTTAGTGAAATATTATTTTGTTTTAGAAATATTAATAGTTAACATAGGCCTATCAAATTTTAAAGTATGTTTTACTTACCTCCTTGTTGCAGACTTCGCAAAAAACGATCCTGTCATTCGTCGAGTAATGAGGAATTTCAGAAAGCCGCTGACGAATCAATGATGCTTTAGAACATTTTATTTTCGGCATTATTAGTAAAAATTTATCAACCATTTAATGTAGATGCCAAAGAACAAACTGGGTAAAGTGCAGTTGCTATTCGAGTAAAAGTTGGAATTTTTGGATTGAAAGAGAAGAGGTGAAGACGTGTGAAAGAAAAGCACTGTATAATACGTATAGGCCTACAATGATATTCAAATGTTATTTATTTTTACAATAACGATATATTGTTTGTTGCATCGATCCTCTGTCGTCATTTTTTCTTTACGAATGCAGTACTCTATGACAGCGAATTAAATGTAATATGCTTTAAATAAACCAAATATTTTATACAATACTCGTAATAGTATGCATTATTACTATAACTCACTTATTGCCAGTATTCTATTCATGAAATAGTCTTATGAAATATTACGTACGTTTTCATTCGTGCTCGTCAATTTATCAACAACATGAAAACCTCTCACGTTATTACGTATAATAATTTTTAACTACAGCCAGAAAGGAAATTGAAAAAAAAAAATAGTGAACCAAAATAGACTGAAAGGCCAGTTGTAGTTCTTAGGAGATGTTTATATTAAGTAAAGCCGTGATTTTTCAATAGTTGCTCCTGTTGCTGCTGATTATAACGATAATATTTTAATTGGTTATTTTACGACACTTTATCAACTGCCATGGTTATCTAGCGTCTGAATGAGATGGTAATAATGCCAGCGAAGTGAGTCCAGGGTCTAGAGCTGAAAGTAACCAACATTTGCTCTTAATAGGGTGAGGGAAAATACCGGAATAAACCTCAACCAGATAACCTGCCCCAACCAGGATTTGAACCCGTGCCCGCTCGTTTCACGGTGAGGCATGCTAACCGTTACTCCACAGCGGTGGACCGCGATTCATTCATTCATTCATTCATTCATTTATTTATTTTATTCCATAGATCTTACATGAGCAATGAAGCTTTAAGATGTGGAACAAGGCAAAATTTTACAATATTACAATTACAATTTTTACAATTTTTTACAGTTTTACATTTTAGTAATTTTCTGCAATTTTTATAATTTTCTGCAATTTTTTACAATATTTTGGCGAGATGTAATGAGATGAGGTGAGGTTCGAGGATTCGCCAAAATATTACCCGGCATTTGCCTTTTGGTTGGGGAAACCTCGGAAAAACCCAACCAGGTAATCAAATCAAATGGGGGTAATCGAATCAAAGGAGTTGATGCCGAGGACTCGCCATAGATCATCCGGCTTCAGTCCCACGGCTGTGGAAAACCTCGGAAGAAACCAAAGACCAAAGGGGTATCCAACCCAAACCCGAACACAGCCCCGGATCAGCAGCCCAGCGAGTCTGCCGACTGAGCTACATCGATGGCTCTACTAAAAGTACACAATACATAGCCAATCAGATTATTAAATTTACAAACCCAAACGATAATATTATAGTAGTGGTTAGGAAGATAGCATAGGTTGTTAGGATTATTAGTCAAACAAAAGGAATAAAATATATATCATTCTCTTATAATCACATTGTACCGCTGTGATATCTGAAACTCTGCGATGAAAGAGGCTCTATCATCATCTGCACTTAATTTATTCTTCGGCAAAAAAAAAAAAAAAAAAACCGTAGTGTTCAGTATTCAATTGTTCTCTATTAATTGTGTACATCAGTGTATTGAATTATAGAAGTCTACGAAAGAAAGCCGAGACTGTACGAGACTCTTGTCACGCAATTTACTGCAAGATTTTCATGAATGAGAAGCGCATTGGGGGGATTAAGGGGATTTCGTCATCATTTGACAGGGGTTCTGAAGAGACAACGACCTACCCCACGCATGATCCTGTTACAGCCCCCACTCTTACATGACCGATCCTTCCAAGCTCTAACGATAATTGGATCCAATCGAGGGGTTAACATGCATACCAGAATTTGCGTCGGGGTGCTACGCTTTTACAGTCTTCCTTTTCTTTGGTATGCGTTCTAACAAAACGTTTGTCCTTTTATGTCCTTAATTGTTCTCCTAACTATTCATGAGTCTGAAATTGAATCGTGAATTTCGTGGAGGTCATAACTTCGAAATTGACTTTTGTTAAGGAGCATCGTTATTTTTTAAAGCAATTTGAATGGTAGAGTGTGTTCCTTAGGAAAGATGACTTTGACATCCACTAAAGTTACAGGCAACAGGCCGACTAATAAGTTCTATGCCATATAACTAAACGATTTGAAGCGCTCTATGTGCTGACCATTAAAATTCTGGGATTTATGAATCCTCCTTATTACCCTCAGGAAGTGATGGCGTTCAGACTGCGCCTCATTATACACAATTCCGGTCTTTTTTTAACTTCTCCAGCAAAAAAATGCACATAGATATGTGACGAGGTGGGTCACGTCTGAATGGTTCTCCTTCAGTTTTTCCGCAAGCTTCCGAAATGACTATTCGTCATGTCCACATAGCAAAAGTACTTAAATTCTTTCCTCTGTGGTCAACATCTTTTCTTCACAATCTTGTTACATACCCAGATCATCTTAAATGAAACAAAGCGCTAAGAAATGGGGCTTCATGGTTATCCTGTACAATATATAATAAACCGAAAAGTACGATAAATGTCTTGGAGTTAACATTGAGAAATATATAGCGTATATGGTGAATTTTTCTCTCTCTGATGGAAGTCCTGCTTGATATGTACAGCTGCAAAAGAAAAGTGGTCGGTCTCTAGAAACTAAGTTCCCTTCGGTTATCTACGCTACAATTCGGAGACAGGCGATATTACATGTTGTTTGATCACGTTGCCTGATATCTACAGTTATAATTAAAGTATTCTTCGTGTTACTGTGATAGCGTAATGGTAGCGTTTCGTGAGGTCGTGCGTTCAAACACAACCAAGTGCTTTTTATTTTTTATTTTTTAAGAGAGAGAAGATATAATTACTTCTGTCTCTTTTATGATTATTTTAGTAATTAACATCAGGTTCATGAATGTATTAGTCATGACTTTATCATTATTTATTAAGACATTAAGGTTGCAAATGGAAAGAAAGAAAGATTATATTCTCAATAAAAATATATTTAATGGCATAAACGAAACAAACTTACTGGAGTCTGCCTTAGAAAATCCAAATAATTAAAAGTTAGAAAAACAAAGCAAAAAGTCACAGTTCAATATTTAGTCCATTTTCCTCCCATCTCGATCACATCTTGCAGTCGAGTGGGCATGGAATCGACTAGTCTTTTCAAATAGTGACTGTTCTCATTCACGGCATCCCAGGCATCCTGGACAAGCTTCCACAAATCATCAGGACGTCTTGGAGTGGGATTGGGCCAATTTTTCCGCATTTGCTTCTTTACTTGTACCCCGTATCTCAGTCGGAAGAACATCCGAAATTAGATATTAAAGTTTCAGGTTCAAATTCTGGTCACTCCTTTTATGCTGTTGTGTTACACGATAGTATAATGTAATAATATAAGAAGAAAAACTAACACTAGTATTATGCAACTACATTGTTTCAAATCTAATATTAAATTTATATTACTTATATCGTTAAAGGACGATAACAGAATATAAATGATAACTTGAATATTAGCCTATTTATATTGCTAAAGAACTATAACAAAATAAAATGATAACTTGAACGAGGCTCAAACTCACAACCTTCGAATCATTTAGCGAACACACCACCGCGTTAAAGTTAAAATTGAATAGATTAGGAAATAAACAATTCATATATTTTCTCCAATGTTTATAGCTACTAACATTCACCCTATATGATTAATTGAAGAGTATGTTAAGATTTTTCGGATTGAAATTTGATTTAATCCACCAATAGATCCAATAATAACTGATGTTAAAATAATAGTTCACATGAATATATTTATGGTTAGTGGATATGAAATTAATATTAGGGGTGCAATTTTTTGAATAGTTATTAAGATGAAACAATTGTTTCAGACGCAGATGTGAATGACTCCTGCATCATGTAACATCACCGTTATCCGAAGTGGACTTAGAAAATATTCGCTGTTCACGAGTGTTGCCACCTTTTTTTTTTTTTTTTTTTTTTACAGCTGTGCATCTATTATCAGGCAGTACATCTCACTTGACGATATGTGTTAGAGGAAGAACAATTGTTTGTATGCATCTGAAGTCTGACTAGTGTAATATGTAACTAGTCGGTAATGTATGCAATGGAGGGGAAAAGGAACTGGCTACCCTACCCCATTATCTCCTGGCCTAGTTGCCTCACAAGTGGTGTCTTCTTGGTATCACTTGAGGTTCAACCTGTCTTCGGACAGTTGACTAAACAACAATTGTCAATTTATTAGACCTACTTGTTTTCGAATAACATAGACAGAAACAATAGCGTTAAATTGTTTCCAGGATAAAAGTTAATTTAATTCTAGTTTGTTTATCCTTTTCGGTGTTGTCTATGACATTCAGTGGATTGCGTTTGCGCCAACTACTGTTTATAAGAGCTATCATAAGTGCGAATGACGACATAGCTACAAAGCGCCAAACCAAACATAACAATTGCGACAATTGAAAACATCCTTGAGAAAGATTTGGCAACACCGCTACAAAGTTGTGCCGTGTACAGTGGAAGTGTGGTGTATCTCAATCAACCGTCTGATTTAAGCCTCATGAAAATCGTAACACATGGCCTCGCGAGATGCATGGGGTTCATCCTCAAGCACATGCAGCACCTAGATGTGAAGCTTAGAGTGTAAGATTCTCCATACGGTTGATTAGGATACACCAAGCTGTCTGCTGAGTCTGCGTGTTGAGGTTCGATTGCTCCCTGTATGCTGCGCACAGTTTCTGCCGATATCCCTGGTATTCCTCAACGTTTTTCATCCAGTACAGATCCCGTTTTGAGAAATTTATTCAATAAAGATCCTGATATTTGCCCTTGATGAACCAATTTATGAAGTTTCCGCAAAAAATACTGCCTGGACCTGAGCATATGTTAACCATTTCAACCGTCCACAAACTGTGACTATTCTCTCTCCTTTAGTCAGCATGGTTTATATTACCTATAAAATAAAAACGTTACACTTCAGTTTCATGAAAATTGACTCGGGACTTTTGAATCACCCTGTATAATGTTCTGATCTATCACTATTTTATATCTTGTCAGAAATTTAGCTTTGAAGGGCATGGATTTAGATTTCTTACCATATATCTCTAAATTATAATTCTGTGTTATATAAAAGATTCGTAATTCATTTTCTCTCTGTGCTAAAAGTACCTCATCGTTTGCAAAAAAATAAAGTATTTAAAATACAATTCCCTAATCTGAAAATTATCTTAAGCTGCCTTTGTCATTCTTGAATGGCTGTGACAATATAACTCTCAAAATGAGTAGGTGATATAGGACACTCTTATCTTACACCTTAATTTGTATCCACAATAGAGTGATCTAAAATTATATTTGTATGTGTCTGCATTTATACGAGGCGCGTCCAGAAAATAAGTTTCCTTGGGGTCGTTTAAAGCAAGAAAACACAGTTTCATGTAAATATTTATTGGAACAGATACAGCAAATTGTTGTGCTATTTTTAAACATATTCCCCACTGGAATTGAAACATTTGTCATACTGTGGGATTAACTTCTGTACCCCTGGTGTTGTAGAAGAGAAGGCCTGTTGGTCTTAACTACACCAGAATAAATAAATAAATAAATAACTACCGTCTGCGATCGGAACTAACGTGTGGCAGCCGTCTGCACTTCTCTGTCTCTGTGAAAATGCTGATCAGACAGGAATTTCTTGAGGTGTAAGAAAAGAGTGTAATCCCTGGTAGCGAGATCCAAACTGTAGGGTGGATGTTGAAACACCTCCCAGCGGAACTTCTCTAGATGATGTGTTCTACGCCCAACCATAGGTGGCCGAGAGATTACCATCGTTTCTTGCACCTCAAGAAATTCCTGTCCGGTCAGCATTTGTATAGTGACTGCTGTCACACATTGGTTCCGACTCCAGGCGGCAGACTGCTACGAAACAGGGATACAAGAGTTGATCCCACGATATGACGAATGTGTCAAATCCAGTTGGAAATATGTTGAAAAGTAGCTCAAAATTACTGTATCTGTTCCAATAAATGTTTCCATGAAATTGTGTTTTCTTTCTCTAAACGGCCCCGGGAAAACTTACTTTCTGGACGCGCCTCGTATAATCTTTAACACTTTTATTAACTGGTTAGTGTAGCCTCTTCTTTTCATTATGTTCCAATTTTATTTCATAAAAAATATTACCTTAATACAGCTTCAAAGTTAAATTGAAACTGAAAGCGATACTTATAACAAGTTCGTCAAGTTTTGTAACTTTATGTCACATTTTGTTCAGGCAGCCCAGGCCTTGACTGGTCAGGTTCTGGCCTCAGTGCTGAACCTCTAGAGCACATGCGCACCAACAGCGGACTTGGAGGTTGTTTTGGGGCTGCTGGCGATTTTGATAAACAAATTTGAACTAATCAGCCTTGGGACATGATTGGATCAGGTGAACTGTCTGATGATGCTGTTGATGAGACTATCTTCCTCTGAAGGGACGAAAGCGCTGCCCTTTGATGAGATTCAAATCGAGTCTGCGAGTGTTAGTGGCAAGCACGGTCACTTCGTTCGGTGTGTCCTGTGTGCAACCTGAATATAATCAATCCCCGTCTATTATGTGTGTGATAACATCCGATGTAATATACTGTGATTTAGAGAATACATTAATATTATCGCGTTGACATGTGTCAGATGAACGGAATTGTCATATATGTTACTTCAATTGATTTCTTGGCATACAAATTGGATTGGAATTGAATCGTGTCTAATAGCAGTGCTCAAATGCATCCGTTGCCAAATGTTAATTACTTAATTTATGTTTTTACTGACATCTACCTTAAAATGTAAGTAAAAATATGTTAAGATTAATACACGAACTTTTACGATTTAAATTAATTACACTTCTATTCATAAAAGGTGATTCACGAATAAAAAAAATGGTCAAATGGTGAACTCCGATATAGCTATGAACAGTAATGAATGAAGGGAATATCGTTAGAGAGAAATTCCCCCCACCCCGGATTCGAGGATGTCATGTTTCGGATATTTCGTTACTTTTTATACAGTATTATATTTTAAATTCATATAATCTTCAATAACTGAAATAAATTCTGTTAGGCCTGTGTAGATTTTCAGTTAGCTGTGTTCTTGAGGTTTGGTGGTCTGCTGGCCGATCGTGATTGGCTGAAATTTAAACCTTCTGAATTTTCAGTCTATAATGTTACGGTTAAGAAGTCAAGTATGATGTGTTTTTTTATTGCCGTAGTTTTGAATGTTAAGTTTTTTTGAGCAAATATAATTTTATTTAATAAAATAGTTATAGCATAAACAGTAAATAAAAAAATATTTCAGCCTACGGAGGCAAAACAAGACATATTGTTTACTTTTCTTAAAAAGAAAATACATATTAAGGTCTATTCCTTGTATTTAAAAAAGAAAATTCTCAATTAACTTTAAGTGAAAGTGAAAATCTGTGAACCAGTAATTCCATCTTTGTTACCTTCACTCACCTAGTGCTGTTAGTGGTGAGTCAGTGAATAAAAGGGTTGGATGAGAAATCGAATATAAGAAATGATGGGAAACTAAATATGATTGGTTATATTTCCACCGTTCTCAGAGTGGTACATTTTGTAAACTGTGTGAAATGCATTAAATAAAAACAGATGGGGTATTCATATCAGTGCCATTGAAAACTTCAGAAAAGCTACTGGAAGACGCGCTCATCTAATTTAATCTGAGAGTAATTCCTACTTGTAGGCCTACTAAATTTAGGCGGTTTATGTAAAACGGATACTTAAAAGCGGCTTTATGGGGTAATTTTACACAGAAGGATAGTTCATATTCACCATATTTTGCGTAATAATAAGATTAAAAATTTTACTTTATGCATATACAGGGTCATCATTTTATTTTTACTAACATTTTTAATATTAACCTGGCTATACCTTTGGATCAACGCCGTTTGCTACTCCCTTCCACGACTGTAGTTCGTTGATACTGGCGTAAAATACAAACAAATCACTTTACTAGGTATAGGAGGGAAGAAAAATAATTCATCCATTTACGTAAACTAGGAAATATCGCGATTTTGAGTTTGATCATTTTCATTAGGTTTTTGTTTAATCAAATTACAGTAGTGTATTAACAATAAGTGTTTTTACTCACGAACTGAGTTATCCATGCGAACGTATTCATTATGCAGTGTATATTATACTATCTACAGCACATTAGAGTACAATATAGAGAATGAAGTTAAATTGAAAAATAATCATAATATGAATATTTAAACACATTTTTGAAAATGGTGGCCGTTCATTTCGATACAGGCTTTAGTTCTAATGTGCATATTATCGCACTATAGACTATTGTACCTAATCCCAATTACCAGTTTCGTCCTTCGTACTAGTAACTCATGTTGAAATAATTCTGTATCTACTCTATAAAAAATACCTTACGTACTGTAAATTCAGTCTTCACTTTTGCCCGATCCAGAAAGATAAAATTACTCAGACATGCTATCTACTGTCCGTCCAAGTGGTTATGTCCTAGGGTCGTAGAAAAGGAGGAAATTATGTGACAGTTAATTACTTAACGAAACCCTTTTATTTAAGTTATTTTAAACAGTTGTATAATATTACGTAGACGTCCAATTCCCAACATAAATTAATGTTCTCAGAAAAGAGCTAAGACATCCCAGCCACTAGCTGGCGAATAAAAGCTGGTGGGGGTAACTGGGATACGATGTAGGCAAATTGACGACAGTACCTGTGCGAAAATGATTCAATATTGAAAGCTCTTTCATCACTGGAAAACGCGAACATATTTTTGGAATGTACTGTTTACTATGGCCGTATCGCTACTATGACTGTATATGCGGTTTGAACTTCATTAGTGGAAGGGGTGGGAGTGAAGTACATTCAAAAACTCAGGTACAATAAAAACTGAAGTAAAAATAAAATGATGTTCCTGTATTAATATTTAGAGTACCGCAAGATATTTCAATATAAATGAATGAAAGCTCTGTTTATTTAATGAACAGCATTTTTATATGTTCTCTTTCACATGCATTACCTCTTTTGTTTCTAGGTAAGATATGAATTACTGTTTCTTTTGCTGTTACGTTCCACCTCCCTTCCGGCATTAAGGTTGACGCTCACTGGCACGAACCGACCGGAACGGAAATCTACAGCAGTCCGTCTTCCGCGGAAGCTCTGACGCTCACTGTTCGGAATATTCCGGTACAGTCGACAGGCAGTCTGGTTTAAACATGGAGTGGGATAGTAGTTCCGAAGATTATTTTATTTTACTGAGTCTTTAGCTGATGAGGAAGAAAAAAAGAAAATATGGGTCCATAACTAGAGCCAGGATTTTATGTAATGTGAAAATGAGAACTATGTAGACTACATAAATATGAAGCTAAAAATGACGAAGTATGTAGATAAATATGTAATAAATAAAAAAAACGTTGGTAATTTAAAATCTAAGCTTTATTAGATGTATTTTTGCACAATAATAAAAAATTACAGGTGCACATGTGATTCAACCTCATTCTTTGGAGGCGCAATTAATAATTAAATATTTTTACATATTTTCTGCGGTTATTGATCGTGTCGTCAACGGCAACCCATACGTAGGAATCATCAAGTCCATCTCTAATCGTTTTCATTGTGTCAGTATAGCAGCAGTTCAAATATTTTTTCCGGAGTGTTGATTCATGTGAAATATTGAAGTTGCAGTATTTGCGTAGGAATGCTTGGAACTTTGGAACTCCAAGTTTATACCACTGTATAAGTTTGCAGCAACCATTGCCATGCACAAATTTGTATTAAATTCAATTGTAGAAGACGAATGTTTCAGCACCACTTGTGTAAGAAGAACTTTTTCTTTTCGACGGAGCACGTTTTTTATTTCTCACATGAAGTCCATTTTTAAATGCTATTCTAATTGTGACTTCATGGAGCACCCAATGTGTTTGTCACACACTTTGGACTGCACGATTTTACCATTTTAGTAAAGGAATCGTCAATTGAAATCCAGTCTTTTAACTTGGATGCGAATGGCAGTAGGCTTGCTACTTGTATTACCTGATGTCAAAATAAGTTTCTTAAAAAAAAAACAGAAAAAACTATTGTTTTCTTTTAGAGAAACTGATTGGGGGTGTTTGTGCGAAACGATCATACCCACAGTGTAATTTTCATTCTTTCCTTCACTACTACCATTCGCATTGGTATTTGTACCTACTTTACCGTTACTTCTCAAGGGATATAGCCTACAAACTATTAGCATTGCAAAGAGATGTCCATTTTTTGACAGAATACGTTATTATTTTCAATTATCAAATTATATTTATGCACTAGAGACGAAGGGATAAGCTTTATAAACAATTTTAAAAAGCAACTTAAGCATTACGTAGAGAGAAAATTAGTGAAAAAAGGTATATATATATATATATATATATATATACATATATATATATATTCTTTCAAAATATGCAATATCCTTCAAAATATTTAAAAATATATAATATATGCCAAAGTATTTATTATGCACCAAAATATGTAAAAAAAACATTTAAAACTTCGGAATAATGATCCCTTTCGTTAATCCTCGATGCTACTTAACCATTAGAGTTCTACGAAATGTTTATTTTGCCATTATTCAGTCTACCATTCAATATGGTATAGGCCTAATTGTTTGGGGTGGAAGTACAAACATTAATCTTAGTTCGTTAAATTTACTACAAAAGCGAATAATTAAAATTTGTTTGAAGAAACGTTTCGATTATCCAACTAAATTAATTTATTCTGAATTTAATGTATTTAATATTGAACAAATTTATAACTATACGCTGTTAAAATTTTATCATAAATATCGTAATAAGTTTGTATTACAGACATACAATTATGACACAAGACGAAATATTAATTCAACATTGATAGAACCTAAATATCTCACATCTGCTGGTCTAAAGCATAGCATAAATTTTGGCCCTCGGTTGTACAATGCTTTAACTAAATTACACCCAGAACGTCTAACATGTAACCCACTAACATATAACAAGAAAATTAGAAACGTGTTAATATCTTCAATTTGATTAAATAAATTTATAGCCTATGTGTATGAATTAATCAACCTGTATTATATTTGTATTCTTTAATTTTGAAATATATACATACATACATACATACATACATACATACATACATACATACATACATACATACATACATACATACATACATACATACATACATACATACATACATACATACATATATATATATATATATATATATATATATATATATATATATATATATAGTCCTACTTTTCACGTGCGATATTATTCTTCTCTAGTGTTAATATTATATTATACAATTCCATTGCCGCTGTAATTTAAATTTTAGTTCCTATTTTATTTTACTTATTTATTTTTATTATTTTTTTCTATAATTCTCTTACATTAATATTGTATTATATAATTTCTATAACTGTAATTTTAATTTTATTTCCTATTTTATTTTATATTCTCGTATAGGCCTTTTAATATTATATCTTAACTGCGACCGAACACGAGCGCTGCTCATTCGGTCTCAAATTTTGTTAATACTACTGTATTTCCTTTTTTATATTGATTGTATTATTTTATTTCCATTTGTCTTGTTTGTTAGTAATTATATTCTTTATTCTGTATATTTAAGTTTAAATTTAAATTTAATATGATTCGCGTACTTTTAGCTTTCCTTATAGCTACATATGTAGGAACGAAATATGTAATTACATACAATCCGTGCTCTAGTCATAACAATATAAAAAAGTGTTTTGATTAATTTAACCATTTTTTCCCACATTTGTGTAAAGATCGAGTAAGGGTTTTTTTAGTACTTTCGTATGAGCGAAGAAAAATGTTTAAAACTTCATCTGTTATTAGCATCTGAAATAATGAAGGGAAACATCACATTTCGAAGGCCAATCAGCACAGAAGCGCGATTAGCTCTGTTAAAATTAACTTTTCATCACCCATTTTAAGAATAATCTGTCTGGACAACGCACCAGCACACGTTGAGTGGGAAAGTAGTGAGAACAGCCAACACACTTTTCTCCGAAGACCAGCGAAGACATACGAATGCTCACGAACGTCATCGGAAATTCCGCTAGGGTCGTGTCGCGAGAACCCTGTCCGTCAGGACCGGCAGCCGGTTGCTTCCGTTCGGACAAGTGAGCGTTTGCCGTTTAAAATACATGCATACGTCTCTCGCAGAATATTTCCGGTTCGTTCCGTTCCGGTCGGTTCGTGCCAGTGAGCGTCAACCTTTAGGGCTGGGGACGGAGCGGTTCGGTTCGGAGCTAGTACCACAGTCTAGTATGTACAGTCACGAAGCTCAATACGTAGTAAATATGCATCCATAGATAGTTGCTGACCACTAGGATCGCTAATATCGCCTCATTACAGACAATGCGAAATAGTACCGGCAAAGGCTTTTGTTCCTAGCACCCTCACAACTCAAGCTTCGTGACTGTATATACTAGACTGTGCTGGTACTGTAACGTCATTACTCGGTTGATCCGAGTACAATACAGAGCACAAATTTGTGGCAGCGGATTTAAAATTTGGATAGATTAAGTCGATTTTAGAACGTACTTTGAAAGTGGAACCAAGCGTGTTTTAAAAGCGTTGTAGTAAAGCGCCTTCGCATTGCCAATTTACGAGAAAAGATGTGCTTCTCTTCATTACAAAATGGCGGTTGTAAATTTTATTTGTGTGATTACTGCTGTTTGCGGAGTTATTTTATATAAAAGGCCTATTTAAACTTCAGTGTTATTATATATGACAGCCGAAATAAAATTGATAAAGCAATTTATAATATTAACAGCTAATAAATTAATATATGAGGTAAACGTTAAACGTTGCAGCTAAGTAAAAAAGAAGATAAAAATACACGAGCTCCATGAAGCGCTGTCTAAAGCACTTAAAAATAACACGCAGAATAATTTACTATTACGGAAAGTGGATAAAATAATCAACAAAACGTGGAACCTTGAACTGAAGAATATGTTTTATTTATTTTATAACATGACTAGCCTTCCATACAACCACAGTTTACTATATACAGTCGCGAAGCTCAATACGTAGTAAATATGCAAACGTTAGGTAGTTGCTCACCACTAGGATCGCTAATGTCGCCTCATTACAGGCAATGCAAAATAGTACCGCCACAGTCTATTGTTTCTAGCACCCTCAGAACTCAAGCTTCGTGACTGTATATAGTAGACTGTGATAAACCATATTCCCTTTGTTGAAGAGTAATATTATTGATAAATTAAAGTAATTAGGTAATATAAATCATAGAAATAAATACAAATAAAATGATGACTGACGAGGTAACATAAATCCAATAAATACAAATAGAAAAATGTAATACAGTTCCTATTTTAACATATTTAAATATTAATCAAACACGCTAATATAATAATAATTATTATAATAATGGCTTTTAAGGACCTCGGAGGTTCATTGCCGCCCTCACATAAGCCCGCCACCGGTCTCTATCCTGAGCAAGATTAATCCACTCTCTACAATCATATCCCACCTCCCTCAAATCCACTAATCCATTCTAATATTATTCTCCCATCTATGTACGTCTCGGGCTCCCCAAAGGTCTTATTCTCTCCAGCCTCCCAACTAACACTATATGCATTTCTGGATTCGCCCATACCTGCTACATGCCCTGCCCATCTCAAACGTCTGGATTTAAAGTTCCTAATTATGTCAGGTGAAGAAAAAAATGCATGCAGTTCTGCGTTATTTAACTTTCTCCATTCTCCTGTAACTTCGTCCCTCTTAGCCCCAAATATTTTCCTAAGCACCTTATTCTCAAACATCCTTAACCTCTGTTCCTCTCTCAAAGTGAGAGTCCAAGTTTCACAAGCATACAGAAGAACCGGTAATAGAATTGTTTTAATAAATTCTAACTTTAGCTTTTTGAGAACAGACTGTATAATAAAAGCTTCTCAACCGAATGATAACATGCATTTCCCATATTTATTCTTCGTTTAATTTCCTCCCGAGTGCCATTTATATTTGTTACTGCTGCTCCAACATATTTGAATTTTTCCACCTCTTCAAAGGATAAATTTACAACTTTTATATTTCCATTTCGTAGGCCTACAATATTCTGGTCACGAGACATAATCGTAAACATTGTCCTTTCGGGATTTACTTCCAAACCTATCTCTTTACTTCAAGTAAAATTCCCGTGTTTTCCCTAATATTGTTTGTGGATTTTCTCCTAACATACTCACGTCATCCGCATAAACAAGGGGCCGATGTAACTCGTTAAATTCCAAACCTCCTCTGTTATTCTGGACTTATTATTATTATTATTATTATTATTATTATTATTATTATTATATACAGTAATATGTACAGACTGTCAATGTTCATTAGGCCCACTTGACACGTCATATATATAGGATGCATTCCTCTTCAAAAATATTAGGGTTTCAGCCCACCTTTAGGATAAGGATGATCTCCTGTCGTAAATAATTTGTCCTGCAGCAGAAAGAATTTAAATACAATAGTACAGTAGGCTTACCTACGTTGTTGTCTGTTAGAACTACGAGAAACACGTGAACTCTGATTGAACTGACCGGTAACGGCTACGGTTAACCGAGTAAAGGCTGGTTCACAATAAACCGGGAACGGAAACGAGAACGAGAACAGAAATAATGTTAAATTATGTGTTTTTTAATGTGAGCATTCACAATAGTTAATTGTGAATGCTCCCATTTATATACATTTATTTTAACATTATTTCTGTTTTCGTTCTCGTTGTCGTTTCCGTTCCCGGTTTATTGTGAACCAGCCTTAACTTCGGTGCTCCTCTGGAAGCACATTAAACCGCTAGAACCGAGTAACTCAACAGTTATACTCGCTCCGTCCCCAGTTCTACCCGGAATAACATAAATACCCCAGAGAAAGGTCTGAGTTCAACACTGGATATGAAAACTACTTAAGAGATAATTAAAAATTAAGTGTAATCCATAATTGAATCGGTTATTTTTAAAATCCCATAAGTCACTCATTTTGTCATTTTCGTTTTATGTGAAAAAATGAAATTCGCAACCTAGACGCATCATTTTATGTTGAAACACCGCAAGTCTGGTGCATAGAAAGCTTGTGAGGACAAAGCATGTAGGCTAGTTGCTTTGGTTTTGAAACTCATTAAGTCACAGACTTGGGCCTTGGTTTTTCTGAACCGACGCATGAGAGTTGCGAGTTGCGAGGCCCGCCTCGGACAATTCCGAACTATACGCAAGAGAGTGAGTGGTTTCTATAACTGCGAGGTACGCAGTAAAATTAAATAGTTAATTAACTAAGCAATCAATTTTTAAAAATGACCTCCTTGAGCATCAATACTTTTCGCTATATTTCTCGACAGTAATTTGGTGGTTGATCCAATTGTGAGAGTACAGTAAATAACAGCAAAAGCTCGCGAAGTATTTAAATTCTTGATACCAGTTTGAGCTTAGTTAAGTTAAAAGGAATGATAACCAACTCTTTAGAAGTAGGCATTTATATGTTAGTTTCTGGTGAATTTATGTGTACGAAAATATGTCTTCATTTGTTGAAAATAAGTAGTTGGAGCATTTTTATTATAGACCTATCGTTCTCTAACTCTAAAAACCTTAGAATTAGGTAGGTCGATATTTTAAGTACCTAATTCAATTATTTCTTTAAGTCAAAAGATTTTGTATGGATATGATTTCCGTTGAAGTATTGTACAAACTATGACAATTATTTTACAATAACCCATTTAACTCTTTGTACTGTATGAGATAACAATGACGAAAAAAATTGGTACAGGTATTTTTAAAGATATTTTGTTTAGTTATTCAAAAAAAAATCGCTATGACATGTCACAGTTCAACTTCTCGATAAATTACAACAGCTAAGAAAGACTGCCTGACTGACTTATCAACAGCCTGTCTGTCTGTACGACGACTTACTGACTCCTTTGACTATTTGATTTAGGCACTTCCTGACTGATGACCATTCTGTCAGATTACGTGACTGATTGACTTACTTGATTATCTGCCTGATTGCACTGAAGCTGTTTCACTGAGTTACTGAATTGACTGCCTGTCTGATTAACAGACTGGCTAATCTGGTTGTGATCTGTGTTTCAACAATGCCTATTCCCTGCCTGATTTTGTGTGTCTGTTAGTATGTTTGCTATATTCTATTTTTTCTCACTTCTTTCACTTACAATTTTTTCTTTATTTTCTCTCTTATGCCTGTCTCTGAAATTATGTTTTTTATATAATTATTTTTGTTCTGTATCTATTTTGTTCTACATTGTTCTTAACACCACGCTGTGGGAGCTTCCATATTTTTATTGACCTATAAATAAGATACTACCACAGTGACATTGCTGTAATGTGGTATCAACATCAGGCTTCTCACCCAGCAAATACTACGTAGGACATGAGAAGGGAAAATGTTATAAAGTTATTGGAATACAGTTGCATGTTTTGATGCTATTTAGGAAGCATAGATCGTGTTGCCTCGTTCGTTCTCCATGTGGAGTCAAGTTGACTGCAACCGGACTGATACGTGACAGAGGCACAGGCAGATTGCGTGCTTTGGGGCACTATACAGCCCTAATGTGGGGCGGTCTGTATGACGTTACCGTCGATTTATTAATCTTGATAATCAAACAATCCGCGCGCATTCCAGATGACCGTGTGAAGTGAAGTTCGGCTTTCACTTTATAATGTTATTCCATCGGACAAATGATTTATTGCTGTTTAACAGGCACTTGTAAACACATACAATATTATAGGGTCGCTATGGGACCCCACATTAATGGGGGGAAGTCTTTCAAAGACTTGCAATTCCTGCGTGAGCCGTAAATATGTATATGTGTGTTTTTCAGTATTGATAACTGCCGTTCCTTTTCGACAATCTATCACGCAAGCTAATTTAATTTTCTTTTAGGGAGTTTTCTATATATTATACTTATTAATGTAAAAGGGAAAGATTTTGCTGAATGACTTCTCTTCCGTTGTAGATGTATTTTCCCTTTATTTTGTATCTAAATTACATATCAAAATGACGTGAATATTTTATTGTGTAATAAATGTGAGACATAAAATTCGACTTTCAGGTGCTACAGAAAAATTTTAATATGTAACTGGAGATATTACTACTGTCCGTCCGAGTAGTTACATCGCAGGGTCATCGAAATGGGGAAAACCACGCGACAGTTACTTAACGGGGCCCTTTTCTTTAAGTTATTTTAAACAGTTGCATAATATTACGTAAGTCTCAATTACAAGCAGCATATGTTTTCAGGAAATAGCTATGATAGTCCAGCCACAACCCATTACGGATGAAAACAGAAACGGGAAACAGATATGCGACATATCCACTCGGACGGACAATACGTCCATCGAATTATCCTGTTTCCTTACAGCTAGGTATAAAGGTCTTTACAATTGAGTCTTCAATTGCAATAACAGAGAAGTACGAGAAATAAGAAAAACCAATACGCTGACATTGTCAAGTGCGTAATTCGACGGCTTGAAGTCAGGTTTATTTAGTGTTAAGAATAAAGAAGGTGTGCCTTATGAGCCCTGTTATACAGACAATCGATATTAGTAGCTGTAGTAGAGATGTTAGTCCTACGTGCTCGCCGCTTTTACTCCCAAGATGTCCTTTGATTTAAGGCATGAAACGCCGTCTCCTCTTGGGGTCTTACTACGTTCCATTTGTATTGAGACATGTTTACCTTGTTAAGACGTTAAAGGTGTTGAGGATTACTAAACTGGCGCATTGGAATTAACGAGACAAGACCGAGTTGAATATAACATAATAAATGAATATATTAATAATAAATATAAATATATAATACAAAATAATTAATATAACAATATGTTAATAAATGAATAGAAATAAATAAAAGAAAACTAGGACAATAAACAATAATTAATCCAGTACAGACAATTCCAAAAACTAAGATGTGACTGGTAATACAAGATATTACAAGGTTACAAGAATGATAATATGCATGAATAGAAAATTAACGAAAGAAATAAGAGCGAATCATGGTCTAAAAAAGGATGTAGCCTATCCTTTGTTTTGTTTAACATAATATTTAGTCGACATTATTCAAGAATGGAAAAAAAAATAGTCCATAAAGAAACTTTATAGTAAAACTTTAAATATCTTAGCATAAGCATAATTCTTATTATTATTATTATTATTATTATTATTATTATTATTATTATTATTATTATTATAATCCATGGCACGACAGCCCTTTAAGGGCCCAGACCAACCAGCCAGTTCTCTATCAGTTTTATTTCAACAATACTTTATGGAGTTCAATTAATTAATCCTACAACCGAAGGTTCAATTTCTACTTTGAGCCTCTCGTGGTTGTCGAGAATTATGAGATGGATAAACTACATATCAAGTATAAAGAATTACATTATCACATGTGAACCTGTCGTTCACTTTCGTACAAGTGTACCCTCATAGAAAACTATAACTCGAAACTTCTGTAAAATTGCTATCCGGAAATTTCATTTGTAAGCTAGTGTCGTGCATTTCAAGCGCTATATTCGGTACAAGTTCGCATGACCTCTCCAATACTCCTCTGCCATCCCTTCATGCTTTTAGCTGCCTGAGGATGTTAGAACAAATCTTGTGAATTTCTGTATTATAGTTGTAAGTATAGATAATTTTGTTACAAAATCGTGATTAAACCTTAACAGGAATATTGACGTAAGACGTAAATTACAATATTTGTTTAACTTCATGATAGTATTTACTACACGAACTAACGACAGAAAATAGTATACATTCTTCATATAAAATTCAAATAAATCAAAGCTGGTCTGTAGCAATAATTGTTTGACTAGGCTATAGAGATGATGAAAGTATAATAACATGAAACAGCATAATATAAAATAAATTCCATAATTCTATAAAAATAATCGTTTCATTTTCACACTACACATCATTACAATGTATAATATCCAACTTTTGTTTAGAAAAATATTCATTTTCATACTACAAATTATTTTAGCTTATAATGTTCAACCTGTTACTAAATAAATTAAATGAGTTTTTTTTGTTTCCATTTTCATACTACACATTATCGTCGTGCATGACAGTCACTAAGTTCGATTCATTTTGTCGAGTATGGCGAAGTTCGATATTCGCCGATATTCGCCGATGTTCGCTTTGAAGGAGGAGGGCTCATGTTTTTTCGCCAATGTTATAAAAATATTTGCTGTCCTCCTCTCCCACCTCTTTATGTTTTAAACCGCTTTAGGATTTGAGCGTAATATATTATACTGCGATTAGTTTTTCATATAGAATAAGACGAAGTTTATAATGTCCTAGTTTCTTCTCTCATGTTTGGACATTGCACAATACTAGTAGATACTATGAACATATACGTTTTTTATATATATACTGAATTTTGTTTGATTATTCATACGTATACTTTTCTGAATGGTTATTCATATTAATAACAACAAAAATTACTTTTGTGCGAGATCGTGCGTATTTGCTTGCTTTCCACACAAAACCAGTACGCGGTAAGTGTGAAATACCACATTCAGTATTCCCAACGTAACACACATAACAATTTCCCTCTTCTTACCGCTTAAGCGCCATATTCATTTTACTGCTTTAGGCTTTTAACATATTATTTTTAGAGACATTTAACATAGTAATAATTATAAATTGGAAACTTATCACTGCAATTTCACCTAAATTGCACTGTTAATTATTGTTTTTAAATATTTGCAAAAATTAAGTAAACTCTACAACACCACAAAAGTTACTGCATTTGTAATGCAAGTAATATTAAGGAAGCCGTGAAAAAATCAACAAAATTCCAGATGCCGATGTTATTACTGCAATATGTTATATAAATAATATTGTTAAAATATTCAAATGAAAAATAAATCATTACAGAACCTTACCGTTTGTTTTAAGTTCGCATTTATAGACTGGGGAAAAAAAAGACAGACGTATATCACGGCCTGCTGGAGTATAGTAAACACAGAAAACATTTTATAGCAACAATGTTGAAGATAGATATTTTAGTTTTTAAAAGTTGCCGTCATTGCCAAGATGGAGATTTCATTGCAACTAATTAGAAATTCGTCTTTCAGGTATGTAATAAACGATCTTCGCACAAAATAATGTACGATACACGAGCGGTATGTTTGTTTTCATGTTCTCGGAAATTAAAAAAGCTGAACTACGTTTTGCTTTTTCAATCTTTTCCTCGAACATGAAAACATCAACATACCGCTCTTGTAACGCATATTACTAATACTCATTACTATGCGTAACTTTGCAAGATTTGTATCTGACATCCTTGTGCAGCTAAAGCATAAAGGTGAAGGGAGGAGAGGAGCTAATGAGAAAGTCACCTAAGATATGTAAGGAAGGGGAAAGATTGGACAAACGCAAACCCAGCTTCGGTTTTATAGAGACTCGGCAAATATGAACCGAACATAAGGCCTCTTACCGGTTTTGAACGGACTCGGTTATTTTAGTTTACATGCTTCACTTTCACGTATTTTTGGATACCTAAAGAATAGAGCTAAATTTGTACTATCTTGATATTCCCTCTCATATTCGAGCATTTCACGACACTATCATAAACCACATGAATTGATAGAAGAAGAACGAATCGAGTATGTTATCATAACCTAACCGCATAATTTTAAAATTTTTCTTAAGCCATGAATGTACTTGCATAAAAGAGGGATGCATCATTATGTACTTTATTTTGCAATAATGGATATGAATCAGAAATGCAACGATTTATCTGCACAAAACAGCATTAGAGTAATAACGGTCTACTTACACGAGACATATCCAGGGGTGGGATCTGAACGATACTGCGTATGAATATACCACTTCCATTACAAGGGAAGTCGCTAACTGTTTCGTGATTATAATGGCGTAAATTTTACATCAAGTTAGCACAACTGCTTTGCGTGTGCGGACTTGTTGTGTGCAGTGCGTCATTATAGTAATAATATCCTCTACCTGACCACTAGGTGTGAATACATGACATACGGTACAGTATATATTTCACCAGGAGAGAGTTAAAATGGACAGCGGCGCCAGGAATAAAAACTAGGTAATAATTTGACAGTAATGAATTGCTTGTGGGAAGATATATCAGGAAAAATGAAATTTATTTCCCGCCTTGTTAGCTCAGTTGGCAAAGTGCAGGCTTGTGATTACTGCGGACCTGGCTTCGAACCCCGGTGATGGCGGAGTCGTATTTGTGGTGGACAAAACTAAGATTCATCAGGGTTTTTCTGTTTTCTCCCGTTTTCTCTGTCATTTCACCGTCACTGTACATTTCAATATTTATAATCATCATTTCAATAGTTAACTTAGGGGTACGACAAGGGTGCCCATTATCACCTATATTTTTCAATTTATTCATTGACCAAGTCATTATTGAATGGCTAGATTCTATTAGGAAAGTTCATGAAACTGATTTAACAACTCTCTTATTCGCCGACAATTAAACAGTATTAACTGCATCAGAAGAAATTAGCACATGAGCTACAAAACATAACCTCAAGTTATAATCTAACTTGAGGCGGTTGGCCTTCGTTGGGCGCCATAATATGAAGCGGTCGGACCTCGTCGTTGGGGCGCCAAAATATGTAGCGGTCGCCGGTGGTCGATCGTCGTCGTCGTCGTTGCCCACGACGCCTTTCCTTGCCCTCGGCTGCCAGCTCCGTCGTGTATGGAAAGTATCTCGAGGATGCACGTCGATGTCAATAATTAACTATGTACACTGATCAATTTGGGCGCCAGCCTCCTCGAGATTACTCCGGTAGAGGTATGAGATTCCCAGGTCAGCTGCAAAAACGGTCGGGACATGGGGTTTGGGAGACGTGCTCGTAGGTTGAAATGATGTAGGCGCACACCAGAAGTTGTTGGTAAGAACTATGAAAACGTTTATTATTATTAAGTGTTCGTTTCAGATTAGCAGAAATGCGCGTCCAAGTGTATAATATCTCGCTCTCACTTCCCGCAAGTTGGTAGACTAATTTCTGAGCTCACGTAATTATATATTTTGTACTATAAAACACCAGTAATATAACGGACAGTTGATAACGTGATGAGAGGAAAGAATTCAGACTTATAATAATAATGCAACACACGACTTCTTACTACACCCACTAAAAAATTCTAAGTCCGTAAATTGTTATACTTCCGAGTTAGGTTTGCCGAGAATATGTGGAGTGCGACCTCTCCGTACGCGTACTATATGCCTTCTGTGTCTCTGCCAAAACTACCCTCTACTTTCAACCACCAAACATACAATTTCGCCCTCCTATCTATATATCACGTGTCTCTATTAAGAATCCTGATTGGCCATGATTACACTTACGTCACTTAAGACGCGTTCTTCAAAAATTGTTCGTTAACTAGAACATCTCCTTACTTCCGGCGTCCTGACAATTCTCTGACATATACCAGATCATCTCTTTTGGAACCTGGCTTGGCGTCATCTTACTGACCACCCGCAGGCAAAGTCCATACATTCCCTCATCAGTCAACTCCACGCCTGGACACATGTTTCCTGTCCGCCTAGCTTCCCTTCGGCCTTCCTGTCCACCTGTTACTTCCGTCTCACATTCTGAAACTTACTTACACGCCCCATACTTACTATCCATATGAGAATATTAACACGAAATACTAATCTAATCAAAACCTCCTTATCCTATACGAGGAACCGTCTCAAACTATATCTTCAACAAAAACAAAAATTTTAGGTTTCTAGGGTAAAACTCGACTCGATGTAAAATGTTAATCAATAATGGTATAATAGAACAAGTTACAAATTTCAAATATTTAGGTTGTGAAATCGGCAACACATGAGAACTAGACCTACAGAAAAAATTACAAAGTTCTAATGAAATAAGAAGGACAATTAGAAAGATCCTTTTAAACAAAACACGAAAAGATACGACATTAAATTTTATAAAGTCTTAGCAGTTCCAACTCTTCTTTACGGCTCGGAATGCTGGGCTCTTACAAAAAGTCAAAAACGTAAAATAGAAGTATCAGAAATGAGATTCTTGAGGAAGGTTGCTGGATGTAGAAGGACAGATAAACAATATAATGAGGCAATAAGAGAACATATTTAATTTAAGTAATAAAATAGAAGAATATCAAGAAAATTATCATGATCATGTGTCATGGATACCAGATTCCCGCATTCTCAAAAAGATTACAATATAAACCTAAAGGGAAGAGAGAGAGCAAGACCTATGAAGAGATGGATGGACCCTTTTAAACAAAACACGAAAAGATACGATATTAGTTTTTTATCGTCATCATTTCATAATATCTATCTAAAACGGTGCGGCGTGATGTAGTATTGTGAGTGGCGTACAGATGGCATCAGTCTGAGGAGAGGAGAAGGGGCGCACTAGTAGGACTTCATCGGATCCTGTCGGCCTGGTTGGCGCAGTTGGTATAGCGCTGGCCTTCTATGCCCGAGGTTGCGGTTTCGATCTCGGGCCAGGTCAATGATATTTAAGTGTGCTTAAATGCAGTAGGCTTATGTCAGTAGATTTACTGGCATGTAAAAGAACTGCTGCGGGACAAAGTTCCAGCACACCGGAGACGCTATAACCTCGGCAGTTGCGAGCGTCTTTAAATAAAGCATAACATTTTTTTTTGTCATCGGATCCTGAGCCTAAATGTCTCAGATGTCACTAAATATGAGTTATGATCAGGGCCCGGATTTTGATGACATGCCATCTTTTTTTACTTGCATCAGAGACATTTGCTCGTTTGTTTATAAATCCTATTTGTGACGTCCACATTCTAAAAATGTATAATTCATTTTATAGGTCTCTTTTTTTATTTTTTTTTTGCCATTTTCTGGTTTTAGGTCATTTTTAAAAGCTACATGTCATTTTTTTCAAGTTTTGGTTCAATATTTTCGTCATTAACGGGAATTCATAAACGCAATCTGCTTTCTGCATTATATTTTGTCGCATTCACATTGATTTTCTGGAAAAAAAACGAACAGAAACATACAGTGATATATATCACATCGCGTCGAGTTTTTGTCTGCTTGCTGCGAACGGAAAAGAAAGAACAAAAATGACGAACGATTACACCCAGTATATATCGAGCCTTAGGAATTGCATAATATCTTCAGCAACGAATGACAGACGTTTAAATGTAGCCGATCTGCAACCGATCTGTAGCTGCCGGAAATAAGAGCGACGCGACTATAATACTAGAATTTTTTCTCTTGTGACAGACTTTGCAACAATGAAATTTATAATTCTAATTTATAATTTACAACAATGAGACTTATTCCTTGTTATGCGAACGCGATTATGAAACCGTTTAACCTATAAAGTTTTCAGAAGAAAGTTCCAGTCACAATATTTTAGTTACCGGTACTATAAAAAAAAGTAAAGTATTTTTAAACTAACCAATATTAACGTTATTATGCCTAAGATTAAACCTTCCAAAGGGTGGCATTTAAGACAGTTTGTTTCAGAATTCAGTGAGGAAATATTCTCTACAGATGGTGACATTTTATTTTGCGAAGTGTATGAAGTTGAAGTATCGGCGGATAAGCAGTTCGCAGTGCAGCAGAATATTGGCCGCGATAAACATGTACGCGCTGTTCAGAACGCGAACAAGAAAAAGTCTCAGCTGCTAATTGGACAAAGTGTATCTGTAATTACAACTGCATCTTCCGTGTTTTTCACGCATTTGTGTGATGTTCTTGCTTCAGCTAATATTCCTTTATGGAAATTATCGAACAGTAAATTCAAGGACGTTCTGGAGCGGCATACAGGTCGTTTCATCCCTGACGAATCCCCTTTGGGAAAGAACTATGTACCTGTATGCTACGATAACACCCTGACAAGAATCAGGGACCAAGTTCACGATAGAAGAATTTTGTTTCCATCGACGAAACACCCGATGTCGAGACCCGGTGCGTAGCTAATGTCATCGTGGGGACGCTAGAAGTCGAATCTCACAGCAGAAATACTAGACTCCGTCAACCATTCCACTATTTGCCGACTTTTCGACTAGTCCATGTTTATTCTTTGGCCTGAGTCGCCCTCGATAGCGCAGTTGGTATAGCGCTGGAATTCTATGCTCGAGGTTGCGGGTTCCATCCCGGCCGAGGTCGATGGCATTTAAGTGTGCTTAAATGCGACGGGCTCATGTCAGTAGATTCACTGGCATCTAAAATAACTCCTGCGGGACAAAAATTCCGGCACACCGGCGACGCTGATATAACCTTTGCAGTTGTGAGCTTCGTTAAATAAGCCATAATTTATTTTTCTTTGGCCTGATGGTATACGGCACAATGACATCCTGCTCTTCGTCATTGATGCTGTGCCATACACGGTAAAAGCAGCCAAGTCCATCATGTCATTTTATCCTAAGATCGATGATACATGTAACATATTTGGCTCATGCGTTGCACAGAGTAGCGGATGAAGTGAGAGGACACTTTTATGAAGTTGACCTAGTCTCGAGCACAAAAAAATCTTTGTGGACGCCCCATCGCGAAGGGAACTCTTAAAAAAACTAGCTCCGAACGTTCCTCTGCCGCCGGAACCCGTTATCACACGTTGGGATACTTGGATCAATGCCTACATTTATTATTGTAACAATTTTGAAATTGTTAAAACAGTTGTCGGTGCTCTTAAATCGGAGGATGCGAAGTCTATTCAAAATGCTAAAGAATTGTATTCAAACTGTGAACTGAAGGGTAAATTAGTGTACATCAAATCACAATTTGGGTCTATATCAACAGCTATAGCGCAACTTCAGAAAAAAGGGATGGCTCTAGTGGAATTATTGGCACTTGTAAATAAAATAGAACTAGATATGGACAGTGGATTAGGTGAAGTTGGAAAAATGGCGGAAAGTAAGCTGAAGCGTGTCCTTGAGAAATACGCAGGTTTCAATACATTGTGCAGAATTTTCAAAAGTGCTATCGGGAGACGTGTTTGACACATCAGATAGCTTATTAAACAAGAATTCATCCCCAGTGATCTAGTGTACTTTAAGTATGCACCCATTGTTTCTCCGGATGTGGATAGGAGCTTCTCTATGGACAAAAGTGTCCTAGCAAACAATCGGTGGTCATTTACCTTCGACAATCTCCGTATGTTCACAGTGATCTACTGCAATGCTGAATAAGGTATATTTTTCATAAAACATTTAAATAAAATTACTGTAATCCAACATTTCAAGTCCTATTTTTTTTCTTTCTTTCCTCACAGAAGTTCCAAAGAGGAAAATGATGCTCTGCGATTGTAGATTTTTAATTAATTATTCGACTTACCTAATTAATTCAATTAATTCGTTAATTTTTTTCTTGTTTTCTACTTTTCTAATTGTTAAAAATTAAGTATGCATGCTACCAATACAATAATCTTTACTCTGTAACTTTTGTACAGGAGTTTAATATAAACAATTATTAATTAAAATAATTCCAATTTTTATATCATTTTTTGTAATTACTTAGGTCATTTTCATTAAATTTTAGAGTCATTTTATAGGTAATTTTTTAATAATCTTCAGGTCATCAAAATCCAAGCCCTGATTATTATCAATATCTACGAAGAAGACGGCCTTATTCTTAATTAAAGAAGTGTCAAGGCATATAGTAAGTCTCGGACTGCGGTGCTAGTCTTCGGGCCCCTATTCTGTAAAAAAAAAAGCCTATTTTGTCGTCACTATCAACATAAACACCACCACTGTAATCATCGTTATCATCATAAAAATGAACAATATGATGTGTGCAAAATTGATCGTTTCTGTTCTTCAAAATTGTCCCTTCAATCCTTAGTTCGATAGCTTCAGTATGCTTTTCTGTACGGGTAGTAATAATAAATTGTACTTATAGCAGCACTTACAGATTCTGTGCGTTCAAAATAGCTTTTTCGATTACGAAGAGCAAATGTGTTTTTATAAATCGGTAGTATGTCACGGGATATATTTATAGAATTACAAGTAATGATGCGGCTTCCTAACACAGCTGAAATATTCAAATTATTACGCATTATTATTATTATTATTATTATTATTATTATTATTATTATTATTATTATATCATCAACATCAACAACAACATTAGAGGAAATTTTAAGACCAAGAAAAATTAAATTTTTATACAATTATGTGATATTGTATTTCATGTTATTGTATGGCATTGCAGTATATTATTTATTACAAACGGCTTTTAGAGAACCTAAAAGTTCATTGCCGCCCTCACATAAGCTCTCCAATGGTACCCATTCTGAGCAAGATTAATCCAGTCCCTACCATCATATTCCATCTCCTTCAAAACCATTTTAATATTAACCTCCCATCTACATCTCGACGTCCCCAAAGGTCTTTCTTCCCTCAGGTCTTCCAACGAATACTCTATAAGCATTTCGGGATTCACCCATACATGCTACCTATCCTGTCCATCTCAAACGTTTTGATTTAATGTTCTTAATTATGTTAAGTGAAGACTTTTATATTATATTATATTATATTATATTATATTATATCATATTATATTATATTATATTATATTATATTATATTATATTATATTATATTATATTATATTTAATGCGTTGCGTTGTGTTGTATTATATTGTATTGTACAGTATTGCATTGCATTACATTATATTATATTATATTATATTATATTATATTATATTATATTATATTATATTATATTATATTATATTATATTATATTATATTATCTCAGATTATGAAACTCATTACAATACAGATATCTTCCCCATTCTCTTTAAAGTACAGGCTGATTTACTGGCTCTGGTGGGTTATTTTTACAAGTATTTCTGTTCCAATATATCCATGGCATTTTGTTGTCTCACCGTTCTGAAACGTAATATATGAACAGGTTTCCGTCCGAGTGCTTCGATTTTCGCGTCCATTGTCAATTCAGTGTAGCTCCACAATAGCCATGCTCTCGTCTCTATTGTAATTGCGCAACAAGTAGAATCACTTGGTTTATTCATATATCAAGTTTTGCGAGACGAATAGGAGCGGTTTCGAGTCCCTAGCAGAGCCATACCACGCCTTCGACCTTGTGACCGACCTGTACCGTTTATCAGATCCATTTCGAAGTCTACACGAAAGTAGAGCAATAGCCTCCATTTAACACAAGGGGTGTCGAAACATAACAGTTCTGTTCTAATCGTTCCGGAACGAGAAAGAAGTGGCGGAATATTGTTTTTTTTTTGTAGGTTATTTTACGACGCTTTATCAACATCTTAGGTTATTTAGCGTCTGAATGAGATGAAGGTGATAATGCCGGTGAAATGAGTCCGGGGTCCAGCACCGAAAGTTACCCAGCATTTGCTCGTATACGGTTGAGGGAAAACCCCGGAAAAACCTCAACCAGGTAACTTGCCCCGACCGGGAATCGAACCCGGGCCACCTGGTTTCACGGCCAGACTCGCTAACCGTTACTCCACAGGTGTGGACTGGAATAGTGTTAGTTTACGACGCATTCTGTAGATTTAATTTTTTTGCTTCTTAATAATATCGATATTTTAATTCTTGTCACGCGATTTATTCATTTATAGTTCGAAATTTATTGGTTTCTATGCCATGTTACAGATGTGGAAACATTGAACGGTTCAAAACTAGTCTCTAAAATAGGGCCTGCTAAATACTGTGTATAGAGTGAACCATAAGTTTTTTCTTTTATTTTAGTAGGTTATTTTACGACGCTTTATCAACATCTAAGGTTATTTAGCATCTGAATGAGATGAAGGTGATAATGCCGGTGAAATGAGTCCGGGGTCCAACATCGAAAGTTACCCAGCATTTGCTCATATTGGTTGAGGGAAAACCCCGGAAAAAACCTGAACCAGGTAACTTGTCCCGACCGGGAATCGAACCCGGGACACCTGGTTTCGCGGCCAGACACGCTAACCGAACTTTAAGTAATGTCATTAATTTCAGGGAGTAATTCTTTGAGATATTTGAAACAAAAAAGTGTGAAACAATTTTGCTCGTTTTTGCTTCCTTTTGCAGATAAAAATTGTTTTATATAAAATGTTTCATTACAATTATTATTCTTTGAGATATTTGAAACAAAAAAGTGTAATACAATTTTGCTCGTTTTTGCTTCCTTTTGCAGATAAAAATTGTTTTATATAAAATGTTTCATTACAATTATTCTTTGAGATATTTGAAACAAAAAAGTGTAATACAATTTTGCTCGTTTTTGCTTCCTTTTGTAGATAAAAATTGTTTTATATAAAATGTTTCATTACAACTTACCAAGACGGCAGGGGTCCCTTTATCTTAATGCTCAGTGAAGGATAAAAGGAAGCAAGAAGGAAAAAATTGAAGAAGAAAACAAAGAAAAGAGAAAACAGACAGTCTGCAGTCTAAAGGAGAACAGGGAGGTAGAAAGAAGGGAATGGAACAAAAATAAATAAAGAGTGGATATGCTCTGAATAAAAAGAAGGAAGATAGCAAAAGGAAGATTAAAAGAAAGGAAGACTCAATGAGGAATGGACAGAAATGACAAAAGGAAATTAATCTGAAAAGAAAAGAAAGCAGACCAAAGCAGGAAGATGAGAAATGGAAAACGAGGAAAGGAAGAAGGATAAATAAGAATAATAGTACCGAACGAATAAACGAGTAGTTCGAAAGAGGAAGAAGAAATATTTAGTGCTGTCGTTTATATTTCGATGTCCCGCGAATCGCGTCCGTTTGGTTCGACATCCCTGGCGCCGCATCGCTGTGGTGGTGGAGGCCATGGCTATGGAGTTTATCGTCATATGCTTCAAACATGCGCCAGCTTCTCGCTCCAACACACTTTCTCTTTCTCGTTTACTTGTTTTAAATACTTTTCTTTTTTTTTTCTTTTTCGTCTGCCCTTTTTAATACTTCTCTGTACAGAACCGTGATACGAACGCTACAATTTTAATCTACTTAAAACACGCATGGTAATATATTAGAGTACTTCATGTTAATGGGTTCAATACGCTGTGAATTCGATAAGTTGGCGCTCCAACCGAGGTTCGAGGTACCGCCGTGCAACCATCGACCGTTAGCCAGACGGAATTTGTAATGTTTCAAATGAATGTAAAGTAAACGGTAAAAGCTTCGCGTTTTTTCATCTTAATAATCCTTCTATACAGGCTAATTAAATTATCATAGACTTATTATAATTTTAAAATCAGCAGGAAGAAACATTTATGTGCATTCATTAGTTTCCATTCTAAATTCTCTGACTGATTGGAGGTTTTACATGAAATTCAGGACATTAAATCGATACCGTACTCACCTCAGACGGAATAATAGATATGTTTTATGTGAAAACATAAGAGAAAATCGAGGATCGTGATAGAATAGTATTCAATAGACAAAAGGTTCTTTCATTTGTGTACTATATGAGCAAAAATTTTCATAAATCTGAAAACATGAACTATAATTTAAAATGATATTTGAGAAATTAGATCAAAAAAGATGTTAAACTCTAGTATTCCTACCAAAGTCCCAGCCCTGAAAATTAGTCAGTTAAATAATAAATAAGAAAGATGTTGAAACCGTAGAAATCAAATTCTTCAGCTATGTGCCTGGACACTCCTTCAGAGACAAAGTCAGCAATGCGGACGTCAGGAAAAATGTATAAGTTAACAATGTAGATGTCACAAAACACTTAAATATTCTCACCTTAAGCAACAAGACCTAAATTTTAAATGTGTTTGCAATCAACATACACATACGAACCCAAAAAGAATATTGAACGCCAAAACAATATTCCCGAGATGGGCTAGCACGGAGAAAAAGGCAAGACTCCTGAAATTAAACGACTAATAATTTACCATAACTTCTACACCAGGATTCAGAACTGGCGAGGGAGGGGTGAAAAGCATGGGGAATGAGTGGTTTCCCGTCCACAGTCCACCGACGTTGAATGACGTATATGTGATCCGTACGCAATCACATAAGACAGACACTGAATATACAAATCCCCTCCCTACCAAGTCAATGACGCGGGGATGGAAGGAAGGGGTGAGTGACATATTTCTATGAGTGACGTAACGCTAAAATTGGTGCCCAGTTCTGCAAGTCTGTTCTATACAACTGGTCGAATTTTGTTCATATTCAGTACCGGTATCTACGCTTCAATTTGTTCGAGGAAGATACATATAAAATATAATGCATTTAGTATGAAGTGAATGGGTATTTATTTGCAATAAAATACACGCTGTGGCGCTCTACTTCAAAAATGGACAGATTTTTTTTCCCTGTGATAGTGTATTACTTAGAGTAAGCTGAAAAATGAGCCGATCAAATTTTTTACTACCAAAAGTTGATTATCGTATGCAAAATGATTCGCACCTTTCTTTGCAAAGTTATTCGAATTCTCAGATCTATTTGCAGTGAGTAGATAAGAAACAAACACACAGCCTCTTGTTAAGAGGAGTATTTCTCGGCTGTGAAAACATCTGTTAGTAGCGAGTGAATCACTAAGGCAAGGTTTAGAGTAAAAAGAGATGAATTTCATCAGTTTCCCAATTAACAACTACTAGGCCTATACTAATATCATAAATAAAACGTCACATTGCAAGTGATTACAATGTAGGTACAAATGATGATTTATGTTTATTTCCTACAATATTTATGACATTGCTCTATATCTATTAAAGCATAGCCTGTACTTTATCAGTGAAATTAAATGCCTTATTTTTTTTGCCTATAAAATACCTTCCCAAGCAATCCAGATATGATATTTTTTTATTTGTGCGAATAATAAAATATGTTGGCATGTCTTTTGAATAGGCCATGTTCAAGAAAATAAATTACAAGTGTAATATTTATTATTCGTAACGCGATAAAGGTACGGAATTATTGTGAAAAGTGGGTGAAATATGTGAGGAAGACAGTGCCAACTTCGTGACATGGATTCTTGCACGAGGAAGCATTTCAAATTAATTATAATATTTATATCCGACAAATTTTGTGATAACAGCATATTTTATAGGCTGACTCCTTACAACAATGGATAACGGTAAACAGACAAGGTACAGAGTGTCAGGGCATGCACACATGAACACACATAAGTAGAAGTCTATATTATAGCAGAAACAAGAAGTTGCTGTTGATAATCTCAAATTCAAACTTAACCCTTAAGTACTCGCCTGGTAGAAAGTTACATAAACACTCGCGTCGGGTCAATTTGACCCATTGACACAAACTAAGGTGTGGACGTGGATTCATGGCAAAATTATGGGGTAAATGAAATGTTTAAACTGAAGTAAATGAAATATGTTTATTCTGAACTGTACATTATTTATATTGAACATAATAAAATACAATTAAATTTGTAAATCTCAACTTTAAAAAAGTAAAAATTATCTAAATACAATGAAATTTGTAAATCTCAACCAAAGAAAAGTGAAAACATGACTTTGAAATCTTATAACCATACTGTTTCTTTACGAGGTGCGATTGAAAAATTTTAAGGTTAGGTTCATAATAATGGTACCTAAAGACTACTACAGTCCTCTTCTGGAGGAATATACAAACTCCTACTATTATCCTAGATTTGGAAACATTCTTGAAAAATGTTGACTGGGTTTGTAATAAAAAATCACTGTACCTAAAGGCTACTGCAGTGAATGCCCTTCAATGGGGTTCATTCTGAATTATTACATCGATTCCTAAGATGTCACCGTAAACCAATAAGCACTGCTGGCTTCAGTCTTAAAACTTTTCAATCAGACGTTGTAAAACAAAACAGTGCTTCATTTCTTGGCTTATTCTCCACATATTGTGCAAACAACTATGCAGTGAATTTTGCATACATGTCCCAAACAAGCAGCACGTCGTGTTGAATGATTATTATCATTTGTGCTAGGGCAGATATGATATCTCTTCCTTGTCTGAGATGCTGGTCTACTTCTTGTTTCTTGATTCTGTTGTTCTTTCGGTGGCACTTCATCGCCTCTCTCCGTTAGGAATATTTTTATTCTTGCCATGAGACTGCGTGATACATGAGGATTACTCATTCTCCTGACAACGTTTTCCATAAGAATTTCTTTAGCCAGGTTCTTCAGAAATATTCTTCTTTGTATCTTCTCTCTGGTATTCATCTTATAATAAACAACATATGAGTTGAGTGCTGAAACATTTATGAAATGGAAGAACACTCCAGCGGCCACCTTCTTGTTCTACGTCCAACACAATAGTTGCTACACAATTGGTCGCATGAATCAACTTCAGCCTTGGTACAGTTATAAAACGTCCAATTTCTGGCTTTTTGGAGGAACCTGTGTCTTCATCTATGATATCGTCAAGCTCAGAAAGTTCCCCCACAGGTTCACCATCGTCATTACATTAGTGCATTACTGAGAATCGTATTCAACTCCCTTGCAATTTCTTCGTCTGTTACTAGTAATTCCCTCGACTTCGACTTCTCTGCAATTTCTTCGTCTATTACTACTTTCTTCGACATTCTTTGAAAATAATAATAAAAAGAGCTGCATATACAGTTGAAATGAACGCGGAAAATGTGAAGAATATAATATAAAGCTTACATCAAATAATACTTACGCATACATAAAGAAATCTCCTCAGTTATTCACAAAATCTTCCTGTCTTTTAGAAGAACGCACACACTCGCGTCGGGTCAAATCACATATAAACAGCTGTTGGGGCTAAATGATAAACTCAACAATGACTACAGCCAGATCGTTTCAAAGATTTCAACAATAGAAGAAATTACACACCACAGGCACTCTTCATATTACCTTCCAGCAAAGAAAACATAGGAAAGAAAAAAACACTCGGGTCATATAGACCCGACGCGAGTACTTAAGAGTTAACCCAACTTAACCTTACTCTTAAGGTGATAATAGTGTATAACACTATTCGGCAAGAAATTATTTACAGTATCATATTTTTTCACAATACTTTAATGAAATTTGTCTGCTGAACACGAATGCCCATTTAACAGATTTACAACTTCCTACACAAACATGCCCCTTTCCCGAAAATTCCATTTCATTTCAATTCCTACACAAGCAACTCTGACCATCCCCTTTCATATGCAGCACAGATGCCACATTCCTAGCGACCACCGACCGCTCAACGGCTAATCAGTTTATTCATAGATGTGGCAAGTCTACCTCCACGTGAAAACGACCGATAGCAGTCAGTTCTTCCAAACGAGGGTTATAACTGGTTATTAACAGTCCAAGACTAGCTTCTGTCTCAGTAAAGAAAGACATTTATTTATGACAATCAATTATTATTATTAGTAAGGGGCGTTAGAGGGTCAGTTGAAATAGTCTTTTCTGAGCAACTGCACTCCACGAAATTGAACTAGGCCTACAGTATAACAGAGACTACCGAGGGCGACGGTAGTGTATGTACATTGTACAACAATGCTTCTCTTGTGGAGTAGTCCTATGCACTAAATAGACATCGAATATATAGGTCCTACCGTAATTGCCCTGCGCCGTGGCGTCGAGTCTAAGGCATCGTCCCTAGGACCCTAGATCAGGTATGTCAAAACGCCTGAATTACGTGCTCATACTACAAGCAATACAAATCCAACAAGGTGAACTTATCAGTAAGATAAAGCACAATCGGGCCACCGGCGTGGCTCAGTCGGTTAAGGCGCCTGCCTGCCGGTCTGAAATTGCGCTCGGACGCGGGTTCGATCCCCGCTTGGGCTGATTATCTGGTTGGGTTTTTTCCGAGGTTTTCCCCAACCGTAAGGCGATTGCAAGGTAATCTATGGCGAATCCTCGGCCTCATTTCGCCAAATATCATCTCGCTATCACCAATCTCATCGACGCTAAATAACCTAGTAGTTAATACAGCTTCGTTAAATAACCAACTAAAATAAAAAAAAAAAATAAAGCATAATCATCGCTCTTAAGGAAATGTACGGGTTCTTGAGAGCACGCAGTGCAGGCTTTTTGACATCATGCCCTAGATTAGCCTATATTATGTACCCAGATTGCTCGGCCTTATAGGCTTTGACGGTTACAACTCCTGTCAGGTTTACTATGCTACCATCTAGTTGTTACATAAGGAGTCACGTCATAACTCCCATTTGAATTGCATTAACGACTGTACTGCCATCTCATGTTCGTTTACGGCAGACGGGTGGCGATCCTGGCGGTTGTTCTCTTCAAAGTGCTACCGATTTTAACATAGGGATGGGTAATCTGTTATATATGTGATCTGGACTAGGATTCACATTAATGAATGTAGTAGTATATATATTTATTTAACCTGGTAGCGATAAGGCCGTCAAGCCTTCTCTTCCCTTCTACCATGAGATTACAACTACAATACGCGTGTTGGTTCGAGTCCTCATGGGGGAAAGAAATTTTCTCATTATATTTCAGTCAGTGTATGGGACCGGTGCCCACCCAGCATCGTGATGCACTTGGGGAGCTACGATAGGTAGCGAAATCCGGTTGCGAAAGCCAGCTATAACGGCTGGGAGGATCATCATGCTAACCACACGATACCTCCATTTTGATTGGATGATCGTCCACCTTTGCTTAGGCATGTGAACATGAGGCCAGCAGCTGGCCGGTCGGTCTCGGTCCTTCAAGGGCTGTGGCGCCACGGACTATTATTATTATTATTATTATTATTATTATTTATTATTATTATTATTATTATTATTATTATCATCATCTTAATTGTTACCTTAATTGTTAAGTTTCTTTCGTGATTTGTTAGTACAATTCCGTAAGATACCGGTACGTATTAATTTATTATTATTATTATTATTATTATTATTATTATTATTATTATTATTATTATTATTATTATTATTATTATTACCTTAATTGTTAAGTTTCTTTCGTGATTAGTTAGTACAATTCCGTAAGATACCGGTACGTATTACTTACTTACTTACTTACTTTTAAGGAACCCGGAGGTTCATTGCCGCCCACACATAAGCCCGCCATTGGTCCCTATCCTGAGCAAGATTAATCCAGTCTCTACCATCATATCCCACCTCCCTCAAATCCATTTTATATTATCTTCTCACCTACGTCTCGGCCTCCCCAAAGGTCTTTTTCCCTCCGGCCTCCAACCTAACACTCTATATGCATTTCTCGATTCGCCCATACGTGCTATATGTCCTGCCCATCTCAAACGTCTGGATTTTATGTTCCTAATTATGTCAGGTGAAGAATACAATGCATGCAGCTCTGCGTTGTGTAACTTTCTCCATTCTCCTGTAACTTCATCCCTCTTAGCCCCAAATATTTTCCTAAGAACCTTATTCTCAAACACCCCAATCTCTGTTCCTCTCTCAAAGTTAGTCCAAGTTTCACAGCCATACAGAACAACCGGTAATATAACTGTTTTATAATACCGGTACGTATTACTTTATGAAAATATTACTCTTTCGTCACTGTTATAAAATGATTGATGCTGATGTAGAGATAACGCAGCAAACGCAGGAAACTTCAGTGCATTAACGTAATTGCATCATAGCTACTGCCAATAAATTATTGAGATGATCTCTATGTCAAGACCTTTCATACTTGACCGCCTGTGCTTTAAGACTCGTTAACAGATGGCGCATACGTTTCGTAACCCGTTTCACTTGCCAAGTTAGTAATAAGAATCAACCTCTTTAATATATTAATATTTAATGCTTCCGCATTGCCCAACAAGTTGCAGGTGAAGTATGGTAATGGACACGCAACCCGAATTCAGCACCGCTGTCACCTGGTTTATTGTTGACCAAACTGGACATTGCGTGCCCACAACACAATCGAGGAGTCTAGGTCCAGAACCCCTCTCTGTCTTCACTATCTTCACCATTGTTCCCGCTTTGCTCTGTCTATACTTATAACTGTCAACATACTGTATTTATTCTTTTTTTACGTACGTGGTTTAAAGAATCTAAATAAAATAAATAAATGAATAAATACATAAGTAAATAAATGAATAAATAAATCAGTGAGTGAATAAATCAATATATATATATATATATATATATAATTTAATTCAATTTTATATTAACTTTTGAATAAATAATCTAAACATAAATATACATTAGTATTAATAATTTATTTTATTTGTTTATAACTCTTCCGCTTTTATTGTTAAATGTCGGTATTTTTTTTCCGTTTCCTAGATTCCCTACCCATATTTGTTCTTTTTTAGTCAACTGTCCGAAGACAGGTTGGGATCTCATAAGTGACACCAATAAGGCATCACTCATGAGGCAACTAAGCCTGGAGATAATGGAGTAGATTGGCCAGTTCCTTTCCTCCTTCACTGCATACGTCGCTGACTTCCAACATAATATTTCATTAACCAGACTTAAGATGTATACAAACTATAATTTGTTCTTCCTCTGACACACATATCGTCAACTGCAATACCCCTCGCAAAAAGCCTCGATTTTCTTGGGCATTGCTGCTGTGAGATACCGTGCACTCTAGCTATGAAATCACTTATTACTGTTCTGTTACCTGTCACCACAGTTCAACTGTCGTGTTACTCCTGACGCACATGATGTCATTCAAAATTCGTTTTCACAGATCGGAAATAACCCTTGTATATGCGGAGACTAAGAGGAAAGCAGAAAATAGGAAACACTGGAAAATGCTGGATTTGCAGTGCCCACTTAAACGTACTACATCAATAAAGAGACTAAAACTAAAGTTGTATCTCCCAATTTAATTAAAATGGTAATATATTTTAAAATAGGTTATATCCTATGTGTAGTTCCTACATATTACAAAAGTATTGAAAATATTTAAACTGTATTCTTGTTATATTGCATTAATTAACCCAGTAAAGAACTACTTATCTATTACATTTTAAGAAAGCTAATTTATACCTTTCGATGGATATTGTAATGAATGATTATTACATAATATTTGAAAATAAAAGTATGTAACATTTAAACAAAGTTTTAAAAAGAATACACTACATTATAAACGATAAGATTCTTAGCAGAGTATTACTTCTACTTATTCAGATATCTATGATTCTTAATTATAGACGTAAAATTATTTCCATATTTTAATTAATTTCAAGAATAACTAGTCTTTAGCTTCTGACTTAATCTTGATTGCTTCTCCTGCTTCGGAAGCCACGCTACGCCACTGCGAATTCACTACTCAAAAATACGGATGTATTGTAATGATAATGAGTTAGTATATTTTAAGTACGAAGTCTGTTATTTAACCACACAAGCTTGCTGTTTAATTTTTCCAGTTGGCTTCCTAACATCAATAGACTTTCCGCAGATTTTTAACTAATGTAATTCCCCCTCCTTTAGCCTCATGTTGCGACTGGAGGGAGTAGCAAGAGGAGACCATTTGGTCTAGTACATAAATCCCATTAGCTAATTTCAAGTTATTACTGCTGAATAGCAGAATGAGACAGATAAATCACCAAACCTCGCAAAAGATAGGAGTTGGAAACCAGAAAAATATCCGTGAACAGATGTGAAATGGTTTCAGAGGACTGAGGACTTCGATAAACTGCCATCAGTGCTGCGTTCGTGTTCACATAAGCATGTGGAAGGGATGGACGAGATGTAAGTGGATTAAAAATGTCATTAGACCAATTTCATTACAAGAGTCATTCAGGTTAGGATCCACTATTCGAGGTTACGTCCTTTTTCCTTTACATCTTCAGAATGACCTAAATGGTCTGAAGCGCGACCTATTCCAAGGGTTGTCTGGTTTAATTCCCTTCAGTTTCTTAATATTCGTAGTGTATTACTCAAAGCATTTAAACCTGATCTCATGCAATTCAAAGTACCTATACCTATTGGAGTCAAGTACTTTCCTCTTGTTTTCATATCGCCTACTCCTAGGATTAGTAGTAGTCACAGGCAAAATATGAAATTTCATATTCTAAAGTTTAAAGTTTAGAATCTAAACCATTTCTGCTAGCGGTATGAGAACAAGGATTTTCACTCTTCATGATGTGTAGAATTTAATTATCAACAGTAATCTCACTAGACGTTTTGATTTATCTAGAGAAAATCAAAACTCGAGTGGGATTTAATTGACTATTACACGATTAGAAGAAAGTATATAAAGATTAGAAGTAACGAAGTACTCCAATACAATAAAATATTAATTGACTTACGAAAATACAACTGTTTTCAAATGTATTATTGTAAAATCTCAACATTACAAATATTACGCTAGATGCATGCTAGATGGCAGTAGTGAGCAATGCCTTCTCATCGAGAAGTTCTCGATCTATTATACACGATGGCAATGTTACTAGTCAAGAAGGCTTTGTTGATTCAGTTTCATTTTTATTAAAATGCAACATTCCACTTCAATTATCCGAATCCCAGTAATCAACGTCACTTGACAGATGATTTTCAATAAATCTTAATATTAAACTATCTCTCATACGTGACTATCCATAATATCAATAGCAGAAGCTATAACATAACCTGACTAATATACACAAGTGTTAGAAAAGTTTTAATTAACGACGATGACATAAAAAATAAACATGAATAATTTTAAAAGGAATAATTATTGAATGTACAGTTTTCAAATTTGAATGTGGTTGGTGGTTCAGTTGATGTTATATTGGACGTGTGCGTAATAGAAGTGGAACTCGTTGATTTAGGCCTACATGGTGTATTCAACTTATTCAGGATTTCCGAATGGTGCTCTTCATTTATTTGTAAATCGGATTTCAGAAGATGCATAGGTATGATCAGTGATTTTTATTAATTCTTGTTCTTGAATGCCATTGCGAGTCATATTTGAAACTGCTGTGCATCGACTGGAGTGGTTTGTAATTTTATATATATATATATATATATATATATATATATATATATAGTTACGTCCAGACCAGCGCAGTTTCAAATGTTGGCAAACAAAGAAACAAATGCTAGGGACGCGATAAAATTAAACAAATGCTAGGGACGCGATAAAATTAAACAAATGCTAGGGACGCGATAAAATTAAACAAATGCTAGGGACGCGATAAAATTAAACAAATGCTAGGGATGCGATAAGCAGCCATGATTGGTTGAAAGACGTCCTTTCGTACCGTTTTATTGGTCAAAAGTAGTATGACGTAGTAAGAGTGTAATAGTCACCAAAAAAAATATTTTCTGTTTCATAATGTTTTAGTAAACATTTCATATTTCATAAAAAGTAAAAACCTTCATTTTTTCATATTTTGCATGATTTATCTCCTTCGTTACATTTCATAAGTACCACTGAACCAGGATTTGCAGAGATTATAAGGAGACACTATCATCTCTTTAAAGTTATTGGCGTCAGTGAGTTCAAGGACCCAAAACGAAATAAGTGGTTCTCGAATTCAGTGAAAATCTTTTCAGTGTTGTTATGTCAGCTTATGTAGTGTAAAATTAATGTTCTAAAAGGGCTTTAACCATCAATTTTACTGTCTATTTAATTATTCCTCTTTTTTTTTGCAAATTCGCGTATTTTTCATCGTACAAAACAATAATAACTTGCAGCATATAATATAATCTTTTGTCAGGAAATATAGAAAAATTACTTGTGTTAATTTGTAACCAGTGCTGAGACCGCCAATGTAACAACAATTTTTTTATTTAGTGTATAAAACCTTGTTAAGTAATTTTTCATTCAGATAAGAATAATTTGATGATGTTGAAAAACTGTTTTATTATGCAGATTTTTTTCTTTAGTGTATAAAATCTAGTTAAGTAATTTTACATTCAGATAAGAATTTGCTAATGTTGATAAACTCTTTTATTGTGCAGATTTATTGTATTTTATATTTTGGTAGCATATTAAATACAGACAAAACTGTTAATTTCTAAAGGTTAATTTTGTATAAACCTACTTCAAAATATTTAGGAACGAAATTATTTTACCATTGAATTATTTATTTCATAATTTCATATTTTAGCAAAATTTTCTTTTCTCTAATCATTAGTGATGTTCATAATCTGTAGATAACTTTTCTTGCCAAAATAATGTCAGTATCTCCGTCATTATGTTTAAATATATTCTGTTTAGTAGTAGGAGAGATTTCTGATGTCAGACCATATGTTTTCGGAAAGAATTTGGTCTTTCTAAGTGTTGAAATTATTTATTTTTTTATTTTAGGTACTTTCCTTCCGGAAGCTCTATAATCTATACAGAGTGAAAGTGAAATAACCTCGGAGATTGAAAGGGACCATAGAGTACGCTGAAATGAATAGAAAACCTACATTACGTTTTGTGATTAAGTGTACGGTTATTTAGAAAATTAAATTCGAAGTTTCAGCAGTCCGTCAACATCGTCGCTAACATACTCTTCTCGTGATACAGATGTAAAAGGTCAATGAACTCTGTGTATCTCTGACGCTGTGTTGTAACCAAATTAGAGTATTATAGATTTATTAATTTGTCCTACAGAATAATATTTGTAATATTGACAATTAATATTTCAGGAGAAAAATTCGCTCCGGCGCCGGGGATCGAACATGGGCTCTTGGTTCTACGTACCAAGCGCTCTGACCACTGAGCTACGCCGAATTCAATGCACAGTACAGGACCGAACCCTACTCCTTCAATGTTTCCCTTTGTGGCCTGACTCCAAGTTAGGCATAGCTGTATGTTGTATATGTCCAATGTCAACTGCCATTATATTAGGAGCGCACTCAGCTGAGTGACTTGTTTGACCGGGATTCCGCAGTTACGTGCACAGTAATCTGTACAAATATATGCACTGCAGCTACGAGAATATTATAGATCTATTAATTTGTCCTACAGAATAATATCTGTAATATTGACAATTAATATTTGAGGATAAAAATTCGCTCCGGCGCCGGGGATCGAACCCGGGTCCTTGGTTCTACGTACCAAGTGATCTGACCCGGCGATAAATCCTCGTGAATCACCTTGTATATCGGAAGATTTTAATTTTAGAATACATGTTTATTAGACTTTGTTTTATCGTTTTGATGAATGCTACCACCTCTCAAAATATTGAATATTTTTAAGACCATGTATATAATATATCGATGGCTAAGACGTGATACCTCGTTTTTGTAAATTTTCAGATGAATAAAAAAAACTGTTATAAAATTTAATTTTTCTCAAAATAGAAAAGACAAATTATATAATTAAGCTTCAGCTGTGCAAGATCTTCTACTCGAGGACAAAATATTAGATAGCTTCCCAATTTTATGAACAGAATAATAATGTAGTTAATCTTAATATTAATGTGGGTAAAGTAAATGACCGTTTTTATAGACAGGAGTTATCACTTCTCAGCCATCGATATGACATAACTCAGACTTTCTAGGCCTCCTCCATCCCCGGACACCTTTTCTGATTAGTAAACAAGTTGTATAAAGATTCAAGGTTAGCACGCGCTACTCTATCTCTTCCTTCTATCTCTTCTAGACATGATAGCAGAGGCAAAAGACTTCTATTAACCTTAAAAAGTCTACTGCTGTGGCTGAGGGGTTAGCGAGTCTAATTTCGAACCCAGCGGTCCCGAGTTCGATTCCCGGTCAGGACGAGTTGCCTGGTGAGGTTTTTTCGGAGTTTTTCCCTCACTCCTATGGATGAATATCAGGCGATTGGAACTTCACTCATCTTCGTCACTTCCTTTCCTACCCCATCATCCTTTCCTCATCATCCCGTTTTTGGTTTTTCAGATCATTCTACCGGCGGCCTCCCGAAGCTGCTGACTCTCTCGACCGGCCTCCGTGGATTGTAGTTCAGCGATGTTGGATGGCTTCTGCAATGGCACCCTAGGCGGACCTACTCGGGGGAGGAATTTCGCCTCGGACCGACAGGGGGGCCTTGGGGAAGTTTGCCGAAGCAGGAATGGTATATGGATTCTGTCAGCTGTAGGGAACGGTCATTAAGGGAGTCATGTGGTTAGGACGGTGCGCGTAGGGGTTCTGTGGCATGCAACTCATTCCATATCGAGGGTTAGCGCAATAGATCTCAATAGGCCGCAGTGCTGGGCCATCCGTGCCCCCCTCAGTTAAATTCCATTCCATTCCATTCCAACCTTTAAAATCTATCTTTCTATGCAGGATTTCAATCTGCGAACCTAAGAGAACAATAAAAATGACGAAGTTGTCAAGTTCCACACAACTGCTGTTCGTGAAACGTAAGCCCTGGAATCTACCACACAACAGACGGGATTACAGCCTTCGAATCGCAATCTAGCGTCTCTGCGGGTGAGTGGCATTGTCTTCCTTCACACCAAATTTATAAGGTGCTTAATGTTTTATAACACGATTAAAAAAAGCTGTTACAGTCCGGAGTCGCGTGCCAAAGAGGCTATGAGCTAAATGAACTTAATGATTGTAGCAGCGATAGCGCTCAGTCTGCAATGGGTTTCATTAATAGTGTGGATCATTTGCCAGCACGTAATATGTAAAGTAAGCAAAACTCATTGTCTCTCCGGAAGGAAAACGAAAATAGATAGCAGGCATCTTAATTGAAATGGCTTCCACGTGCCTCGGAAAAACTGAGGGTCGAGAACTCGTTTCGCGAGCATTATAACGACACCTCCTCGCTGTACTGTTTTCTTTTCGAAGCCGTTTTACTTTACACGAGTTGTTTCCGCCCCAGTAATTGACATCGATTGGTCGTATTAATGCGGGTACGTGCAACAGTTTATACTGGGAGGGGGGGTGCAACACAGAGTTTCAGATACACGCAAATTATCTTAAGGTTCAGCTGCTTATGTTATTCGTTGCATTCTCTTCCTGTGTAACTGTTTTCATTTGAATTAAAAAGAGATCGTTGCGTTCTGTGCTATTTAAAAGAACGGTTAAAATTCAGGCATTTAAAAACAGTCGCATTTAAATGGCTTACATATTTGTAAAAACAAAAAAATGTTCATTACACAAAAAGAAGTTTTATCGGAAACGCAAACACCGAAATTTCACTAAAATAAAATGTTAAAGGCTATTTAAAAATATTTTATGTATATAATGCTTTTGCTCTTTTGGATTTATTCACTCCTGTCCAAAAATGTATATAATTTCCTGTAATATGGTTTCCTGTTCCCTTTTTCTTTGTTTCGGTTAGTGCTATTACATCTAATTTATATTCTGATATTTCCTTAATTACTTCCGTTGTGATTCTTGGTCTTTTAGCATTAGTAAGTTTTTAGAATGAGTGAGGAGCTGGCCCACTGCATCAACCCCCAACCTGGAGGACCAGGTAATTTTTTTTCAGGTTGTCTTCCTTAAATTTTAACAAATCAATGTTTCACTACAAGGCAGTAGTTTACCTGTTGGTCCGCGGGAGGTATTTCATTTCCCTCCTACCACCCATATCTGGGAGGCTTTCCACTAACCGCCACCAGGGAACGCGCCCTCTATGGGTTGCAGGTCCCCTCGAAGAGGAAATAAAAAACCGAACTGAACAAAGTAAAAAAATTATAACATGTTTAAATTCTATATGGTGGGATAAACATCTTTGGAACGATGCCAAAAAATATATTGGTAAAATGTTAGTTGAATCTGTATTAAACTACGGAAGTGAAATATGGGTAACGAATGCATATTATAGAAAAAGAATTTTGGCCGTAGAAATGGATTATTTGAGACAAAGTGCTAGAGTCTCCCGCTTGGACCACATTAAAAATGAAGAAATTAGGCATAGAATGGATGCTGAAGAGACAGTATTAAGCAGAATAGAAAGTAAGAGTTTGAAGTAGGTTGGTCATCTGATGAGAATGGGCGAAGACAGATGGCCTAAACAAATTTACCAGTGGAAACCTCCAGGAAGAAGAGGAAGAGGTAGACCAAAAAGAACTTGGGACAACGAAGTAATGGAGGTCATGCACAAGAGGGGGTCGAGCACTGAAGACGCACAAGATAGAAGGCTTTGAAGGATTGGCACAGGAAGACGGCAGTAGCTGTAGAATCCTGAATATTATATATATATATATATATATATATATATATATATATATAATATTCAGGATTCTACAGCTACTGCCGTCTATATAATATATATATATATATATATATATATATATATATATATATATATATATATATAATATTTTATTCCATTTCAGTATACGTTAGATTATATAGGCTACCATAATATAACTTGGCTGTATATCATAGGGCCTACGCCATGCACCAATGTATCACATGACATATCATGCCATATCTCAACATATTAAAATATTTATTTTCGAATAGGCAAAATATTTGAACATCAATTTGATATACTATGTAGGCAGAATGAAGTTTTTTAAACCGTACTGTAGCATAATGACTGCAATGCTATCGGATACACAGAATTTTTGTAATATAGCTCGAATTGGATATTGAAAATTATCCCCTGAAAATGCTCTTTTACGTTCGCGTAGCAGTAAAAGAAGTGAAACAATACTCATAGGAAGCACCTGTATAATCCACTATATCTACGGTACGAACGAAGATATTATGAAGATAACGTGGAAACCCTAGAAAAGATGACGAGGACAATTTTTAAAGGAGACGGAATAGGCTGTGAAGACTAATCCATGTCTCTAGATGATGATCATGATGGCGATGATGGAATATGATGAAGAAAGCATAAATGAAATGATTATCACAAAATGATGAAGAGTCAGAATTGTTTTCTCATTTTCAAGATATTGAATCCTACCTAGCTCATATCGTCACGTGAATGCAAGAACTAGGTAACTCGAAATTTGCGGTTTTTTAGTTACCTCTTTTATAGCATAGCAAAAATCGCACAAAATGTAATGCAAGAACTAGATAACTGATCGAACAATACTAGCGACATCTATTTTCCAATATAACAAATAAGTACAAGAAAACGAGACATTTTCCTTAGTGCAATAAATAAGTAAATAGGCAATGTCACAAAATATGAAAATTCAAGTTACCTAGTTCTTGCATTCAGGCGACGATATATTCAGTGATTATTTGTAACATATTAAGTCATAAATATGATATAGCCTATGTCTGATCACATTTTGTATGAAATTTCGGTCAGTTTATGGGACCGGTGCCCACCTTACTTCGTAATTTATTTGGACTGCTACTGTAGGTAGCGAAATCCGGTTCCAAGAGACCCATAACCGTGCTAACCACACGAATCCGCTGTCCTGGTTAGATTATCGTTCACCTCTGCTAAGGCTTGTGAACGTAAGGATAGTAATTGGCCTTGGGTCGTAACGGGCTTTTCGTGCCATGATTTATTTTTTTATTCAATTTATTAATTTATTTATTTATTTATTTATTTATTTACTTATTTACTTATTTATTTATTTATTTATTTATTTATTTATTTATTTATTTATTTATTTATTTATTTATTTACTTATTTATTTATTTATTCATTCATTTATTTATTATATAACTTATTAGAAAAGAAATGCAATACCATATTATAAAACAAAGTAGAACTGTTAGAGCTTCTGAAGATGACATGTTAACACGATTAAAGAATACATGTTAATGGACCAAGGAGCATTATTGATGACATCTGCACCAACCTGAATGAGTGAAAAGAGAGATAATAATATCAATATTTATGATAGTCTATGCTGAATATTCACAAACGGTAATGGTTTAGCCACGCTTTGTGCAGAATTGCTTTAGTTCCGTCTATGAAACAGGAATCAAGTCATCCAAGCACACACAACAGTGGCGGTTCCCCGGGGGAGGAAAGGGAGGAACGTCCTCCTCACATTTTTCTTCTTTTGAAAGTATATGCCATATAAAATATGTGCCTTGAAATTCGAGGAAGATTCGATAATTTTTAAGTTCGCAGCTATAAGAATATCTCCGTTGATGGAGTTATAAACGACGTGCGCTCATGTGCAGCGCGAAAACTGTGAGAAGGGTGCGAGATTGTTTGTGAGGAGGAAAGTCAATCCTTTCCTCCTTTACTACAGTTAATACACATAGACTACAGTGCACTAGCGGCCAGAGAAAGAAGCAGAATTTTAAAGCAAGTAAATGAATGGGTAAGGAGGAGATACTCCTCTGATTCTGCACATGGGCGGGAAATAGTGTAGCAGACAGAAACCGACTGGTCGTGCAGCAAGTTCGCTACAGCTGCCATCTAGCGATGTTGCATTCAACCAGACTATAACACATAGGACGCACAATTACAGTTTTAACGCAGAGAATGACACCATATAAACTTTTTTAAAATTATAAATAAAATATTATTCATTGCACTTTATATAGGTCTAGGCTACTATTCATGGTTTGAAACTTTCGAGGATATTTGAAAGTTAAGTCGGGTTTATCTAAAACAAAGAAATAGTAGTTCTACGATGGTATCGCAGATATTTTTGCCCCCCTGAAATTCATTTCCATTCATTGTCTACTAGACAGGGCAACAGCCAAGTTGTCAGTTTTGTACAAATATATTTGAAATTGAAAGTACTTCTAACTACATTATTTTTAACATAAAAATGAATCGGCCGCCGGCAGCTCACTTAAATCTTAAATCCTCAAACTATATTTGAACAATAAGCAAAGCATGTGCTACTGAACTTGTAAATGCACATGTGTCAACACAGATGACATGGGTGGGTGCAGTGTTCTCGCTTTCCTAACAGATTATTTCCCATTTCCACTTCCGTAAAATGATTCCGGTTACGTGTTAGTAGCTAGTCTCTTCCAACACGTGTGTTACTGTAGTGTGCGCGAAAAATGCTGCGAGGGTGTGAATTTTCTTGTAATTATTAATTTGTGCAAATTATTCAACAATGAATGGAAGTGAAAACATTATATTTTGGACAATTTAGGAAACTCAGTTTACAAGAACTGATTATTACTATACAAAATAAAGGTCAATCCCAACATTACCTAGTCTGTTTCATTCAAGAAGTTGTAATTTTGTGTTGTTAATTGTTAACTTCTTCCCTCCTCTTAAGAAATATGCAGGAGTTGCCACTGACACACACACAAAAAATCTACACAATAATCAGAAATAATGTAGGTAAAATAAATGTCATCACAGACCGTATTTATGAAGAGTCGCAGATGCCTCTAACGCTGTAACGTCCTTTCAATGTCTTACCATTTCATACCTTATGCTGAGTATCTTAAGTGCGAGTAATAATCAAATTTCCACATAACGTTCTTCTTTAACTTTGGAAAGCTGTTCAGAGACAACGAGGTAGTAATTACACGCGTTAATGAACCATTAGGATTGAGTAGAATTGCTGGGAACACGCAAGTACTTCGGGAAAACCTACCAGCTTGTTAAACATTATATTTGCTTTTTTGTTGAAAAGAGACTTACTATACTTATTTACTTTGTTCATAACAAATGTCACATAATTTGCTACAACTGTTATCAATATTATTATTATTATTATTATTATTATTATTATTATTATTATTATTATTATTATTATGATTATTATTATATCTCACTGAGCATGTAGACAGGTATGATAATATTTATTCATTTCTCAGGAGGTATTTGTCTAGACTTATCGTTGGAAATAACGAAATGCAGGTTTTAGAATGATTTGTGAGTGATATTGTGTCGTGGATATTCTTACAGCTTATCTTAAAAGTTGTGGCTGTTAATTTCCCCTGATAAATGAAAAGGATCTTTATTCGGAAACGCAGTATTCATTACATATTATCTTAATCTTCTTCTCTTAACACATTCTCACTAAGTTCCCATCCTCATTTGTTAACTTACATAGGCCTATCTACTTAATTTCTCAAGAAAATTGGAAAAAAATTTTGACAACTTCGTTAAGCGTTTATATTTATGAACTTTAAGTTATTTACCTACTATTATGAGAGGTTACTGTCACTACTATTACTACTACTGCTACTTCGTCAACCATCGGAGGTACGATTACCAATCCTTTGTTAAAATGTTTCCAAATGATTTATTGAAAACGATAAATGTGCGAAATAAATATGTGATATGAAGAAAATATCTCACTCAGTTTAATATCTAGGAATTTTATTTGCAACCGTTTTAATAATAAAATTTGCAAACATTCAGGTGAATATTCCAGTGAAGTCATTACCTAATTAAAATATTAAAATGTTTTAGATTGATAATACTAATAATAATTATTGTAGAATGGAATTCACATTTTCCTTTTTAAATCAAATTTCATTAATGTTTTCTTACAGTTAGTTAATAATTCATTCATTCATTCATTCATAGATTTCTGCCCAAGAGCAGGTTTTTCACTGCAAAACCGACCATTTTTTAATTTTCCCTATTTTCCGCTTCCTCTTAGTCTCCGTATATGATCCATATTTCTTAATCTTGTCTATCATCTGATATCTTCTTCTGCCCCGAACCTTATTCCCGTTCACCATTTTTTCCAGTGCATCCTTCAGTAGACAGTTTCTTCTTAGCCAGTTCTTTTTTTTTTCTTCCTTATCTGTTTCAGAGTTATTCTCTCTTCACACACGCACACTCTCTGTAGCACAGCTTCATTTCTTATTCTGTCTGTCCATTTCAAACGCTCCAGTCTTCTCCATATCCACATTTCATATGCTTGTAGTCGTTTCTCTTCACATAATGTCTATGTAAAATAACTACCAAAATTATTGCATTTGAAACTGTAGAGTATAAAAAGTGTATGAAAAATATAATTTGTGGCGAAACGTTCTTACGACTGCAGAAATCCAATCGCTCTTCTGTTTAACAGGTTAAGGTTTAATTTAATTTAAAGCATGTACAGTTAAACTTATTGCAAATATTGAACGGATGCCTAAAAATGTGTATGTTAACTTGATTGCCGAAAATAATCGAAGAGATAGGACTCATTACTAACCAAGTTCTCTTCTAAATCAGTATTAATTTTTTAATTTTTTACTTTTTAATAATAGCTATATCTAAACACTATAATTGTGTGAAATAAATATCTGAAATGAAAGACATTTATCAATTAAAACGTAATGTTGTCAATTTGTTACAAAACTCGAGCGCTGTAGGCCTACTTGACAAGCCTAGAAACATATACACTCTGGTAGAAAGGATTAAAATTTAAAAAATTGCATTTATTGTATTTCATTCTGAATGTAGTAACAGTTTTTATTAGTAGTTGAAGGTAATAAATTAATTAAGATCATTCTAGTCACCGGCGCAGCTCAGTCAGCCGAGACGCTTACCTGTCTATTCAAAGTTACATTCTATTGCGTTAATATGATCATTATATTACTGTTATTAAATATTTCGTTTATTTAAAAGGCAAATATTTTATGAATGCTAATGTCTTTGTAAGTAGGCCTAATATTCGTATACTGGTATCATAACTTGAAAAAAAAAACCTATGTTATACTTCTTTGTTCTAGGTATTCATTGTCACCTTTATTATGGTTTTAGTATAAAATATGTATTTTTTTACCTATTTATGGAAAATATTATTTCTTTCTCATTATGTTCCAGCAGACAACATTGCTTTTAGCCCTCAATGTCAATTTTTTTTCGAAAAGGCCATATCTCCAAGATACATAATTTTACATAATTAAGAGGTTATACACTTAAAAAGAATTTAGATACATAAAAACAATACATATTAGTCATTATTTATATTGGTAATCTCAAATTATGTGTGGGTAATATGAATTCTGAAAAATACAGATTTTTGTTCTCCTATAAAATTTGATTTTATGAAGAAGTGGGCTTTTCCAAACAACAGATTCATTTGGGTTAGCCTAATTCTATCGTTATCTTGTTGGACTTCATACGCCGGGAACAAAACTAAATAACTGCTTAATTGATTGAGCGCTCTTTCGATCCTGAAATTTTGAGAGAGCTCAATTCACAATATGTTGAGTTTAAAATCATTTTGAATGAAATTTCAATACGCTGTTGATGTATAGCGAATGTAACACAGAAAAAAGATAAGAATAAAAACCGAAGAAAAATTAAAAATACCACATGTACACAAGAGCAAGTAGCAAGAACACTCATGTTAGTTCTCAAGTTCGTATTAGTGATATTCATACAGTTTCTGAGAGTAATCTTCGAATTTTATTACAAATGAGAAATAAGTGTGCATATTTTCTCCTTTTAAGACATTAGTAAGTCAAAAGAAGTACCTAACAGTTCTATTTAATAAGTAGTTAGATCATATTGAAATATTCGTGTCATAACACAGCCACTACGAATACTGCTATTCAAATATCGAAAGAAGTAATATATGGGAATTAGATTCGAATGCGTACCACTTCTTACCACGTGTACACAATAACAAGCAATAAGAACACTCGTATTATCTTCCAAGCTGATATTCATACACTTTCGTATATTACAAACTAGGCGTACCCGTGCGCTCCGCTGCATCTATTAGAAATAAATATAAAGTAATTACATAATTAAAATAGGACGTTTGATCCAGGGAACATTCGTGTTTGATAGAAGGATAAATCGTTTAATATGTTTTTAATATGTTACTTAATTTAAATTGTATTTAAATAATTAAAATGCGGTCATTTTGGTCCAGAGAGCAATCATTTGGTGCAATGACAAATCCTTTAACATGTTTCTTAATTGTTATTACATGCAACCATAGTTTAATGAAGATTGACATATCATTTAGTTTTAATGTGTATACTTTATATTACTTGCTATATGTTTCAGAAGTTACTGTAATAACATTGTAGAATTATGTCCATCTAGAAAAACTACAATTTCCAATGGTGAAATAATAATAAATTAATTAATTAGCTTCCGATATTACTTCCTACAAACACAGAAATATTGTCTGTAAGCTATGTTTAATAACTTTCGATTGTTGTTGTCCAAGGCCCCTTATAGACGAAGTCATTTGTTTTTATTTCAGTACAGCGCCTTAGATGGCGTTGTTATTGTAATCTAAAACTCATTTATCTCGTTAAATATCAGTCCTATCAAAATTTTGTATAGAATAAAACTTATCGGAAATTATTTTTGAAGAAACTTTTGTTATGTTATATTTTTCATGAAAATCAATAATAAGCGAGGTATTTCGATTTATTTAATTCAGGCCCCCTTATAACCCCCTTTTAAATAAAGTATTTTGAATGCCATATAGCCTAAAATCTAAGTTACAACGAACTTAATTTATATTCCAATTTTCATATAAATCGGTTCAGCCATTATCGCGTGAAAAGGTGACAAACATCCAGACAGACAGACAAAAATTTCAAAAAAGCTATTTTCGATTTCAGGGCGGTTAATTATATATGTTAGGATCAATTATTTTTGGAAAATCGAAAATTACCAGAAAAATTTCGGCTACATATTTATTATTAGTATAGATCAGAAAGAAATCTGCGTACTTTCTTGGTTTAAGAACTGGTAAGTCAAAATACGTAGACTACCTAACTACCTATTAAATAATTAGATCATAATACTAAAATAAGACCACAGCTGTGGATTAACGGTTAGCATGCCTGAGCGTGAAACATGTGGGCTCTGGTTCAAATCCTGGTTGGGACAAGTAACCTCAACCCCTTAACAGCAATTCCTAATTGTTAAATTGTTTCTTCTACTGTCCAGAAATATACGTACTAGGCCTACTATTTCACCTCATGATTCAATCATCATCATCATCATCATCACCATCATCATCATCATCATCATCATCAAAACAACGGATTTATTCGGTTTATTTATTTATTTATTTTTATTTTTATTTATTTTTTTTTTGCTGTTATTTATACTCGCTTTAACATCTCCGGTTCATATTGCGTGTTAATCTTTTGGATAAAATCCGATGTACTATTGTTGAGACTGGGTCTTTTGTTGTTGAACTAGATGGCGTCTGTAGATACAGTATATTACTGATTTGTTATGAATATAATTTGGTGATTAATGAGGCCGGTAATACTCAAGGATGTTGTGGCCCGAATTTCTTGGCATTTGCCTTAAGGTTGAGGGAAAGCCCTGAAAAACCTCAACCAAGAAATTCAACCCGACCGGGAATCAAATCCTGGCCTATGCTTAAGAGACCAGCAGGTGGTCGTTTTTTATTTATTTTCTGTTGGATTTAGTTCATACTTATTGTAGACTAAATAAAATATAAATTAAAGTCATAAATGAAATGAAGAAGATCGAGAAAATGGATTATAAAAAATTTGCTATACATAAGCCTGCCATAAATGCCACATGAAAGTACGGGACACATTTACTATCGATGACTTTTTAATGAAATTGAAGTTAAAAGTTACTGAAAATGTATTAAGTAAGCTTTAAACAACGGAGTTAACAAAAGAAAGAACACTATTGCCCTTAAACAATTCTTATTCATGTCGATTTATTGACATCATTTGACAGTACACTAGGTATTTTGTACTTACACTAATTTTTTGTCTAACAGCACCTTTTTTTGCATAGTGTATTCTTGTCTGTCGACTTCAAAATGAAACATTTGCAAATGTTTATATAAATCAAAACAAAAATAATTTCAACACTAATTTATGAAGTGAACATCAGTTAGAGAAATTATTGATTTTTATATTATAAAACAGAGTTTGAATAAAATGTAGGACTTTTGCGCGTCCTGACAAAAATTACGGGGACGCCGGACACCTAGGCCAAAAAGAAGGGGATTGTCCCATTTTTACGACATATATGGTAAGCTTATCTATAGAATGTACAGAATATTATGTGAAACGACATAAGCAGTATATTTTTCATTGTTAACCAAAAGGAAATAATATATCGATGACCTATAACTAATACCACGTATGTGATATCTCCAAAATTTTTAAGAGAGACATAAAACTGTTTATTTATTTCTACATTCTATCTATTTGAACCATAAAATGAAAAGCATAATAATGAGTAAAAATACATTTCTATTGATTATTGTGCTTTTCAGTGGTTCAAATAGGTAGAATATATAAATGCGAGTAATAAACAGTTTTAGGTCTCTCTTGAAAATTGTGGAAAAATCGCATACCTTGTATTAGCTTCAGGTCATCGATATTACGATACAAGGTTGGGAAGTACTTTTTACAAAATCGAGGAAATTTAAAAAAAAAAAAAACAAAAAACAAAAAAAAAACATGCAGAGCGAGTTTTTCAGTTTCCGAGATTTTGTAATGCACTTCACAAACGTGTGTTCTACAACATTTCTTGCACGATCATATTTTTAAAATTGCAAATACAATATATTTTGCATTGAAAATTTAGAGCAATACTATTCCAAAGCATTCGCAGAACTTTACTGTAATGATAATTAAGTAACAATAAGTACACTGTAATGGATCTATTTCAGTATAGTTTTATGTTATGAAGAATGGTTTCCTTAGCAACAAGTTTCTGTGTGGGAATTCTAAGTTTCAAGTCCTAACAATAATAACTGTAAATACAACAAAAAAAAAACACGATCGTGTAAAAGCGAATAATACAATACCGAAAAAGAGGTGATTTAAACAACTTAAATCACATCAAATTACGAAATTTTAAGCTTAAATCATGAAATTAAATTTTGTTCTTTCATGAAAATTGTTTTTTCTACATTTCGAGTGTGCGTTCCGAATTTCTTTTTCCTGTGGATATATAGTTATCGTCTTCTTTTTTGGAATCCCCTTGTTCAAAAGATGTAACTATATGATCAATATTTAATTTTTGGTAACTTTTGTTTTCGATTTAGCTGAAAATCTCTAGAGCTCTATTTAAGGAGATGACACAAAATTTCGCTTTACAGCAAAGGGATTTAAACGGTTGTCTTCTTGTTATTTTACAAATGCTGTTGAGACAATCATGGAGAGAAGCAGCTGCTAGAACACGTGTTTGTCCGTTATATCCTTTAAAACGGTAGCGAACTGTGCATTCGGTCTGGTGAACAAGAGATCTTGCCACTGTGCGAAAACCGCTCTGACCACTAAATTAGAGTGTAAAACGTTGGGTAACTATGTCCAAAGAGAAGATTAGGAGTGTAGAAGGAGAGAGGAAGGAGAAGAAGAAGGATCTGAGAGAGAGATTCCACAAACGAGGAAGCTATGTGACAGTTGTGTGGGGCCGCAGGTCTGACGGACGGACGAGGCAGATTGTTTGGACGTGCCGCTCCTATTACACACGTCTACTCATCATGGAGCTTTGTAGCTGGCAGTCAACCAGCTAATGTCTCTCTCTCTCACTGCTTTCATTGTAAATGAAGCTTCTCTCCCAACAACCTTCACGACTAAAATATAGTTGGAGTCCCCTTACGTGACCTCACCTCTTCCATATAACGGTTTAACAAAATCTAGAGGAGGGGGACGGCTCAATCTAAAATTGTGGCTATTGTAGCAGCCTTGTTTGAGTGAAAGACATCGATTCTATCCTTTGGTGGTGACACAGGAAACGCACACGTTTTTATTCGCTTCTGATTGCTTTTAGAGCTGACTTTCCAAGAAAGAGTATTGAGATCGCATGGATCTGCAGGCTGTGTGAAGTCCAACATGAAACGGGAGTGACAGACTTGAGGCACAATCCAATCCATGATGAAATAAATCCCGCCGACTTTTAGTTGACTTTTGAAAGCTGAGACTAAATTAAATGGGGTGAAATCAGCCACATTTTGTATTTTCTACAAAATAGAAGATAGAGATACACTTCGATTCTTGTGAGTTTTATAAACCACATTCTTAGTTTCGTATGCAAAACGTCTGTAAATATGTCTGAGATTAGATATTTTATGTGAAATTTCTCTCTTATTTATTTATTTTTTATTATTTGTCCGCTTGTCCGTCTGTCCATCCGCCCTTCCGCATGTCTATCCTACCATCGAAATAATAAATGTTATGTTCTATTTAACGACGCTCACAACTGCCGAGGTTATATCAGCGTCGCCGGTGTGCCGGAATTTTGTTCCGCAGGAATTCTTTTACATGCCAATAAATCTACTGACATGAGTCTGTCGCATTTAAGCACACTTAAATGCCATCGACCTGGCCCGGGATCGAACCCGCAACCTCGGTCATAGAAGGCCGCCCATCTCATTCACTCATATTATTCATTCCCTCTCATTACATTCCATCTCATTCCATTTCCTACAACTCATTTCATTCCAACTCATTCCATCTTATTCCATTTCAAATATATATTTCCGACTATTTCATTGAACTCATTTAATTTCATTCCATTTCATGTCATCTCATTTAACTTCAAATATCTAATTTCATTCCATCTAATTTCATTTCATTTCATCTCATTTTATTTCATCTCATTCCATTTCATTCCATATTATTTCATTCATCTCATTTCATTTCATCTTATTCTATTTCATTCATTTCATTTCATTTCATTTATCTCATTCCATTTCGTTAATCTAATTTCATTCCATCCTATTCCATTTCATTCATCTCATTTCATTTTTTCATCTCATTCCATTTCATATATCTCATTTCATTTCATTCATTCAATTGCATTCATCTCATTTCATTTTATTAAACTCATTTCATTTCAACTTATTTCATTTCAAATATCTAATTTCATTCCATCTAATTCCATTTCATTCCATCTCATTTTATTTCATCTCATTCCATTTCATTCCATCTTATTTCATTAATCTCATTTTATTTCATCTTATTCTATTTCATTCATTTCATTTAATTTATCTCATTCCATTTCGTTAATCTAATTTCATTCCATCCTATTCCATTTCATTCATCTCATTTCATTTTTTCATCTCATTCCATTTTATATATCTCATCTCATTTCATTCTTTCAATTGCATTCATCTCATTTCAGTCCATCTTGTTCTATTTCATTCATCTTATTCCATTTTATTCATCTAATTCCATTCTATGTTATTCCATTTCATTCATCTTTTTTCGTTTGTTTCATCTCATTCCATTTTATTCCATTTATCTCATTTAATTTAATCCATTCAATTTTATTAATCTCATTCTATTGTATTAAACTCATTTCATTCACCTCATTTCAATTTATCTTATTTCACTTCAAATATCTCATTTCATTCCACCACATTTATTTTCATGTCATTCCATTTCATTTATCTCATTTCATTTCAGTCATCTCATTTCATTCCACTTTATTCCATTTCATTCATTTCATTTTATTTCATCTTATTTCATTTTATTCATCTCAACCCATTTCAATCATGTTATTCTAATTCATTATTCACATTTCATTTCATTCTATTTCATTCATCTCATTTCATTTCATCTCCTTCCATTTCATTCATTTATATTTTCTTTCCAATTGTACGAAGTAGGCCTATAGAGAGAAACGATTGTGTTACTGCAAAACAATCTGATTGAAGATACGAAGGAAGTCGTTGTCTGTCTGTCTGTACCTATACAACGGTCCCTTGTAAACTAATGAATAGATTTTGTTCATTTTCAATATGTACGATATAATTAATATGGGAGTGACGGACATGAAAATGTAATATTTTATGACATTTAATGAAATAAATGCTGGCAATCTTTCGCTAATTATTATTTTAATTTTTCTTACCCCGATGGCAGTCAGCTGGAGGACGAGCGTGTAAACGGATGGACAGACAAATCGCAACGACGCGCTTTGGCTCTGTACCTTGCACGTGCTTTACTAGAGACGTCAGGAGTCAAATCTTTCTCCGCGACCACTTTAATGTGTAAGTAAAGAACTTGTAAACTTAGTAACAGAATGATATATGGGCCAGATAAAAGGTTTTCCAGTTCAGTCTCTGACGTAAAATGAGATTAGCTAAGAAAAAGGGCCGTGAATTTTCTTGGGATAGTTTGTTCTGCAAAATTTTTGCTACATTATAATCGTGGTAATAATTAACAAATTCTAGAAAGCGAAGATGAAAAGAAAGAAGTACAAAAAAGTTGAGGTGCACGCATTAGGAAGAGAGAGAGAGAGAGAGAGAGAGCGAGAGAGAGAGTAGGAAGAAAGAAATATAATTGCTAAATTAATACACACGTATTTGAAATTAACCAATTAATAATTAATTTCAGAATTATAAATTTTATCTCGAACAACTTAATGAATTCAATATTTATGAGCAAATTATTTCACGCTTGTTGGTAATAATAATGTCTACTGACCACGTTACAAGAGCTGTGCAGGGTGAATATGGTGATAGGTTGTGAAATTGGTGATATCAGCTACAAATTTAGATATGCAAGCTAAAAGTAGCTACAACGGTTTAGTTATTTGTGATGTGCAATCCAGCACGTATTTCTAAATAAAACCACCCAGAGAAATTGTCTTAAAATTCCTAATTATATTGTTCATCTTTATAATTATAGACGCGTAGCACATAATTAAAAAGATTGTGTTGTCTTAAAGTTAATGACACCAATGTTGTATATTTCATTGCGGGTGAGACTGTGAGGCATATCGAAATTTCTGAGGCTCGTGAATCAGATTCTCACTTGATAAGAAACAACGTGTGAGAAGTATTAGGAGTCAAAACCAAAAATCTTGTCGGTAAATACCCCGTGTCTCGCTTAGAGGGATCGAGAAAGAAGTGATAATTTCAAGTGTAAATAATGGTTTATTATAATACCTTTTCACGTAACTTGATGTAAAGATTCTTCGAATTCCGGAGAATGCTCAATGCAACTCGCTGTGTGCGCCTTGATTTGCTCTGCAGACATCTAAACGGTATTCAACCTTCCTCCAAGTGTTCTGTAGCATTTGTAGTCAGTAGCGCAGTTGCATTTGTAATGCGTTGCCTTAGTTCCTCCAAAGTGTTAGCTCTGCCTCTTTGGTACATAGCATCTTTCATGAAGCCCCAGAAAAAAAAATTCCAAAGAGGTCAGATCGGGTGACCAGGGTGGGCAGACAGGGGCTCCTCGTCTTCCAATCCACCTATTGGGGAATTTTTCACCCGTTGATGAAAAACCTATCGTGGGGGAAGTTGGTTAACAACAAAGTTCTGCATCATGTCCAGATACACATTTCCTGTGACTGTAGCCTCTAAGAAGAAGAAGCAGAAGAATAGTTAAATGCCGGTTTCTTGTGCTAGCCATGGCACGCACTGAACTTTCCGTTGTGGTGTCCACATATTTACCATAGCGTGTTTTCCTACAAAATGGCGCCAGGCTTGTTTAGTGCCTTAGTAAAAACTAACGAAAATTATGCATAAACAAACGAAAGTTACGCAAGCAGCTGTTTTCAAACTTTGTTGCATAAACTTGGACAGTTTCTCTATCTTGTCAGATGTAAATCACAACGATATCTTTAACTGATTTACCAGGTGGCCCGGGTTCGAATCCCGATCGGGGCAAGTTACCTGGTTGAGGTTTTTTCCGGGGTTTTCCCTCAACCCAATACGAGCAAATGCTGGTAACTTTCGGTGCTGGACCCCGGGCTCATTTCACTGGCATTATCACCTTCATATCATTCAGACGCTAAATAACCTAGATGTTGATACAGCGTCGTAAAATAACACAATAAAAAATTATCTGATTTTAAGTCAGCGTATTCAGAATCTCACCGGACCGATGGACAACAATGACGTCACGCTGCAGAGAAATAGGAACAAAACTGCTGGAAGTTTAGATGGCTGTCATGGCGGCTGTACAAGTTGTTGTCTGTGCTACACTAGCAAGATTTTGCGAAATTTCGTACTGTCATCTCGTTCAAAGAAAAGAGAGCATAAATAATTTATTTCTTGAACCAGTAGAAGCGGCAAATATTGAAGTAAATAAAAAAGAACAATTTAATGAGATTGTTTCTCGAAATGGTTTAATCTTAAGTGATAAAAACATATTGCAACAGAATTTAACTCGTATTTTACAAACATTGGCTTGAATATTGTATCGTCTATAAAAAAATAGCAATTTCCTTAGCAATGTAACTTCAGTAAATGCTTGTATGTATCTTTACCCCGTAACAGATGACGAAATAATCAATATAGCCAAAACTTTAAAAAACAATGTATCACCTGGTCCTGATAACATAAGCGTTAAAATACTTAAGATGGTTATAAATTATATTGCCAAACCTCTAACTCATATTTTTAATTTATGTTTCCTAAATGGCAAATTCCCAAATAAATTTAAAAATGCAATTGTGAAACCTATTTTTAAAACAGGAGACAAAAGAAATATGAACAATTATAGACCAATATCATTACTTTCATGTATTTCAAAATTACTAGAAAAATGTATTAAAGTTCGATTAATGAATTATCTTGATAAACATAATATATTAAGTGATAATCAACTTGGTTTTCGAAAAAAAATTCAGTACATATAATGCAATATATCAAGTTACTAAAAAAATTGTTAGAGAATTTGGTTAAGGTAACAAATATATTGGTATTTTCCTGGACATAAGAAAAGCATTTTATACAGCGAAACATGATATCTTAATTGAGAAATTAGACTTATTAGGAATCAAAGGTAATGCTTTAAACTTAATAAAATCGTATCTTAACGACAGAATTCAAATAACGAAAATTGACAATTATTCAAGTGAACCTTTAATTATTAATATAGGTGTTCCCCAAGGCACAGTTCTAGGCCCTATTCTATTATTAATATATATTAATGACCAGGGAACGGATTTATATGGACTAAAAATATATGAAATATGTAAATATATATGTAGTTATTTTTACCAAAATATGGAATTAAATATGGATTTTTACCAAAATATGGAATTAAATATGGACTTAAAATTATAAAAAAATGACTATGTACGTTAAATATTGGTACATTTTAATCAAACTAAACAAAAAATATAATGGACGTACCTTATCTTCCAATGTAGTTTCAACAAAACACAATTTTTATTGTCTGTTACCATAACAATAGGTTACAAACATTTCTTTCAACTGCTGAAAAGTGAATCTTCTTCTATTGTCTCTGAGGATAGATTTATACTGACTAAAAGAGCGTTCGACGTCACAAGAAGTAACTGGTACATAATTCAATTTCACAATGTCTGCTGGGGATAAGTCCAAGTTAATCTTCACTGTTGATTCACCACTCATCACAGCAACAACCTTTTGTAGTTCTTCATATCCAGGGTTTTTTGAAAGTACAGTGTCCACCTTAGCTCTTACTGCATCTGCAACTTTACCTCTACCACGATTCAGTTGTTCCACAGTACTATTTATAATTTCAAAACTTTCAGATAGTGAAAGGTGCCTATTTTGGAGACTTTTGAGCGTTTTTATGATGCATGAAAATGTATGCTGAATGTGAGCTAAGTCATTCTTCACACTTATGTCACAGGTAACTGTTTTCGCAGTATCAATTGAGACTGCATCTTCAGAGTCCAATGCAAGGAGAACATTGTTAATAGAGTCTATATGTTCGGCATAATATTCAACTGCTTCTAGCCATGTACCCCATCTAGTTAAAATTGGCTTTGGTGGCAATGGAATTTCAGGGTACATTTCTTTCAACACGTTAACTCTACTGGGAGCTTTGAGAAATACTTTTTTCACTGATGAAATCAACAAATCTACTTTAGGGAAATTGTCTCTGACCACTTCTGCCACACGATGAAATGCATGCGCCACACAAGTAAAATGAGTCAATTTAGGATATACAACAGATAATGCTTGTCCAGCTTTGACCATATAAGGGGCAGCATCGCTAATAAAGAATAACACATTATCGTACATAATACCCTTTGGCCACAGGATACCCATAGCTTCGTTGAACAGTTTAACTATAGTTTTGTTATTGCACTTTTCTAGAACATCACAATGTAAAAGAATTCGTTCAGAATATTGTTCACTTAACAAACCGATAACTACATTACCAACAAGTCTACCTTCTTTGTCGGGAGTCTCATCAATGGAAACCCAAATTGAACTATCTTTAATTTCATCTCTTATCTTCTGTATTGTCTCATCGTAGATGGATGGAGCATACGTCTTCCTAAGTGTTGACTCATCCGGGATTGTATGTTGAGTATATTTTTCAAGGAATTCCCTGAAGACCTTATTCTTTAGTTTGTAGAGAGGAATATCAGCAGAGATGAGAGAACGGCACAGGTCGATGTTAAACTCAGATCTTACATTCGATGTTGTTGGTTGTGTTAAAAACAATTGTCTCTGCTTGGAATTTAGTTGTTTGTTGGCCTGATGTTTACTAGTTGTAATGTGTTGTTGCACCAGGAACTTTTGTGTAGATGATACTGCACACTGACACAAATTACAAAATAATATTTTATTGTCAGTTGATAAACCATCTTCTTTAAATTCTGAAATGTAACTTGTTAGTTTTGATTTTAAATTGACTGAATGACGTACTTTTGGCATATTTACCGTCTTTATAGTATGATTTACAAAACTGAACCTATGTGTACTCTGACTGGCATTTAACTGTTGAGCTGCACAACTGAAGTCTGTTAAAAATTTTAAATTAAATTAATACAGTTTTGTAACTTACTTTCCCATTGTTGATAGGACTGCTAATTTTCAAATAACTCTGATGTTAAAGGGATTACTGAACATGTGTTTAAATCTCTATTGTTGAAATGTATTTTTAAAAGTTAATGGAATTTTGTTTTGTTTTATTGTTAAAGCTAATATAATATGGACTGTTTTATATGAAATATGGAAAATATATGGAAATTAACGAAAATATGTACTAAACTCTAAAATATGGAAAAATATGGAAAATAAAAGTAGGATTTTTCAACCCTACACATTGTGAAACATAAAGATAATGCAAAATATAAATTATATTAGCTTTATAAGTAAATATGTATTTACATATAAATCCTTTCCCTGTTAATGACTTATTAAAAATTGACTTACAACAATACAATGGTGTTCACTATTCTTATGCAGATGACACAGTTTTACTTTTTGGTGGAAAAACCTGGTATGATACATATAATAATTCAAATAATGGACTTAAATTAATAAAAAAATGGTTTGACAAATTATCTTTCTATCAACGCAAATAAAACCATAATTATTCCATTCTCATTATCTGAAAAATGTAACAAACCTCCTATATCTATATTAAGTATTAAATTACATAATTCTGATTGTTGTCTTATACAGTGTAAATGTCCGATTATTAAAGAGTCCTCTGAAGTTAAATATTTAGGCATAACTTTCGATAATCATTTAAATGGAACCAACACATTAATTACCTTTGTAATAAATTACGTAAAATAGTATATTATTTTGTTTTATTGAGGAATTACTTGTCAATAAGTTTATTACGCACAATATATTTAACTTTATTTCAATCGGTAATTATGTATGGAATTATAGGATGGGGTAGCTCATTTAAATCCAATTTTAACCCACTTTATTTATTACAGAAGAAAATAATTAAAATATGTCTTCATAAACCTATTGATTTTCCATCTGAAAATTTGTTTCTAGACTTTAATGTACTTAACGTAAGACAAATGTATTATATTGTATTAATAAAATTCATACATAAAAATTGAAAATTAGTCTGTGCCGGTACTGTTTCACATTGTATGTGGTGAGGCGATAGTAGCGATCCTAGTGGTTAGCAACTATCTATGGGTGCATATTTACTACGTATTGAGCTTCGTGAGTGTGTATACTAGACTGTGGTTTAATCATGTTTTATGAAATGTTACTATAACCTGGTATGACCTTTTGAGTTTACGGTAACGTTTAAATTTTATTAACGCTTCCATTGCATTTAATTTTATTTTGAATGAGTCCTTAGATTTGGTGTTTACAGATTTCCTATGTCCCTTCTGTCATATTAGAAAATCTTACACGGGTTTGTTTGTGGAGGATGAATAGGTAGAGCTCCTAAACGTAGCTGAGATGATAAGTTATTCTTTTTTTTTGTAAGAATAAAATTTCCTTCATCATATTTTACTAAGCTGTGTTGAAAAGAGTGGGTGAAGAAAGAATGATGCTGAAACTGATTAGGAAGAGAAAAGGGAATTGACTGAGTCACTGGCTGAGAAGAAACTGCGTATTGAAGGATGCACTGGAAAGAATGGTGAACGGGAGAAGAGTTCGGAACAGAAGATTTCAGACGATAGACGACATTAGCCTAAGATACATGAATCATATGCGGAGACTAAGTGGAAGGCAGAAAATAGGGAAAATTGAAGAATGCTGGGTTTACAATGAAAGACGAGCCCTTGGGCAGAAAACTATGAATTAATTAATTAACCACATAGCTATTCATAGTTTATTTCATATTACATAAAACAAATAGGCTTACACATTTTATATTATAATGATCTCTAGTATGTATTTATATTTACGGAAATCAGAATTTAAAATCAATATGAATACTTAAATGTATTTCATTGGCGCGACAGCCCATGAAGGGGCAAGGCCTCTCGTCTACATACCTCAGCAGAGGTCCAACCAGAACGGAGATATCGAGTGGTTAGCACAATGATTCCACAAACCTTTATAGCTGATTTCCGCAACTGGATTTCGCCACATATCGTAGCTCCCTAAATTCATTACGATACTAGGTGGACACCAGTTCCATTCCCTGGGTGAAACTTCATGAGAAAATTCCTTCTTTATGAGGACTCCAACCAATGCTCATTACGTTACGCGAGTGCCAGACATGATGCCCTAAACCACGACGCTACGGCGAGATACTCCCGAAATACATTAGTAACTTAATTTATAATAATACTCATCACTAGAGAGAATCTTATCTCCTTAATCAGAGTATTCGATGTGGTTTCCAACTCTATTTAAAACAGTCCGAAGTGTTTTCCGAAGCTCTTTAATAGATGGCATGATATTCTGTCTTTCGATATAATATCGAACGTTTTATGGCGGTATCAAATTTTTTAACTCTTCATAGAATTCAGTTGCAAGTTTACTTCTAGTAGTTTTTATGTTTAGCTGTGTTAGTGTTGTGTAATATACGCTGTAACATGGAATTTGGGGTGATGTGCAGTCAAAAGGTAAAAAACTTCTGTTACTTGATGGTTTTTAAGTACGTAGGTTCAGCTTTTCCGTGAGCACGACTCGCCCCGGTCTTTGCTTGCCGATTCAGTTGAATTGATCATGTCCGACATGTAGGAAGTAGTTAGCCAGCCTGGAAAACTGTCGTTCTTTGTAAGATTTTCGAACTTCATAAACGTCGCGATTTAGCGAATGGTGAAATTATGTGACGGAGTGTGTACAGGAAGTGTGGAGCACATTTAAACACAATGGGTGAGTTTTTGTTTTGGATTTTTTAAAATTGTATTTGCTTCTTGATTTCAAACTTGATATTTGAGATATTCGCAGTTATATATTATGCGAATGTGATGGTAGGATTATAACAGAGAGTAAAGAACATAACAATCATGAGCTTTATGACGAGAAAACAACTGCTAAAAGTTTATGTTGTTGCAAAACGGAAAACTATAGACAACATAAGTTTATAACACTTAAAATCATTAGAGCAAGTGTTATGAAATTTCGGAACCCTGGTAGAACGATGTAAAAGCATAGGAAGTGTATTTAGGTCAAAGTTATGCGAAAACATTCTATCAGCATCAGTGAAGTGTTCACCGCGGTTGGTCAAACGAGTCCACTGTTCTTGTAAGTAAATCAGAGGAGAATTTGTTGATTTTCGGCACATCTAATAACCTTAAAATTTTAAGGGACTCACAAATTCTTTACAGGAACGAAGCATGTGAATATTGTCCGAAACCACCAACGCATTCAAGCCTTTGATTCACACTTAAGCGAATGAATTTATTTTTTTTCACCCTTCAGTGATAATTTTTATTCAAGTATCAATGTCAATAAATCTTCATTAAGTGCAATATTATAAAGACTAATTTCTGCACTATTGCGTTACCACGTTAAGGTACAAATGTATTTACATCTTTGGCTCCTAGTCGAGTCATACGTATCGAAAACGAAAACAAAATTGAGTGCCGACGCCAATTTCGCACAGAAAATAAAGGAAGAAGGTTGCTGTGAAAGCGGTGGCCGGCGGAGACATACGGAAATCTGTGGCAGGTTAGTTTAGTTAGGCTTGGCTTTTCTTATGCCTGGCATATACGAATGTATGCCAGGTTAGGTTAGTTTTAGGCTTTTGGTTTGTCTTGCATGTATATGAAACTGTGACAGATTAGGTTAGGTTAGATTAGTTTAGGCTTTTGGTATACCTTGTATATACAAATTGACAGGCTAGACTAGGTTAGGTTAGTTTACGATTTTGGTATGTTTTTCATATGCTCACAGTTGTCTAAGAATGTGCCTTTTCTTGCTATCCGCCATAATTTAGTACAACGCTCTTGCACAGATTTACCATATAAATTAGACCTCCCTACGGGTTTAGTAAATGGAAAAAAAAAAAATGCTCGGGATTCTTTTATTACAGGCTACGCTTAATTTTCGTAAAGTTTACAAACGATGACGTCACAACATGGCCGACGTAAAACAATAAACGTAAATAAAACTGTCTAAAAACTAATAATTGCACATAATTTCACGATACCTCATTGTGGGACAGAACCATTCGCTATTATTGAAAAAAAAAAGGAATTCACCAAAACAAGTTCACAATATCCCATTGTGGAATACAACCCATCCGCTCTTACTGAAAATAAAATACCAACACAATCCCATAGGCGAATTTTCGGCATCTCCCCACGGTATACACGGGAGAGAAAACGCACTTAAATCATTGAATTCACAGTATTCGGCTTCACGTCACTCAGATATTCCCTCATTTCATTTACTGTATTCCATAGATCTTATATTAGCAATGTAGCTTTAAGATGTGGAACACGACAACATTTTATAAGATTGAAATTGCAATTTTTACAATATTTACAATTTAAATTTCGATAAATATTATCCTTATTTTTAACTGAAACCAAAAAGAGGTATATTACTGTTAATAATAAAATTGAATTAAATATTCCAGTTAAGGAAATGTGTAGAACAAGCAAATGAAATTATAGATCCAATGGATGATACTACATTTCAGGCTGTATAAGCGAGTTGTTGATTAAATTTTTTCAATTATAGTTTATTTTTACTTAAAGGTTATATTATTAATTTATAAAAATTAAAGAGAAGAGATAATTTTATTATACACTAGTGGTCAATGCCTTAATTTTTTCTTAGTTGCCCCGTATTTTACAATTTTTTGGCGAGGTGTAATAAGATGAGGTGAGGTCGAGGATTCCCAACAGATTACCTAGCATTTGCTCTATAATTGAGGAAAACCTCGGAAAAAATCCAACCAGGTAATCAGACCAAACGGGGATGAAGTGAAGTGAGGCCGAGGACTCGCCATAGACCACCCGGCATCAGTCTCACGGTTGGGGAAAATCTCGGAAAAAACTAACCAATTAGACCAAAGGGGGGGGGGGATCCAACCCAAGCCCGAGTGCAGCTCAGTATCACTACGCCAGCGAGTCTGCCGACTGAGCTACATTGGTGGCTCTAATAAGAATATGCAGTACATAGCCAATCAGATTTGAAATTTACAAACCCAACCGATTATTCTTCAGTTGAGGTATAAAATATAACACATAACAAGTAAGTTAATTCAATTTAAAAGCACAAAAAATTGAATCATATGAGATACACAAAAATTGATAATGCATATCATGCAAATTACTTAAAATTACAAGCATAAAAATTCATCAGTTGAGCTATACAGATTACTATTCAATTTATAGCATATACAGTTTATCAGCCAAACTATACAAACATATACAATACATAGTAAACAAATTAATTCAATTTACAAACATACTTTCGTGAAGCTATACAAAATTGTGCAATTCATATTATAATTATAAACAGTTCATCAGACTTGTATTCAATTTACAGCACATAGAATCATCAGTTGAACTGTACTGACTACTATTCAATTTACAGCATATAAAATTCATAAGTTAAGATAAACGAAAATATACAATAATAGTAAACAGATTAAGTCAATATATAAACATATTTTAGATGAGCTATACAAAATTATACATTTCATATCAAGTAGAATAATTCAATTTACAAGCATAAACAATTCGTCAGTTATGAATGACGTATGAGTATGTAGAAATTTGGTTAATTCTTTTCTAAACATTTTCTCATGGTCCTTCAAAGTTTTAAGATAATTAGGCAATGCATTGAAGACTGTAATACATGAAAAATGAACTCCTTTTTTATAACAGCATAGACTAATAGATGGTACATGCAGATATAATGTATGTCTTGTATTAAAATTATGATTATGTTTGTCTCATGACCAGACTATTGTACGAAATAAATATATAAAAATTGGAGATTTATCCTTCGGAGAAGTGGAAAAATTCAAATATCTTGGAGCAACGGTAACAAATTAATATAAATGACACTCGGGAGGAAATTAAACGCAGAATAAATATGGGAACTGCCTGTTATTATTCGGTTGAGAAGCTTTTATCATCCAGTCTGCTGTCAAAAAATCTGAGAGTTAGAATTTATAAAACAGTTATATTACCAGTTGTTCTGTACGGTTGTGAAACTTGGACTCTCAATTTGAGAGAGAAACCGAGATTAAGGGTGTTTGAGAATAAGACCTTTGGGGAGGCTGAGTCGTAGAGGAAGGATAATATTAAAATGGATTTGAGGGAGGTGGGTTATGATGGTAGAGACTGGATTAATCTTGCACAGGATAGGAACCGATAACGGGCTTATGTGAGGGCGGCAATGAACCTGCGGGTTCCTTAAAAGCCATTTCCCTCGTTCGTATATCAAATTAGATGACATGAAAATAGGAGAGGCTATAGAACAGGAATCTATTGAACCTCTAACAATTAAACAGAAATGAGTACCAAGGAGTTCCCCTTGGGGATGAAGATGGCAAGCACGTAGGGCTGACATCCTGCTGCTACTGATGCTGATTTTCCAAAAGGTTGGAAGTCTCATCGTCTCTCTATCTTTTAACCTCAATAGCTTATAATATGTTTATCCTTGACTTTATAAGGCAATAGTAAGAGAAGTAGCCACCGGCGTGGCTCAATCGGTTAAGGCGCTTGCCTGGCGGTCTGAAGTTGCTCTCGGACGCGGGTTCGATCCCCGCTTGGGTTGATTATCTGGTTGGGTTTTTTCCGAGATTTTCCCCAACCGTGAGGTGAATTCCAGGTAATCTATGGCGAATCCTCGGCCTCATTTCGCCAAATACCGTCTCTCTATCACCTGTCTCATCGACGCTAAATAACCTAGTAGTTGATGGAGTGTTGTTAAATAACCAACTAAAAAATCTAAGAGAATTAAAATTATAGAAAACAGGAAACTTGCAGCCAGAATCTGTTCCAAAATTCGGTGGGACAGTCAAGTAACTTAAAATAACAAGAAATTGGTTAATTAAAAATATGAAAAAGAAGCATGGTGAATGACAATAAGAATCCAAGATGAGATAATGACTATGAAAGCACAGTCTATTATATACAGTCACGAAGCTGAGTTTTGAGGGTGCTAGAAACAATAGACTGTGACGGTACTATTTTGCATTGCCAGTAATGAGACGATATTAGCGATCGTAGTGGTGAGCAACTAATTTTTGCATATTTACTACGTATTGAGCTTCGCGACTGTATATACTAGACTGCGATGAAAGTTCGTTTGTTGAAGCATGACTAATTCGTTTGTAAATTGGAGAATAAATTATTTAGAAATCAAATGGGTTATACAGAAACAGTGTTTTATAGAACGGAGACAAAAGTCTCAAGTTGTGATACTTGTGAAGAATATGGATAATCGTAAAGACTGAAATTAATTTATAAGCGTACGTCACAAAACGAAGAAAAATCTGGGAGCGATTAAAGAAAGAGCGACAAAAAAAGGTTTATAAATTGACAAGTTAGTATGAATAATACCGTTAGCGAAAGGTTCCGGAAAGATGTCGGCTACAGTTGTAACCCGTTCACAAAAAGTAGACCAGAAACGATTTCAATAATTCCTAGTTTTTCCTTTAATTTCAACCGAATTTACCGTAATCTGTAGTGAAATGAATTCTTTAGCTGCTTACTTACGGTAGATCTTACTAATGAAATGATCTTCAATATTACAGTTTTTCAGGCAACCATTTGAAATATAATCATCTACAATCTACATAATAATCGCAGCCGAACTCTAAATAGCCTACTCTTTGTGTTTCTGTATCTTTGTACTTCGAAAAATCAGTGTAGTGAAACTGTTCATTTTGAAAGCAATATCATATATATCAGTTTTACATTAGTTTTCTGCTATTTTTATGTTGGTTACAGAGAGAGAATAACATTGCGAAGAATTTTGTAATTAGTGTGATAAGATTTGATATAATTACGAGGACTTCGTAATTAGTATGATAAGTTTCGAGCCAAGGTTACAAATATTGTTACATATTTTTTTAATTAATGTAGAACCAAAATTACATGAAATACTGGAACCTCGTCTCCTTATTATCACTATTAGCATTATCATTATCATTTTCATTAACGTAACAACAACCATTGTAAGGGTAGAGCTTTAAACCTATCGTATTTCGTATTTCTACAATTAAGCTAAATGAAGTGATCTTTTCGCCTCTTCTTTGAACGCCCGACTCTCCGTTTATCCTAATTTATACAGTCAATTCTAATAGAATTAACTCTGAAAATTTTTCACAGTAATTCCTGCTTTACCCCTTATAAACCGCATTGCTTCTGTCTCCTCACTTTTTGGCCCGTTAAAAGAAATCTTCGACTCGTATGCATAACATATTAATGTACGTAATGTAATATATTTATGTACAAATGATGTACGTACGTATAATAAAATGTTTTGGAACCAACACAATTTCATTTCAGCAACTAATGATTTCGCCTACCTCGGATGGGGTATTTACAGTGCAGCATAGGACAGATTTAGGACGTACAGCACACTAAATAACGTTATAAATAATATATACACGTTAAAATGACACAGTTCCTCTGTATCTCGCTTAATAGTCTCAAAACAACAACATTGACTTGGACATTGTGAACTTGCAGGTCTCTCTACGTAGTTCCAACGATTCCCAACAGATGGTGAAGGCAGTACATACCGGAGTTTTTAAAGTATAATTTCAGGCGGAAGATAGAGTTTACACAGCTAGAGTATCTTACATTTTCTTTGTCCACTAATTCATTACACAATTTCAAATTAAATAGTGACGTTTTTATATTAACTAAATGAAAATCTAATTTAATCTTTATTATTTAAAAAAATATAAATAAATTAATACAAGCAGTTTGATGTAAATTTCGCGAAGAACTTTGCTGTTATTTATTCTGCGCACGCCCGCTTTAATGTGCTATAAAATTAATTTCAGATATTTCTATTGGTTATCTGACATAAACATGATATTAATTCTTATCGAAAGGTTATGTGAAGCATATACACTTTGATGTAAAGAGAGAATGAAAGACAAAAGAAAGTAAGAAGTACAGCAAAAGCTCATGAAACACATTTAAATTTTTGCACAGACTAGTTCGTATATATTAGAACAATGTCTTGTTATAATAACTTAATAGCATTGCTTTATCCGTCAGGCTACAATCACTGAAAAATGCGAGTAAACGATGTCATTGCTTTACAGTATTGAGAAATTTTTACTTGCGAAATTTGAAAGAAGAACATTATGAAAAAAAAAAAATGAATCGGTTATTGTTGGAAGGAACTAAGTCCACTTTTTAAAGTTTTGAGATAATTGAAAAAAACTGATTTGTGAATAATCTATAGAAGATTAAATATATTGTACACATGAAATATATGTGTACAATATATTTTGATTTAATCTTCGATAGATTATCCACAAAACAGTTTTTTTTCGATTATCTCAAAACTTTAAAAAGTGGACTTAGTTCCTTTCAACAATAACCGATTCAAATGTTTATTTATACAATAGATTACGTAAAAGTATAAAATGAAATCATGACCAACTTTGTTGATAACTATAAAGCTCCGGAGTTCAGAAAATACGATTGGGTATAAAGGCGTCTTCTTACCGGACATCCCTCTCCCCTCATTGTAATATAACGGATAAGTTATTTACGTATTTTCTAACATAAAAAACAACAGAAGCAAATCTAATCACAGTAACTAGGTATTGCTTCCAATAAAAACGCTTTATAAATAAACATAATGCTAAAGTATTTGCTTGTAGTAGATTGTGGGTATTGTGGGTCCCTATCACCACGGCATTGCGCGTCCTCAGGTTGCGGATAGAGGAGACGGCCTCCAGATATGGAGGGTAGCTGTGAATATATTAAATAAGCAGTCGTGGACAGCCGAAAGGAGTGGTCCTCCAGCTTGGGGGTTGGGCGAAGGGCTAACAACCCATCACAGTAAAAAAGCACCTTGTTACGAATCCATACAATAAGCCTCTGAAAGGGACTGATTCTCTGACACGACCACAGTTATGAATCCAGAAATGCATACAGAGTGTTAGTTGGGAGACGGCAGGGAAAAAGACCTTTGGGGAGGCCGAGATGTAGATGGATTTGAGGGAGGTGGGATATGATGATAGAGACTGGATTAATCTTGCACAGGATAGGGACCGATGGCGGGTTTATGTGAGGGCGGCAATGAATCTGCGAGTATCTTAAAAGCCATTTTTTGTTGTTGTAAGTATATTAATTTATTTTGTATTTATAATCAATGACTTATAATGCGACCAGGAATTTTTATGATCTAATGATTTATTTTATTTACTTATTCGTGTATTCGCTTATTTACATACAGCCAAAATATGTAATTAGATACAATTGGATATATACATATACGGAATAATGCTATAAAAATTGTACATACTTATGACATGTGTATATATGAATATATTACTCTGTATATTAATAGAGGTACACATATTCTAATATTAAATTATTTGTTGCGAAGAGGAAATTATTGTGGTATAAATGGTGTCTAGATTTGTATATTTTATTACAGAAACTAGTATGACATTTCTACAAGTGAAGCACCATTACTGAAGAATAATTCATAGTTAATTTCTTTCTGTGAAAACTTTAGGGATTAAACAAACTTACAGGTATTATAGTTATTATTAAATGTGTATACATTTTTTTTATTCGTGAATTTTATTATGGGTACTAGCTTTGAATCTTATCAATAAAATAACGCGAATTTATGTTGGATATGTCCTGTTTTAACGCTACTTGCTATAATGGAATTACAGATAAGAAATTCATGTTCTACTTTGTATGTGATTGATTTTGATAAAATACGAAAAATGAATCAACAATCGTGAAACAATCAGATCCAAATTTCTAATTACATTTTTGTGTATGAAGTTAAAATATTTATAGAAATAAACTATGCTATCAGGGCGCGCAACTATCGATTATTTATCAGTATACGCAAAAAATGTAAAAAAAAAAAACAAGTGTAGGTCGCCATATATGTAACAAGAGGAAAATTCGAAATATGGAATACATGAAAAATTTTGCAATGGAAATATCTACAGAAAAATTAAAAATGATATTAGTTTTGTGACACGACCTAATATGGAGCAAAATCATGATTAATAACAAATGTTTAGAGCAAGCATCAAATTTTACTTATTCTGTGAACTCCCAGTTTAATATGATATATATTTCTATTGTTTATCTGATATATTTATATGATTAAAGTAAAAATAAAGAAAATTGATTTTAAAATGTTTATTGCAGAAAATTATCAAAAGGAGCAGATAAATAAGTATTAAAGTTTTATGGTTATCACGATTGGTTTAAACATACACTAAAACCAGACGTAAGTGCAAGTTTGAACCAATAAATTACTTAAATTTGTGTTAAATTAATTAGTTACGAATTTGTATATTTGTTATGTATAACTACTTTTCGTATATACATCAATTTTAAATTAAGTTTGTACTTTTGTGAACTAATAACAATAAATCTATCTAACTATTGTTTATCTGACTTCGAATAAGGAAGCCGCAGGTAACCCAAACATTGTGTAATATACCGTATATTAGCCTTAATTTGTAATACTTCATATAGATATGTGATATTCATTTTCACTCATAGTTTTCTGCCCGAGGGCAGGAGGCTAAGAAAACACTAAAGATCATTGAAATGAAATTTATCAGAACAGTAGCATAATTATTTTAGATATAACAGGAATTAAGGCATTAACAGGATTAAATGACGAATAAGTTAAAGACAAAAGTACATAGAAATTATGAGTCTGTCCACTGTATCCAGAATGGACAACACAAGAATTTCAAAGACAATGATGTCGTACAGTCCAAGAGAACTCTCAAATATGAAACTTAAACTCGTATTTACTGATTTCAATACGATTATTTGTACATAAAAATCATGTGCTAGTTTAAAAAATATATAATGTATAAATTTCAACTATCACTCCCTTAGCTCCTATGTACCAAACTATAATTTAATTAACAGGCCAGTGCATGTTGTATTTTAAGAAAGTTTTTCTTTTACTTCTTTCATAATTATTTCTTGCATTTGAGTTATTTTGTTTAACATATAATTACAATTGCATTTGTTAAATTTAATAACATAATTTGTATAATACTTATAATTACAAATGGTTTTTAGAGAACCCGAAAGTTCATTGCCGCCCTCAAATAAGTCCGCCATCGGTCCCTATCCTGAGTGATCCAGTCCCTGCCATTATATCCCATCTCCCTCAAATCTATTTTAATATCATCCTCCCGGCCTCCCCCCAGATCGTCCAACTAACAGTTGTATGTATGTATTTATTCACACTGCAGTGGGCAAATACCTGTTGGCAGTGGTAACTAAAAATAAATACAATTAATAATAAATTAATAATACTAGTAATAATAATAATTAATACTAATAATATAATAATAATAATAATAATAATAATAATAATCCTAAATTAAATGAATCACGATCACTTAAAACAACTTTTAAAGTAAATCTGATTAGTAACTTAACCCTAAGTTCGAACTAAAATCCACGAGTATGATATGTTCAAACTTGCACAAGTACCTTTCAGCGCTACACTCATTTCGCTGCCAATTCACTCACTGCACTGGAACTACGACACATTTCACTGATTTTATCCTCTTTCCACTAACACTTCAAAAACATTTCACTGTTCAAATACTTTGCACTGCCACTATAAACTATAAAACTTCACTGACACAAACACACTTCACTTACACAACACACTTCACTTACACAACACACTTCACTGATACAACACACTTCATACTTCACTGGCACAACACACTTCTTCACTGATACAACATTTCAAATACAAAATATCAATTGAGGTATTTGCCGGAAAAAGGGCGTATACGTCAATATGGCGAATTGAGATACATGCAATCTAGGAGTTTAAAACGCACCTGAATAAACTGTTATACACGCACGCAGCCCTATCCTGCAGGTATGTACAGTACAATCAAAACAAAATTTCGCTACTATACTTATTCACTACATTTTCATCCGTTTTCCCGAAGAAGGGCGTATAGGTTTATCCGTCTTTCTTCCGACAAAGCCCTCAATTATGTAACAAGCTCTTTTTCTTCTACGGTGATGGATTGTTAGTCCTTCGTCCAACTCCCAAACTGGAGGACCACCCCTTATCGGCTGTCCGCGACTGCTTATTCGATATATTCGATGTGTACTTAATTAATGATTAGTGTACTTTGCCTTATGGCGGATCATGAAAAGTATAAGTTTAAATAAAAAATAGAGTAAATAATAATAACAGTAATAATAGTTTGCAGGATTAAGTATAATTTTATATTTTCTTGGTGTCTAGCATGGTTTCGATGATTTTGGATATTTTCACCATACCATGATGTAAAGACACCTAGCACATCGGAGAAACATGTCGGCTCCTTCATCAGGAAGGTAGAAGAAGGGGTAACCTGTCCGTTAGATACTGTATTTTGGATCCACTCCTGCAGAGTAGCTCTTGGTTAACGGATGCTGTGATGAAGTCTTGAAGAAACGTCGGATGAATCTATGATAGAATTCCATACCCGAGAACATTTGCTGCACGAGCTTGCATAATAGGATGTTTCATGGTTATAATTTTAATTATGCTAGGAAATAAGGACTGCATTAGTACTAAAGAGTAATTGAAACAAGCGAACCTAATTAAAACTATATTATTCAGGCATCCGTAACTCTTTCTTCCTTATCTTACTATTGTCTTCGTGTGAGCATTCTCATTGTATGTAGTACATTGTTCCAATTTAAAGGCTTAGTTAGTCTTATAAACCTCAGCGGTCATGTTTCAAACATGATACAAGATGTTTTATTCTCAAACAATGAACCCCCTAGTGGAACCACCATTTGTTATAGAAATTTCATTGCATTCCCGGCATGCAGCACCCCAACAGACAAACTTCAACTAGGTCTTTTTTCATTCTGCAAAGTAGATTACATTACGAAGGGATGTTCCAAGTTGCCATATTGGCCACACAGATACACAGCCCCTTTCTATTTAATAAAGGAAAACAAGAAATAAAAAATAAAGGTTTCAAAGAATAGGCAATACTGAATACACATCCACACTTGATTAACATTAAGCTCGTATTCAGAGTGCACGCATCTATTGTAGTATATCGCGTATAAATCTTTTATATAGACTGGAATAAATCATAGCATGTGGTTGGGGCAGTTGACACAGCCAATGCTATGAGGGATTTATATAGGTGCTCTTTTTTGAATGACAAACCGACCCCTCATTTGACAAAACCCTACAGCCCCTATGTACGTAGGTATCAGAGTTGGTGTGGGGGACGTTCTCCTGCTTTTATGCAGTCATCACCCAAGTTCTAACTTCTACTAGGAGGGTAGAGTAATATTTTATGAGCCATAGTCTGTCCCAAGTTAAATGCTTTTCAAAATTATGATCCCAGTTATAAGCCCATAGTGTCGGAAAAACCGCCCACGTCGGATGTTACTGTCCCTCTTTCAGAAGGCCTAGAGCGTGAGCAATAATCTAATAGGTTTCATATACAGTTAAACTGGCTGCGGTATATCACATTGGCTGGTGACTCATCTGTTGGATGACCCATACATCCCTGCTAATTCTCACGCCTTCATTTTACGTATCGAGCCTCCTAAGCTTGCAGGCATCCCTATAAACATAAACTTTCAGTGGTGGTTATAGTGGCTAGTGAGTGACTGGCTTGATCAATATAAAGAGTGTCCCATAAAGAACGTAATTTTTAATTTAATAAAGAAACATCATTTATTTTAAAAGTGCTAATATTATTATGTCAATATAAAGCACAAAGACTGCGATTAAATATAAAACAAAATATCAGACAAATGTCCTCCATGGCTTCGTCCTCACACATTCACTCTTGGATAAAATTTCCGACGACTCTAGAGCAGCGGTGGCGAAAATGTATTCGTGCGCCGAGCCACTGTGTAACCTGCAACGTGCATAGCACCTATGGAGGGAGGCGGACACCCGAAGGGGAAGTGAAGCACTGTCGGACTTATTAACGGATTTTCATTTTCCTTACGTCAAGTACTTAAATATAATTTTATACAGCACAAGGCTACAAACTAATGTTTAGTACGTGTAACGAAGAAAGAAATGAACAATAAATGAACAATATCAGAACCTAAAATTAACTGTCTTCAGAATGTATCTAAGACAAAGTTACCAAAATCAGGAATTATGTCACGTACTGCCAGTCGTAGTTGATCACGAAGGTATTTGTCTATCAGTCGTGTTCTAAATTTGGTTTTTACTATTTTAATTGTTGAAAATCACAAACGTAAGTTGTAGCGAACATGGCTTCAACAGAGCAAGCGAAAGAACGAAGCTTCGGATATTTATTTTTTGGCAAAGATTTGAAAGTTCAACTTTTGTCAAGTCCTTACATCTAGCTTTCATTTGACATCATATAGTAAATCAGTGAGTTCAAATTGAAGAGCTAACCGCATTATTCGTACATCTGCTGAAAAAGGGTCGACGTACAATGATGATGATGATGATGATGATAACACCACTTAACCTTTTAATGTTTCATCAGTAACATGTAGTATAATGCCGTTTTATGTTATACAACCGTTTTCCTTGTAATACTTGTGAACAAATCATACATTTAATATTCTCATCATATTGACAGTAAAAAAATGCGTCCTCCCATCCTACTTGGAACTTTCGTACATGGTTTCGAGAGAGACATATGCCACTCGCAGATCAGAGACAAATACAAATGGAACGGAGTTTGACTCCAGTGAGTAAGAGGGTGGGGGTTGGCGGAGGTTAGAAGCAAGCGAAATGCACAGCTATCACTGCGAGCCACAATGTCTCGCGAGTCACGTTCTCGCCACGGCTGCTCTAGAGCAAAGTCCCGTCTAAATTTCACCCATGACACGTCTAATTTCTGCCTTGAGTTGGGGGATGGTTTGTGAATTGTTCACATAAACACAAGATTTAACATACCGCTACAAAAAATAATCACATGGTGCCAAATCACACGATCCCTGTGGCCAATTCTGATAGCCGTTGCGAGAGATGAGACGAACAGGGAATCTTTCTCTCAGCAATCTTGTTGTTTCAACCAGTGTTGCCAATTTAGCTTTTTTAAGTTAAATCTAGCTTTTTTGATATTAAGCTTAGCGGAAAAAAAATTTATCCCGCTTAGCGGGTAATCTAGCTTATTTTCTTCACTTAGCAGGCGGGAAGCTTCGTTGGTTTAATCCAATTTTATATGACTTTATTAAATATTGTATATAAATATTAATCTCAAAATATTCTTGGTAAGCACACAATAATATGTTGTAATGCAGAGATGAGTTGAAACATGTTTAATCACGGATCTGCTCATTATCCTTCCCTCCCAACTCTTTCCGTTTTTTTGCTGATGTGACGTGACTCACGTGATCCACATATGGAAACATTGAAATCTCAAAACAAATTACATAATCCAGTGCATTTTCTTTATTAAGATTCAAGAACATTGGGCAGTTGTTGTAAAGATTATATATTGACAGTAGATATGATGGGAAAATTAGGAACCCTGGCTGCATACAAGAATGGATCACGTGACGACTCACCCATTACTTCACACACATTTAACAGTGGAGATATTGCCGCCCACTGCAAGTACTTCTTCATTACTACTGAACATTGAGGAATCAGACATTCACCCTGATGATCCTGAGGAAATCTCTATTTAAAGAAAGTAATCATAGTTTCAGTTATTCAATATTAAAACACGTGATATATAATTAACAGTATCTATAAATTACATTTTAAATTACTTGATTTTAAAGTATTTTATGAAAATCTAGCTCTTTTCCCTCGAAAATAGCTTATATTTAAGTTCCGTCTAGCGGGATTTAGTGATAGCCAGTTGGCAACACTGGACTTTCAACGACAGTCTGGCTGGTTGCCCAATCCTGTTGGAACCTCGTGTCTTCTACTTTCTATTCTTGCAATTGCGGCCATAAAAACTGTGTTATCATACTCGTAGCAACGCTCTGTCTGACGAGGGCGACATTCTCTACCAATCGACGAGAACGAGGAAGTCCAGGTGATTTGATATTGTCTGTAGATCCTGTATTTTCAGATTTCCTTGCCAGTCTCTGCACTGTTTACACGTTAGGCGCATTTTGCTTACCAAAATTTACACGAAGTCTTCGAACGGTCTTTGCATAACATTTACCGCACTTAAAATGCACTTTCAGAATAAGGACCACTGTTGCCAACGCTTCGCCCTACAATCTCGCTAACTTTTCAACAAAAAGTAGCTAAATCTCTCCAAAATTTGTTAAGAAATTCCCAGAAATGTCGCTAAAAATTAATAATAAATATCACTAAATAAAAATAAGAAAAACACACATATGCGGAGAAAAATATAATTTCCTCGTCGTCACCTTCTGTGGAGTCTGGGTGTGTTGTTGACGGCTGTGAATACACTGCGCTTAATCCTACACTTTCTGGCAAATTGTAAGTGTAGAAATTTTCACCTAAGCGTTTGACCACAATTTTTTTTGTTAAATGTAACATTTTTTAAATATATAGTAAAATATATTAAAACCAGCAAAAACCACAGTCTCATTTCCTTCACACGAACTATTGGCACAAAATTCCAAAATTCAATTATTGCCTCGGGTCGGTTCGGGCTGGAAAGTCTCCGTGTTGTGGGGAAGAACCAAGATTACATAAGCTGCAACTCGCGACTCGTTACTTGTCAATCAAAGTTGCCACCGTTTACGGGTGTTGGAGCAGTAGCATTGAGAGAGAGAGATCTAATCCATGAAAATCGTTGAATCAGCATCTTTCACCCCTGATCACTGATCACAAATATATGAGATCAGGGCTTTCACATATGAATCATTAGACGACTCAGTCATGCACCCATGCCTCTTCTAAAACTAAGAAGTGCATGACTTCAGTTGAATGTTTCAACTTAGAAGAAAGAAGAAAAGTGGAAGAATATAAAAATCAGCAGGAAGAATATAAAAATCAGCAGAAAAGTCGCTAAGCGTATTTTACTAAATTTGTCGCCGAGACTGATTCAAAATTCCCTAGATTTAGCGACTTATCGCTAAATATGGCAACACTGATATGGACGTATTGATCCTTCGTGTATAGCTCCATTTTAGCTGATAACAATATATACAATATACACGTTAATCGCAATACAGATGACAGTCTGTTAAATTTCAGGTCTGGCAACCTAAGAAACCAACAGAGGCACTCAATTTAAAAATTGCATTATTTATGGGACACTACAAGCTAGAATCTTGTCATGGAAATTCAGTTTTTAGAGTGCCAACATTTTATGAAGCCTTCTCTCATATCATAAACAAGTTTATATAAAACTACTTACTACATTCACTGTTAGTGCTAAAACGGTAGCATCTTCAGTTACAAAGTCAGAGGAGGTGGTTCGACTCCAGAGGAAAAAAGAGTTATTTTTATCTGCCTTTTATAAAATATAGCGACATACATTTTCTCATTATATGTTTAATGTATTTCTCAATATTTCACTTCCTTTTGTCATATTGCGAATGGTGTCACTGTTTATAGTTTATTTTCTTATACCGTCATCCAAAAGACATCCATAAATGAAATAGTTTACTATGTACCAATTAATACTGTAAATTTCATTTTCTGGATTGCACAGAAAACATATTAACATTCTCAATAAGCAAGATCTTTCACTTCATTTATACATTACAAGGTTTAAGTAGATTATGTTTGCAGACAGTTCTTTTGTAACAGAAATTTCTTCCATGAAATTTCACCCACTTATAACAAGGAAACTTTACAACCAGTGGCCGTTAATACTTTCAGAATAAGAGATAATTACTTAACGGTGAAGTCATTTGGCAGAAGGGAGTATGGATTAGGCAGTTTGCAACGGACTGAAAGTACACGTAATCATAGTCATCATGATCATCATCATCATCATCATCATCATCATCATGTTGGTTCGAAGATTCATTGCGATCATATAAGAATTTAGCAGTAGTCTCTCCATCTTCCTATGTGCCCCACATCCCTCTATTGTACTAGGTTATAACTTGTCGACCTGGTATTATTAAATCCATTCGTAATAAGTACTCCTGCCAGTCGCTTTTCCTGTCTGCAATAATTTCACATAATTGAAATATTTCTGATTTTTGTCTTATTCTTCTGTTGCTAACCTCATCTCTTAAAATATATATCCAACTATTCTCCTTCAGAACTTTATCTTAACTGTTTCAGTCTTCTTTTCTTATTGTCCACACCTGTGGAGTAACGGTCAGCGCGTCTGGCTGTGAAACCAGGTGGCCCGGGTTCGAATCCCGGTCGGGGTAAGTTACTTAGTTGAGGTTTTTTCCAGGGTTTTTCCTCAACCCAATACGAGCAAATGCTGGGTAACTTTCGGTACTGGATCCCGGACTCATTTCACCGGCATTATCACCTTCATATCATTCAGACGCTAAATAACCTAGATGTTGATACAGCGTCGTAAAATAACCAACTAAAATAATAAAAAAAAACTTTTCGTATTGTTAAGAGTACATGAGCACTGGAATGGTCATCAACTTAAAGAATTTCAATTTTGTATCTTTCCTCGTTTTATTCATGAATGTCTTGTGTATAGTTCTGAACATATGTTGAAATTTGTGTACTTTAATTTGTAAATCTTCAGTTTTAATTTAAGACAGAGTGCATCCTAGCCCAAGTACTACTTAAAATGATTAACCTTTTTTTGTGGTTGTGTTATTAATTATTATTTTAAACCAGATTGGTTTTTCCCCTGAGATACCATAACTTTGGATTTTTAATTCATATAGCTATTTAAGTTGTAATCATCATAATAATAATCATCATCATCAACACCACCATCATCACCATCATTCATTTATTTATTTATCATTACGTGTGCAACATAGACTCACAGCTTGTGATGCAATCTGGATAGCTTCTGACGAACTAATTGATCTACGCTTCTCGACATTAGTGACATCTATGAACATGCTCGTAGAGTCCGGGCGAATGACGGCAAGGTAAGGAAGGGCCTTGCCATTGAACAAAAGGGAATATTAATTTTGCTATTTACAAATGTGTTTCCAATTGCTGTTGTCATTCTTGCAATACGATTTCTTATATAGGCCTATGGTATATATAAAACTTATCTTAAAAATCGTTTTCAGTTTCTTTAACGTAATACAAAAATCGTTTAAAAAATATAAGACATTATTAGGTACGGATGACAAAGGTGTGTTCTTTACGTACCTTAAATCCCTTAGCAGGCTGGTATACGCTCGCTACACCCGCGGTGAGATGAAATGATGAGGATTTGTTGGAAAGCCATAGTGGAACCGGAACTCCCGGAGAAAACCCATGCGTTACCTGGGCCACGGCTTACCCCACAAGAGTCATAAATCGGAGGTACAGCTGTCAAAAAAAAAAAAAAAAAAAAAAAAAAAAAAGTGGCCGCACTCGTGAACAGCGAATATTTTCAAAGTCCACTTCGGGTCGCGGCGAAGTTACACGATGCATGTGCTTGTACAAGCAGTTCCGGAACTATGAAAGTGTTCCATATCTGCGCCTCGTACACCAGCGGTAGAGTGCTTGTTTAATGATTCAAAGGTCGTGGGTTCGGGCCTTCTTCAAGTTTTCATTTTATCTTTTAATCGTTCTTTAGCGATGTAAATGATATTCAAATTATCATTTATATCCAGTTATCGTTCTTTATGGATATCACGTTATTTATATTTTGTTATCGTTCTTTAGAGATATGAATGAAATTCAGGTCATCATTTGTATTCTGTTATCGTATTATAACGATATGAATAATAATTATTATTATTATTGTATCTCCAATGGGGGTTAGCCCTATTTTACATATGTATGTTAGGGCTATAGTTTTATACACAAAAAAGATAAGCATAAAGAGAAGTGGAAAAGAAAATTAAATTAGCTTACGCGATGTAAACAAAACATAAACAATCCGTAAATTAGGCATTGCGATTGCAAAACAAATATCAGTTATCAATTTGAAACATACAAAAACATTAACAACACACATACGTAACACTTCTATAACACAAATATGCAGCTTTCCGTACCATACATCATAAATTAATACACAATAGTCACACAAACACAATCAAACTATAATTACGACATTGCGACGACATCAAGCATCCCATAACTGACTCACATACATAACAAATCAAGCATCCGTTACAACACATACACTTCAACATAGTAACCACACTTTTAAAAGTTACAAATTTGGCTCCAAGAAGAATAAATAGGACACTGTTACTAATTTCTATTCTTCTACAATTTCTTAAATACATCTGTAATAAATCTGTGAAATTTCGATATGAATAATATTCACGTTTTTTATATTGTTATCGTTCTTTAGGGATTTAAATAATATTCAAGTTATCATTTATATTCTGTTTTCCTTCATTACAATTATAAAACAATATTCAAGTTATTTATATTGTTATTGTTCTTTCGCAATATATTCATTAAACAAACCGATATTTATCATTTATATTGTGTTATCGTTCTTTAGTGATACTGTATAAATAATATTCAAGTTATTTATATTGTAATAATTCTTTAGCGATATAAATAACATAAATTTAATATTAGGTTTGGAAAAATCCAGTTGCATAATACTGCTATTAGTTTTTCTTTTTGTATTATTACATTATACTATCTTGAACCACAATAAAATTAAAAGGAGTAACGAGGAATTGAACCTGACACATTGATATCTAAATTCCGACGTTCGTCCGCTGAGCTACGAGAGCAAATGTATGGAAACATTTTCGGAAAAATTGGCCCAATCACACTCTAAGATTTTCTGATGATTCGTAGAAGCTAGTCCAGGATGCGGGGGGCAAAGGCAAATTGAGATTTCCAAGTCTCTGACCGGGTCAAACATCCTGATAGAATTAATATTTAACCCTTGCCGTGACTTTCGGTGAAGTCCGGAGGACCCAATTAGTCAAATCCACTCTCCTCATCTCCACGCTTGGGCCCCCTGGAATTTAATAAGATGCGAAAGATACAGTGGTGTGCGGAAAGCAACGGGATGTTACCGCATTTAGGCCTATCCTTACCAAGAAAACTGCATACATGAACAAAGGAAGCTTTTAATAGAAGAAGAAGGCTCTTCTGCGGACCTCTGGAAAAAGAACTAAGGAAGAGACTAGTGAAGTGCTTTGTGTGGAGTGTGGCATTGTATGGGGAAAGAACATGGACATTACGACGAAATGAAGAGAAAAGAATTGAAGCATTTGAAATGTGGATGTGGAGAAGAACGGTGCGTGTAAAGTGGACAGACAGAATAAGAAATAAAATTGTGTTTGAAAAGTGAGCGAAGTAAGAATGATGCTGAAACTGATTAGAAAGAGAAAAAGGAATTGGTTGGGTCTCTGGTTGAAAATAATAATAGACGACATTAGGATATGTGGATCATATGCGGAGACTAAGAGGAAGGCAGAAAATAGGAAAGATTGGAGATTGCTGGGTTTGCAATGAAAGACCTGCTTATGGACAGAACATTTATGTATGTTCAGAATGCCTGGAATATCGTGTCTAAGAACAGTCGCTATTTGCAAAGACTAGTCAATTCCATGCCCACTCGACTGCAAGATGATCGAGATAAGAGGAACATAGACTAAATATTGAATTGTGGCTTTTTGTTTTGTTTTTTGAACGCTTAATTGTTTGAATGTTTTAAGGTCGACGCCAGTAAATTTGTTATGTTTATGCCACGAAAGATATTTTATTGAGAATAAAATCTTTTTTCTTTCCATTTGCAGCCACAATATCATAATGATAATGTCATGGCATAATATATTAATGAACCTGATGTTAATTACTAAAATAATCGTAAAAGAGAAAGGAGCCATTATGTCTAGTTTGTCTCAAAAACAGAACAAAAAAGGACATAAAAAGCACGAGGTTGTAGTCGAACCCAGGACCTCATGAAAGAGGCCTGAACGCTACCATTATGCTATCGAATAACACACAGTATACTTCAATTATAACTGTAGATATCAGGCAACGTGTTCCAACAACATGTAACATCGCCTGTCTCCGAATTGTAGCGAAGATACCCGAAGGGAACTTTGTTTCAGGAGAGCGGCCACTTTTTCTTTTGACAGCTGTACACCGGGAATAGATCACGGACCCACAATGAGTCTAGAGCTCTAGCCACTGGACCTCCGTGGCGACTGAGCCCTAATATTGTTCCGAAAGTTCAAGCTACAAGTCTATAGCGAAATATTGTCACCAGTAGGATTCAAGACTTTACGGAGAATTCAGACCTACAACTCAAAGCTGCTTGCAAAGATTTTGTAGCTCTATCACAGGCAGCGGATATTGCACAGTTGTGAAAAGGATATAAAAATGTACAATGTTATTTTTTCTTAATTTACAATAATATTTAAGTGATCAGAGGGCTTAGTATGATTCTACAATTTCGGTGTTAATATTCTTGTTCTTTTTCCTATCACGCATTAAGCCTTGTGGCCCGTTACGATCTCACTCCATCGTTTCAGCGGACGGCCCAAAAATCTTGTTCCTAAAGGGCGGTAATTTAATGCTTGGCGTGGATATCCTTGTTCTAGGTATCCTAAGTATATGAGATGGAAATGGAATTTCTGTCCAGAATTTTGTTTTTTTCTCTAAAATTGGGTCAATATTTAATTCTTTCAAGATATCCAAATTTTTCTTCTTGTCTAATCTAGTATAGCCCAGTTCTTTTTAAAAACTTCACTTCATTGGCAATGATTCGGTGTTCACCACATTTACATATGAAGAGTCCACTGCAAGAATGATGGATGTCATTTGGAATACATTTTTCAGGAGAAGCAATTGAAAGTTTGAAATGCTTAGCGCACAAAACTCAACTGTGATTTTCCGATCATTACTGGACAATGACTATCAGTGTTAATTCCATATAACTCTGTATGTACATTCTATATGTCTTAAGCTATGCATTGACAGTCTTTGTTCATTTTCGACAAAAAAGTGACATCCATCATTCTTGCAGTGCACTCTTCAAATGGTCCAAGCTTCACTTCCATAAGTGAGAACAGATCTCGTCAATGTTTTAATGTGTTATAGGGTTTAATTCTTGAATGTTTTTGGACAAGAGAAGGTTTGAAAATGTCATTAATGGTATTTATTGCATAACTAAAGCAAAATCCATTTTATAGAAATCTCTTTCTTTTGTTCATAGTTTAAATGATGACCCAAATATTTAAAACATGAGACCTGTTCTACAGGTGTATTATAAAGTCAAATTTTACTGCGGAGATTATGTTTTTCCGATGAATCCTTTTACTTTAGTTTCATTTACTGAAATTTTCATTCCGTATTCCTCATAAATGAGTTGTAATTGGAAAACACAAAGTTGGAGGCCATCTTCATAATCTGCTAATAATATTACATCATCTGCAGAGAGTCATTATAACTGACTTTAAATTCCTATTATTATTATTGCAATTAAATTTTTACTAAATCGATTTATGCTTTTGTTTTGTAATATTTGTTTCTTTGTATATAGTCGAAATAATGTGGTAGACCTAACTAAACTTAGTTATTTTCGAAACTATGTCCCGTATCTAATTCTCCAAAACATGTAGACTTAATACGAGTAAATAGCAGTAGAGGAAATTCTAGTATCAGTATTTCGATTAGCTAACCAGTGTTATCGGCACTACTTTTTGTTAGTAAGGCAAACACAGTGCAAACTTAATGTACAATATATTACGCCATCAATATACTCACCAGGCTGACACTTTCGTCTTACCAAGAAAACGATCATGAACCCATTTCTTTTTAGTGAGCAGCAATACGGCCTTGTAATACGCAAGACGAATTTAGAATTGTCAAGAGAAGGCTTTGACTCAGCATCTATAAAAACTAATGCTTTGTTCGATTCAAAGGTGCTCGTGATGACCTGTAAGATATGCATGATAGCGATTTACAGTGTTATACGTATCTAATTTCACTGGACATTGACTAATATGAATTTCAAACTCTAATTCAAGTGACATACGTACCTGGAATTGCAAAAGTGGCTAATAATTATGTAACTAATTCAAAATTTTAGCAAGGAAACTTGTCTTTAGTGCTGATCAGTCTGAATTTAAAGTAGAAATGAGTAGAAAGACGCATGACATTGAAATTCATCCCATCTGGAACAATTAATAAAATTCGGTCTCTACCTGTGTGTCTTTCAGAGCTTACGAAACGTAATATCGCAATATCTGCAGGGCTTGTTCGTACCGTACTTGATTGAATTGTATTACCTTCAATCATTGTACCATTCCGTGATAGAGTAGTATGGTTCAACATGCTTTCCCCAAGTTATACACCGAATCGTCCAAAAGGTTTCGATATTTCCGAGCATTTGTTTTTTTTTTTTTCTATTTGAATGGAGTGAACTTCTATAATGTCTTTGGCAAATACTTTTTGTGTATTGTTTATGGTGCAAAAGAAAGTGTGGTTTGGTCATTTTTACCTCTAAATATGACCCTTCATTACTAATTGATTCGTCCAACAAATATGTTCAACTAAACACGTACTATTTATACCACGCCCATCTAGTTCCAAACAATAATATCGCAAAAAGTACCCCATTAGCAGCTCATCTCTTGCATTAGACATCATTATAGTAGAGATTTCTGCAAAAAGCGACCTCGGTGTTGGATAACTTCCTTGTAAACATTTTTAGCAAGTTTCGAATCCGACACTGTAACCACTTGATGAACTAGGAAGACATGCTTAATATTAAATAAATAAATAAATTATTAAATACGTATATCAATGTGTGAATAAATGAATGAATCAGTGAATTAATGAATCAATTATTTAATCGTTGAATGAATATATAAATTAGTGAATGAATCAATTAATGACTGAACCAATAAATGAGTGAATTAGTCAATTAATCAATGAAAAATCAATCAATGAATAAACGAACACACTAACGCACTAATAGACTAACAAAGGAATACATGAATGAATGAATGAATGAATGAATCTTCTATTAAAGGAAACGTCTTACTATATTGGCTGAGATAGCTGGAAGACAGGTCACTTTTTGAGCTACACTCGTAGTCCAGACAAGTGTCGGCTATGTCACCATATTTTATAGCTCATGCATTTTATCAAGACGCTCGCAATGTGCAGTACGGGAACAAAGTGTCTGTGCAGGGGGGTAGGAGTAGAAGGGAAGGTCGGGCGTGTGGCTACCGAGTTCAAGGTAAAGAGTAACCCATTCCCCTATAATTCGTAAGTAGACTCATCCGGTCTCGTGTGCAGCTCTGTGGGAAGAGTGGGGGAGTGTCGTGACAAAATGCGTGAGCTGTACTGCATACGAATCCTGTTTAATTTGATATTGACTAAATTATACAATTTGGATTGTGAACGTACTGTTAAAGCACAGTTTATGACAAATTACTTAGTTATAGAACTTAAAATTTTCTTTACAATATATTGGTTATCCTTTCTTTCTATTTAATTCATATTTTGTATTTTTCTTTGCACTCATGACCATCGTCCTTTCTGCATTTCCTTAGGATCTGACCAACGTCCTGTCCGCTCTTTCATATTTTAGGGACTCATGTTCTTGTTGTGTATCCATCTAAAACCTGATCGACTCCTTCCACATCCCTTCCATTTTAATTTCAATTGCATTAGTAAATATTGCAACAAATATATTCTAGTATGGAAACCTTTGGAAGAGACGACGTTATTTACAGACCCTATTTGAATAGAATAGCAACTTCTATATTTAAGTTCTAAATCGAATTACTTCTTTTTGACGTGAAATTCGTGTAGGTACAACCCTGCCTGCCACAGCACAAAGATAATCTCTGGGCAGGCTACAACGAATCCATCTACTTTACGTGTTGCTGTTATAAATGATAGACTCATCCCTGGCAGCTGGGGTGAAAAGCAACAGCCATCATGTTAGATATAACTCTTCATTACCGGAGCCCAGCGGCCACACCACGTGCGAACTATCATAGTAGTTTCACAAATCTCAATGCAACACCACAACACGTCCGAATGTGCAGTAAGCCACAGAACCCATTGGCTAATCACAGCCCGACCAAGTAATTGGATTACGCCGGCATTACGTTAAATGAGACATAATTCGACCTAAGTAACGACTTATTTAGCTAATTTATGTAATAAATTTTACGTCAAAGCCCAACATGTATTCCACACAACATCCTATAGCATATACTATAGAAAGACGGACAGGGGTTACGCAACTAGTACCAATATGACTGCGCAATTCTCTTTTCAGGGATTTAAAATACAAATATGTCGACCGAAATAATAGATAAAATTTACCACCTCGATGTACAAATATGTACATGGTGTAAGGAACGTGATAATTTATGTCTCCGCATGATAAGATCCAATTGTAAAATTATTTCATTAAAAGCAGCCCATCCTGTTACACACTGTTTATATTCTTTTTTAAACATAATTCATATACGACTTTGTCTACGCCGCTATAAATATGAAAATATTTTCCTTGGTTCTCCAGACTACTTATAGAGCAGCTGTGAACTGCACCCTCGGGCTGGCATCTCTACCCGCGGACATGACATTGCACTAGTGTGCATCCGTGGCTGCTGGCGGGTATGCAGTCTCCCTATTCCTTCTGCACGACGGAGTACATTTCGTTGCACTCCTTGCAATTTACTTATTAGGTTAAAACAAGCTTTGCGATCGTCATTTGTTTTCCGCATAGATAGTCGACTGAAAATGGCGGTTCCGTTCAAACGTTTTGGTGAAGATGACATTAGTGAGATATAATTTTAGTAAGACAATTAATATGTATTTTATTATACAGTGCGACGATAAGTCTCTCCACAGTGCTTGTGTAGCCACGATGCAGCCGAGAATCCACTAGGCAAAGAATTCAAGTGGCAGCACTGGCCGTTAAGCATATGATGGACTGAGGATGTGAGGTTGTCAATCCGGAATTAATGAGGAAATGCCAACTTTCTACAGGATTACGTGCTAGTTTCTATAGAATTACTAGAACTAATGGAGCTGCGGAGGGACTTTTCGATCGCTCTGTATTAGAGCACTTTATTTCTTCCAAATCTTTATTACTTCTGTTTTTATCACCTCCCTACCATTTGTTTCTTTGTTTGCCAAAATTTAAAACTGCAAATTCTTTACGGTAGTATAAAACATGCTTTGCGACTATCATTTGTTTACCACATAGACAGTCAACTGAAAATGGCGGCTCCGTTCAAACGTTTTGGTGAAGCTAACATTAGTGAAATATAATTTTAGTGAGTCAATATTTTATTTTATTGGAGTACTTTATTTCTTCAAATCTGTATATACTTCCTTCTAATTGTGTAATATTCAATTAAATCCCACTCGAGTTTTGATTCTGTCTAGATGAATCAAAGGCTACGTTGATTGTCTTGATATAGATCATTCTTCTAGGGAGGAGTGTCCGCCCTAAATGCCACAGCTTCTTTTATAGAAAAATTTAGTCCGAAGTAGAAAAGCATCTATTAAAAGTGTTCTGATACGCTGCGTGAGACTCATTCTATTATAGGGCGAGAACAATATTGGTCTTTAGCGGAATTCATAGAAGTAGTGTTGCTACCTGTAGCATTGTACGGATAATTTATATTTCAGTATTTGGAACAAATGTTATAGATAGCACATGCGTTACTGTGTGATGTATATTTTTAAAACTTAAGGCGTTCAGCTTTAATGTTGTGTAGATTGTGGAAACCACGTACGGGAATTGAATCTCGAGCTGGGATTGTCAACCGCGTTTTCTGTGTTGTAGAAGTCAGTTGCCGTGCTCGAACGTAGTCTCATGTGCGAGTCCAAATATTCGTCAGTTTTCGGCAAAAAAAAATCCACAATCATTATACACTTTAACTAAGGTTCTCAAGGTCTGCAAGATCCACAGAAGGTAGGAAGGAAGGAAGAAAGAAAGAAAGAAAGAAAGAAAGAAAATTAAATAGGAAGAAGGAAGAATGACTGAAAGTTTGGAAGATTTGAGAGGTAGAAGGAAAAACCATATATAATTTATTAATTAAATATAATCTAAACTGATGTAAATAAATTATTCATCTCACAAATTGATTATTTAGGACACTCTGCAAGGATTTCACGGGACTCATTTTTGTTTCCCCCCACCCTTCAAAATTTTCCGTGTTCCTTTAAGAAACGGAATGAGACAAGTGACCAACCGTTGTGTAGCTTACATCAATTCTTCCTCATAGTCCTGAAATCCTTTGCAACGATTCGCAATAGAGTACGTACATTTTTTCTCCTGTCGTTTCCTTCTCTTTCATTGCGATTCCACATTTTGGTCAAATAAGAAAGGAAATAATTTTAAGAAATATTATAATGAAGTAAGACATTTTATCGAAATGAAATAATATGTTATGGTTACAACATAAAAGAGCTGGAGAGTAAAACTGAAGTGCCTTGTACATATGAAATCATGGATAGTTAATATGAAAGAAATTATAGAAGATGTGTTCCAAGGCTGAGTTTAGGAAGCAAGGTGGCTGAAGAACAAGAATAACGTCATTTTGACAATAACAAAATTATTGTAACGATAAGTTAAATTTTTACCCTAAGGAATTACCAGCGCCTACTACAAACCGGATGTCGTTGCTGTACCATGTGTTTTCAAGAGATTCCGCAGGATAAAGAAAAAGCATTGTCACTTTTAATTCTCGTGATTTTCAAAGCTACTTTCGGTATAATTTCATCATTTATCATGTAATGATCAGTCAACTCAGTCCGGCCATGATAACAGGTAGGATTCCGAAATAGGACAACTATTTTTATCACCAGATGGTGTGAACAACTGTTTTACAGATGATTTAATGGGAATACAATAAAATGACGCAAAGGTTCAACAGTTCTGTGATTATCTACTAGAGACATACGTAACATCAAATTCTGCATTTCCACCAAATAAATCGTGGGGTTTCTGGGAAAGCCCAATAACTCCATTTTTCTAAGTTTTGAGAAAAACGGAGTTGAAGTTTCGGAGTTGTAGATCTTGACTTAAGTTCAAAAGGACGCCGGGAATATACCTGAGAAAAACTATACCTCACAGGAGTAAGTGAGTTTTCCCAGACGATGGAGCATAACATTTTACATATTCAGATAACAATAACTCCATTTTCGGCAAAATTGGAGTTACAGGATTTTCGCAGAAACTCCACAAAATGGCCTGAGAAATCGCGTCATCAAATTACAAATTTCTGGGAATCATTTCATTCGAAAATCAACAATATTATTTATTCTCCTAAGGTAGGGTAAATATTTTTATTGATAATTGATACGTAGATTCCACGCCCAACAGTGCATATTACTGTGAAATCCTGGTGACTCAATTGAGTGCGCTCCTTGTATAATGACAGTTTACTTAATATAAATGTCAACATACATGTCGAACTTGGAGTCAGGCCACGAAGGGAAAAAACACAGGAGGAGAGGGATTCGATCCGGTGCTGTGGATTGAACTTCGGCGTAGCTCAATGATGAAAGCGCTTGGTACGTAGAACAAAGGACCCGGGTTCGATCCCCGGCGCCGGAACGAATTTTTCTCCACTAATATCAATTGTTACCATAACAGATATATCTGTAGGACCAAAAATTAATCTTTACGTAAATATTTTTGTGTTTATTACATTGCTGAAGAAAATACAAAGTAACACATATTAAAATTCGCAGTAACATATCAAATACTATTAAAAGAGAACTTCGTCAGAGCTCAAGTAGAAAAATATAATAATGGGCTACTATCTAGCCTAGACTTCGTAATATCAGTTGCTTTTATATCTGTCTATCATTGTTTAAGTGTAATTTATACAGCATTAATTTATACGGCAATAAGCCATATGCTAAACAGAATTTTTAAACATACCTGCAGATACTGTGCATATAGTCTTAGTCTATAAAAATGGGAAGGACAATTTTGTTTAGCAAATTTATGAGTTGATGTTTGGCCTGTGACTTGGTTGATGTGTATTCCGCGAGTGAGTTTGTCTTCTCTGGTCATGCAACTGAGCTGAGATGCACCGTTTTAAAAACACATAGATTTTGGAGGCGCAGCGACACTATATTAAATATCTTCATTTTCTGTTCAAGTTTTATTTGGTGGACGCCAACAGAAAACAACATAATTAAGTAAATAAATAAGTTGTCTCCTGAACTTAATGCCTGTTATGACCGCTTTCGAAAGAAAAAGATAAATAGTTTTAATAGGTTTATCCTTTATTCTCGGATTACACCGAAGGAAACTGTATTGTAAAAATATGGTGCAACTTATCTTCCAAAAATTAAAAAAAATAATGAATTTGTAATTAACAACACGAATAACTATTATCTACTGAATGAGAGAGAGAGAGAGAGAGTGGTTTTCTGTGGAATTTGCAACAGTTGTGCAAGAAAGTGTCCTCTGGGCAATCAAAATAATTAAATTCTGCTCACAGTTTCTCATTAACAGTATTTGATTATGAGGGGGGAGAGCAGTAAATTGCAGTTTTACTATTATTTCCCCAGGCCAGGCTTGCATGTCTGCTCATGTCCATCGCCACATTACCCATGTCGTCATAAAACGCTCCCAAGTGTCGGCACTCTTGTACTTACGCGTTAAAGCTCTGCTCCCAGTGATTCATATTTTTATTGAACGGTAGTAACAGTTTTTATCACGTGTTGATGTGATCTCTCCCCTATTTGGCCGTGTTTTATTTCTTGCACGTGCTGCCATAAAACAGATGTGATGCTCCTAAATTTATGTCATATTCGGATATATGAATTCTTAAATCGTATCACTCTTGCAGAGATTTCATGCATTTCTGCTAACGACGGCGTGTGAAAGGTAGCAAATGCAGAACACTTCGATAAAATAAATTTAAATTTATGGTAATTATTTAATTATGTCTAACTTCTTTAAAAGATTAGAGTAGAGACCTAATACATACATAAAAACATAAAAGTTATAAAATTGTTGCTTCTGTAAGGGTTGTTTAAGCAACTTCTGTAGAACCCTCTTTTCTAATCAGAATTACACAGGCTTTGCATAACAATGTTACAACAAACGACATCAGTTCCGATTGAGGAACATAAATATCCGTTTCTGTACCAGTATTGAATCATGTGCAGACGGAAATGTTATTTATTGACGTAACATACACATTGTACGTTAACAATATGACTACTATTTTGAGGCGAAATGGAGCATGCTTTTGCCTTTTTACAACAGGATTCTACGACAGCACATACTATACAGCTGAATCTTCTACGGAGTAACTTTATACAGTAATGGAAGATAGAAATTATCAGTAAGAATATGTGGTTTCCTAATCCCTTGTGGATACTATCTCTGAAAAATTATAAAATACAATTTTACGACGCTAGATCAACATCTAGGTTATTTAGCGTCTGAATGGAATGAAGGTGATAATGCCCGTGAAATGAGTTCGGGGTCCAGCACCGAAAGTTACCCAGCATTTGCTCATATTGGGTTGAGGTAAAACCCCGGAAAAAACCTCAACCAGGTAACTTGCCCCGACCGGGATTCGAACCCGGGCCACCTGGTTTCGCGGCCAGACGCGCTGACCGTTACAAAACAATTCCACATACCCTGTAAGAACGGAAAAAATAGCATTCGGGAGGAGGTAGGCAGTTTCAGCATATTCTTTTATAATTTGGGTAAGTAAAGTTTCAACTGCTTACATTTAGTAATATGTTATATTAATTCTTTGTGGTGTGTAAAATTACTGACACTGAGCTGCATGTCACCGATAGCAAGTTTTCTGATTAACCGGAGACTGTGAAAGTCTCTGCAAAGAGATGGATTGTCTCGTTGCGGTTTCTCTACAATCTATTCATCCAGTACAAAAAAACAGCACCAAGTAATTGGAAATCAGCAAATATTAAATAAAATGCCCTGATACAAATTAGAGATGAGATAAATTGTTTCTTTTTTTCACAAAGTGTTCCACCTGTTAAGTTCACCTGTAATAACAAGATCCAAATAATAGTTTGACAAAGAATCTGTGACTGGAACTGTTTCTCCGTATAGAGTTCTGGAATAATGTATCACGTAACAGGACATTGGAAATCAACTGTACTAGTTATTTCACAGTTTTACAAGCTATGTTTCAGATGTATTATGATTTTGTTTTATGTTATTCTACCGTTAACTATCCATCTTGAGTTCTAGAATATGTAAATGGATTTTGTATCCGATCAATACTTACTTACTTCAATTCGAAATTAAATTAATTTAAAGTGATTAATAATCTCTAAACTCCATTTAAGACAGTGCTCTGCGACATTTATTTTCCTTCAATATAGTACCTATTACGTTAAGTCCATTTTCAGCTACTCCCTTTAAACATTTCTGAGTTATTTCAATGCAACTGCGGCAAACGGAGTGAGACAAGTAGTCTACTGGTTTAGAGCTCACATAATTTCCTTCCCACAGTCCTCAAATTATCTTGCAAGGACTCGCGCTCGGTCACTTTATTCTCATAAGTTAATTAATTAAATATCATTCTTGGACAACATCTCTCACTCCTATCATTACTAAAACCATAATCAAAGAAAAATGAATATTCAGACCGGAACCTTGCTTCGGTTGTGGCGCACGTTCTGGCTAATGAGCACATTTATCAGTCTGTGGAGTCCACGATCGTGTGTTCAAATTTCTCCTGGAATATGGATGTTTTCCTTTGCAAATTTAATGTATGTGTTTTCGTGGTGAATACTTGGCGTCGTGATATCACGTCACGGAACTTCCATCGACTGCTACAGCAGGTGGAAAAAAATGTCTACTACGGACTAAGACATTGAATTTCAAGTAACTCTATAACCAAAAAAATTTATCTTAAAATTTAAAATTTCGGTAAATAGGGGAGCCTTGATAGTTCAGTTGCCTACGATGACTGCAGACCCTGGTTGGAATCAGTGATGGAGGATCGAATTTGAGGGGTCTAAAGCATGAGAGGTATAAGTGCACTTTTGAAAATATTTGGAGTTATACATAGGAGAGTGAAGCTAAAGTTTCAAAGGCTATGTGTAGACTTATTATTAGACTAAACTATAGTCCTGAGCGGCTTGGCCTTTCATTAAAAACCCCTTGTGTCAACCCAAGCTGAATTCAGTTATTTAGTAGGTAGGCATATTTTACTTACTGTACGTAGAAAGTCACCTGATATAACCTAGATATCAGAACTACATGTCTTTAAATAATTTTATATCTTATTTTCCATGTTGACGATATAAATGAAAATGCAAGTAATTGTACCAACCCTGAAATTTCTGCAAAACATTTCAAAATAACTATTTCTGTTGGAAGTGAAGTTGAGTTATCAGCTCACAATCCTGAGAAAGAAAGATTGAGGAAATTAAAATGACTTAAAAAAACGGCGTGTATTGTCCGCTCAACTTATCTGGGCAGCTAAAAAAGAGAGGCGCGGGGTGTAGCGGGGTTGCTTGTAGCGGAAGCGGGGCAGGAGAGGGAAGGATGTTCTACGAGGCGGGTAAAATACATTTGCTTGCTTAGTGTGATCTGTAGCCTACTTACAGTAATTTTGCGTTCTGTGAAGACATATTTATGCAATGGCCGGTAGTAATACGAGATACAAAAAGGTTATACGCGCCTTCTATACTCGAGATTGCCGGCTTGATCCCGGCCGATGTCGATGGCATTTAAGTGTGTGTAAATGCGACAAGCTCATGTCGTAGATTTACTGGCATGTAAAAGAACTCCTGCGGGACAAAATTCCGGCACACCTCTGCAGTTGCGAGCGTCGTTAAATAAACCATGATTTAATTTTAATGTAGCGTACACAGTAAGGAGAGGGAGATAATTAGGTCAGTGGTTGTTTGTTGCGATCAAGAGGGAAAAGAGAAATGACTTTTTTACTTACTTACGACTTTTAAGAAACTCGGAGGTTCATTGCCGCCCTCACATAAGCCCGCCATCGGTCCTTATCCTGAGCAAGATTAATCCAGTCTCTACAGTAATCATATCCCGCCTCCTTCAAATCCATTTTAATATTAACCTCCCATCAATGTCTCGGCTTCCCCAAAGGTTTTTTCCGTCCAGCATCCCAACTAATAGTATATATTTCTGGATTCGCCCATACGTGCTACATGTCCTGCCCATCTCAAACGTCTGGATTTAATGTTTTTAATTATGTCAAGTGAAGAATAAAATGCGTCCAGTTCTGCGTTGTGTAACTTTCTCTACTCTCCTGTAACTCCAACCCTGTTAGCCCCAAATATTTTCCTAAGCATCTTATTCTCAAACACCCTTAACCTCTGTTTCTCTCTCAAAGTGAGAGTTAAAGTTTCACAACCATACAGAACAACCGATACTGTTTTATAAATTCTGACTTTTTTGAGAGCTGACTGGATGACAAAAGCTTCTCAACCTAATAATAGCAGGCATTTCCCCTATTTATTATGCTTTTATTTTCCTCAGAGTATCATTTACATTTGTTACTGTTGCTGTACTATATTCTAGTCATGAGACATAATCATATACTTTGTCTTTTCGGGATTTATTTGGAACGTATCTCTTTACTTGCTTCAAGTGTTTTCCCTAATAATTTATGGATTTTATAATACGTCTAGACGACACCAGCAGTGATGACTATGATGATGATGATGATGATGATAATGAAGAAAGGAAGAGGAGGAGGAAGAAGAAGAATATTGATAATGACTGTATGTGAAAGTGAACTTTTTGGAAACCCAACAACTACAGACCTGTGATTCTACTTGAAAGACTTCATGCATCGCTTACCATTAGTAGCTCACGGCCAGATACGAATATTGTAATAATTGGAGTTATGATCATACTGTATAGCACACAGAAGAAGAAAAATGTAATTTATTTATGTAAGTTATTTTGTGAAACCATATACTTTCACCTACCATATCCAATGGAATGCACTGAAATTAAATACCGAATGATGTTTTTGTAACTGTATGTACAACTGCTGCAGCGACGCTCAGGAGCCAGCAGATAGCTACGGGGCAGCGAGAGAGCACTAGGGAACCCAGGTGCCTAGATAAGTTGCGCGGACAATACGAAATAGGAGAAAACAGTCGTGATTCTCAGCTTGCGGGTGGAAATAGCAACCAATTAAAAATTTATCTGATATGTTTCTAACAACCGTAAAGATGTAGCACACATTGATGTACGGGATCTTAGCAAGAAAGGAATGTGATACCCAAAGAAACTGAAAATTGTGGCTCTAACGATGTTTTTAAGTCCTAATGTTTTTAAGTTTATACAGTACTACAATAATTGCTATAAACCAGCAAGAAATACTCTCGTATAAAATAAATACCGTCGAATTTCAAAACGTTAGCCAATTTGTAGCGAAAGACACAGCTTCGTGTTCACTGTTTGACGAAGTAAGCGTGCGCGCTTTTCAAACGCAAATTCAAATTAACGATTTCATCCGCTATTTATACTCGTAAATAGCAAGCGTCCTTCACTAGATTCATTCTCAAGTTTAAGTGATCAAATTGTCCTTTGTTAGATTTTAGAGTGTCGTCAATAGCGTCAAAACGGTTGGTGCTACATCATATCCACCCATGTATACTGGTGTCATTTTTAACTTTTCATTTAGTCATAGTTTTCTGGCCAAGGGCAGTTCTCTCACTACAGACCCAGCATTCTCAAATCTTCGTCACTTTTCCGCTTTCCTATTAGACTCCGCTTACGATCCGTATATCTTCTTTCTGATCAGTTTCAACATTATTATTTTACACTCACTTCCTATTTAATACATAAAAATTCGCTTATTCTGAATTACATATAGTACGGTTTATAAAACGATGGTGGGACCAACGGTAACATAATTATGGTAATGAAGAATGAATGGACTTTAAGTCGATCTGGCGAAAGAAAAAAAGAAACAACAGAGATAAGTGTCCTTACAGTCTATCTGGATACACTGTCAGCAAATAATAATAATAATAATAATAATAATAATAATAATAATAATAATAATAATAATAATAATAGTAATAATAATAATAATAATGATAATGATAATAGTAATAAAATAATAATATTAATAATGATTCCAAAAATGAGTAATAATGGTTATAATTAGAGCCCGGATGTTTAGGCATTTATTTTGGTTAAATAGGCAGGCATATAGGCACAAAAAATAGTAAAAATAGGCAGTGAAATAGGCATTTTTTATTCATGGAATCTGACAAATACTTAATAAACTATCCTAGACAATACTCACTTTCCTTGGTTACATGTCACAACAAGATGCTTTTTTAAGTGTCAACTGTCATAGTGAGCCGCCTGTCAGAGAGAACGTTTTTTCATGGTGGTAAAAGATCTTTCTACTTCTACTGAAGTAATTGGAACAAACTTAAAACAAATTCTTTCAGAAGGACTATCTCTACTTTCTTTCAGAGATCGGGAAAAACCGACTGTCTATTGTCTCAAAAAGAGGGGTGTGAGAAGGTATTAGAGACTTCGAAGTACGCGTGACTTGTGCGTGCAGGCGACAACAGTAACGGGACCTGGAGACTTGCTTTTAATAATTCCCTCATCCCCTTTCTTTCGCTGGTAAACTCCGAAGTGACCTGAGCACTGAGGGTTATACTGTTCAAACATCTTTGTTAAGTGATATAAAAGATGGAATCGGTAGGGGAGAAAAGTTTACGACTGTTTGGAAACATATGTATTGCTTGAGAATAAGATTCTCATCAAATATTTGTGTGAGGTGTATATATATATTTTTAATTTGTACAACCGTTCTTTTTTGTTTTTATATATAATTTATGTACAGTTTATTTTAAATTCATTAAAAATATAGAAAATGTACAATAAAGACGTAAAAAAGCTAAAAAAAAAACGACATTTAACCTTAAAATAAGCAATGAGAGATAAAATAGGCAAACAAGGCAAAATAAAAATTGGGCCTATCGTCCCCAAATGTGTGGAAACGTGTTTATCTCTAATAGGTCTTTCATACATTCACTCCATTTAAAAAAAGGCATTTTACCTAAAATACGGGCTCTAGTTATAATAATGATAAAAATAATGATAATAATAACAATAATATTGATAATAGTATTAACAGCAATATTGATAATAGTATTAACAGCAATATTGATAATAGTATTAACAATAATATTTATAATAGTATTAATAATAATAATAAGAATAATAATAATACTTACTTACTGGCTTTTAAGGAACCCGGAGGTTCATGTCGCCCTCACATAAGCCCGCCATTGGTCCCTATTCTGAGCAAGATTAATCCAGTCTCTATCATCATATCCCACCTCCCTCATATCCATTGTAATATTATCTTCCCATCCACGTCTCGGCCTCCCAAAAGGTCTTTTTCCCTCCGGCCTCCCAACTAACACTACTGTATGTGCATTTCTGGATTCGCCCATAAGTGCTACATGCCCTGCCCATCTCAAACGTCTGGATTTAATGTTCATAATTATATCAGGTGAATAATACAATGCGTGCAGTTCTGTGTTGTGTAACTTTCTCCATTCTCCTGTAACTTCATCCCTCTTATCCCCAAATATTTTCCTAAGCACCTTATTCTCAAACACCCTTAACCTATGTTCCTCTCTCAAAGTGAGAGTCCAAGTTTCACAACCATAAAGAACAACCGGTAATATAATAATAATAATAATAATAATAATAATAATATTAATATTAATGATAGTAGTAATAATAACGATAATAAACATACGTAAGAAAAAACTAAATACTGTTTGATGTAGGCGAAAGCAGTGTAACATACATACATGTATATAATAACTTTTTCAGCTCAGCATTTCAAATAACGTACAATTTTTATTCCATTGAATGTGCCAGTTTAAATATAAAATAAAAGAAGTAACCTGTGACCTACCTCGTAAATTTTCTGCCGCTTAGACACTGTTTACAACACGAAGCGACGATGATTGCAATCAAGCGCCATGTTGCTGTCATGTCGCCCAAGTGTCATATTGATTATTTGACTTTTAAATATTACACGCATTTCATACACAATGAACTGCATACTCAGATGGGATCGTGCTTCTAGGAAACGCTAGAGTAGCATGTTAGGGTAACGGCCGTCAGTAGTTTTGTATGAATAGCGATTAAGTTCGTACGCACTGGCACGCACTATAGGTGTAACCCTGCATGATATCAATGGTCTAGGCGTGGCTTGTATAATTATTCATCTCGATAATTAAACGATTGGTAGACTGCAAACTAGTATATTTCAGTGATGTCTCCCGATGTGGATTAATACGATGAATGGCTAGCGAGCGCCATTGTTTATTACGTAGCACTGTTTGGGATGCAGAGGTGTTCCTGTATTATGCTCGGAGAGTCGCGGCGTACATGTGATGCCCGCTGATGTCCCATTTATATACCTTGTCAAAGCCGATCGAAACCAGCCGCCCCTGGAGTCAGTTGGACCTCGTGTCACATCTCCAAGACTAATTTACTCTATGGATCCATGTGTCATCGCCTGCTGTGTGCAGGAACTGACATCAGCATCACGCAGTGTATCTCTTTTTATTATTATTTAAATATGAATGATGTAATAAATAGGCTGGCAGGAGGGTCGTCATTTCTATAACGAATGTCAATTGCGATAGCAAAATATTCTATATGCGCTGGCTTTGTTGGTTCAGGTGGATAAAAGTATTTATCTCTTGATATTTTACCGAAGGGATCTATCAATATCCTATTTTCAGTAGAACGGGAAATATTTCAATTGACAAAAATCGCTGAACTCAATTTAATTTATTCATCTGACCCAATCTGGGGGAGGTTTTTTCGCGGTTTTTCCCTCACTTCTATGGAAGAATATCAGGTAACTTTATCAGGCGATTGGAACCCCACTCATCTTCGCCACTTCCTTTCCTCCCCCATCATCCTTTCCTCATCACCCGTTTCTGGGTTTGCCTTGCTACGCAGAATAGCTCACAAAATTTAAATTGAAAAATTATATAAGCAGGTTTCAAACAAAAGAGATTAAAATATAAGAAAGTAATAGAACCTAGTACAATTTAAATTAAGTGTATACCATAAAGATCCTGACGAAATATCGCTACAGAAAATTGTATTATGATGGTAACGATGGCATCTTGAAGATCTCTCTTCAGCTTGTATTTTTCCTCCACTTTACAAAGGTTTTCGGAATGGTGCCTCTCGCTCCGAAGAAGAGACCGGTAACTGTGATTTTTCGAATGTTGTATTTCGCTGATAGGTACTGAATCGTGGGCTCGTAGATTTTCTTTTTTTCTTCGTTCCCTTCAGATGGTTGAGTGGCTGAGATTTCAAATCTGATCGAGGATCAATTATTTCGGCTGTCTCTTTATTCCTATTTATAGCTGTGATATCCATCCTAAATTACTCCCACCATCAGCAATACAGTGAACTTCCTCGTGAACGTCTAGATTTTTGGATCGAAGTGCATCTGCGATCATAGAACGTATCGTGTTGTGACGTTTTATTCTGAGTACTTCTCCCTGTGGACAACTCCCAAGCACGTGTGGTGAAGTTTCATACTCAATGCAGTGCCTACAGTGGGTTGTGCCTGTAGAGCAGTGGTGACCAAAACTCGAGCTGTAGTGATTACATGCGACAGACAGCCTATGAAGTAAGGAGACGGAGGCAAGGTACTTGGCATGAAAACTACAACCAGTGGTGGTTCCTACACTAACATCTTGATCAATCTCGTGGATAAAAACCTCAAGCTTTCTGTATCAAAAGCCACTGAATAATATATGATTTTTCTTGCTTCTTTTTTTAACCTTCCTCCTTAATATAATAAGGAATTTTCTAAATTGTTCTCTCGATACTTGGTCGAGAATTTCGTAGTTTTTCAAAGTTAAAAACTTCTTATAGACAAGTTATTTAAGCTATTTTAATCATTTCTCTTTTGAGAAATTCTGTTCTATTAAAAGGCTTTAGAGCACGGGATATTTCAAACCCCATTAGGTAGCTGAGTTCCTTACATTTATTTATCTCATATTTCTCTTCCTGGCTATGACTTAAGACATGTCAGTTCCTAGCGTTTAACAGTTCGTTGGCATATAATATTGAATCAGTTTTTCTACAATATTATTATTAAATGAATAACTAATAAATAGTTACCCTCGTCTAAAGATTAAGAAGATCAAAATTGAGATAAAACCTAATAATTTTACCTTCTAGGGAGAAGATCTACTGTAAAAATATCAATATTCATGCACGTGCAGAAGAATTGTAGAAAAACATACTTAGTGACCAGTAATAATAATAATAGGCTAATAATATTAATAATGATAATAATAATAATAATAATAATAATAATAGTACACTATTCAACGTGGCAATTAATGTTTCTATATACTCCTAATTGGACCGTTGAGCAAAGTAAACATATTACATTTTGTCCGACAGAACTACAAAAAATTTCTCCTTCTCATTCTTCACGAAACCACCTCTTACTGTTTGTAGAGAGAGAGTTTGTAGAGCGACATGATACCGCCACTGCTTGCCTTCAGTACGTGAATGAAAAAAAAAACAGCAATGTACAGGAAACTCCTCGTACCCGTTTGAATGTGTGTGATTACACGATGTAAGCACGACACCCATCTTTGGTCACTGCTGCTGTAGAGCGACCAGGAAGAGAACGTACTGGTGCCAACATTGCAATCATTTTTGGCATTTCTCTCCACTTGATAATCCTTCATGCTTGAAGATCCACGAGTTGGTTGCAGGTACTTCTTAAAACAATACAACTCCTTTTCCTTTCCGCGGGTATGCGCACCAGGTTTTAAATTCACGGTGCCTAAGAAGTTCCCTTAATTGCTTCACGGATTCTGTAGTCTCATCTAGGCTCACTTGCAATTCCGACAAGCAACGGGTTCTTCGTACAAAGCATTAACGTGCTAGTCATTTAGGTTTTCTAGCTTCTTATCAAGTTTTCGCTGTAAGCATTCTTCGTGCTGAGGATTTTCTCGCATTCTGTCTTAGTACCTAAGAATAACCCAATTATTTCGCTCATACATGCAGATAATTAACAAAGTTTAAGCTTATTATTAATCAGGGTTTATTATTATTTTTGGGGTAATTTTTAATAAATGTCGTCAAAATTGTATAAATTGTCGTTTATGGTAAAAATATGACAGTAATTTCGTGAAAATTTTGTAATAACTTTTACGCTCGACCATGCCGAAATGTAGTAATTATACACCTGGTAGCAGACCTTTAATGCATGTCATTAAAGTACACCTACTCATTAAAGGTCAGGTCTTTCAGCCAATGATGACTCAGGTTACAACTGTTCAGCCAATGACAGGTCAGCTTTCTACCGTTATAAAACCGCAAGTATTATTCTCGGATATGCAATCGAAAGGGAATTAGCGAAAAGTCACGGAGGCTGGAAATCCAATACTGTCGCAGAAGGTTATGTTCTGTTACTATAATAATTAGGGTTAATTGTAAATAATATTCAAATAAATTCAATTTGTCATCTCGTTTTTCAATGTCTAATTTAATTTCAATGTTATCTCTGTAGGTTCTTATGGCCTAGCAAGGTCAATGTGGACATCTGTTCCTCGGAAAAAAATTAATACTTTCGCGTCTGCGCACATCTCACAACATACGGAACATTGCTCAATGTCAAATACAAATAAAATTAATAATATCAAGTTAGAAATATGGTCGAGCATAAAAAGTCGTATGAAACTCGCCTATAATGGTAATTAAGAAGCTCGTATGAAAATTATGAAACTCGCTTGCGCTCGTTTCATAAATATCCATACTCACTTCTTAATTACCTTCATTATAGGCTCGTTGCATAATGTACTATTAATGGCATACACTTATTTCTAATGTTACTAAATCAATGAATGATTTTATACAAGGCATAATATTTACAACATTTATGGGGGGAGGGAAAGCTTAAAAATAAAATAATTGTACCTTCCGATAATCAGCCTTACTTTTTAAGTATTACAAAAAATGGTGTGTAAAACAAAGTTGTATACAAAACAATCTGTCCCTAATTTATTTTCATTCATCAAACATCAACATACAATAGGTGACAACAATTTGCTCTTTCATACTTCTCATATCTGACACTACAAGAATGTACTGTGAAAAAAACCGTTCACTGTAGGGGTTTGAAACTGGTAACCACAATGACTGCATACATTTATCAACAAATTCTTTAAATGCATCACCTCTTGCTTTTAATGTTTCCAGTATGTCATTTACATTGAGCTCAGATTTATCATTGAATAGCTACATACTTAGCTGATTTGCATAACTCTACATAACCTAAAAGCAAATCACATTGTTCACCAACATTTACAAACTCTGGTAATTTACTGAACATTGATTTAAGTCTATCAAAATTATTCACCCCTACTTAGAAAGGAATTCTGTTGGTTCAAAAATATAATCTAATGCTTGAAATATTTCAATATTACGTTCATCATTCAACAGCATAGCTTCTAGTTTTTTAAGTGTTAATTCAGCTCATATTTGTAATGAATTCTGGACTGGAACTTGATTCTTAGAATCAGCATATTCAAATGAATTAATTAATCTTATCATCAAATTGGCCACATTATATTAGTTCTCATTTGTTTTTTTAGAGATTCAACTCGTGACATTAATAAGTCGGCTATAGGTTCCTTACGTGTTTGAAATTCTAATACAGGTTTTGTAATCAAGATGCAATTTAAAGCAACGAAAGAAGCGTGGATTTTCAGAATTTTACATTTGTATGGATTGAAAAATTCACGACAAAATTATAGCCATAAATGTCACATTTGTGATAAATCATGCAAATACGTACTTCTTGCTGCATCTCTCCATTACGTTTCGCGTTTAACGCTAAAAACATAAGAAAATTAAAAAAAAAAACACTGTTATTATTCTGCGGATTCGAGTTCGATCTCTGATCTTGACTTCTACAAGACAAAACTGTTGTGCAATGTCAGTCCTTATTGTGGCCGAAATCGGAAAATTTGAATTTTCCTGAGGCCCTCCCGCTTTCAAGAACTTTACAAATTTGATTTCACCAGGCAACCATTTCAACTTACCTTTCCCCATATTTAAGGTCAATTCACATCATAAAAATTAAGATGGTCAGTCAGAAGCAGAACTTCTGTGTGCAACGTTTATAGTCATAACCATAGACTAGTGTGGACTATGCAGAAAAGTATTTCGCTAAATCCACCGAGGTCGCTGGTATAAAGGAATGTCATTAAAATATAACTATAGTTTTATTGTTCAGATTAAAATTGTCAGTATTACTGAACGTGTACTGGAATAGATTGACGTTTTGGCAATACTGAAATACTGATAGGATGGTTTGATAAATATATATATATATATATATATATATATATATATATATATATATATTTAATTTTGGCAATATTTATTGATCGTCTGAGGGTCATTAGTGACAATACTGGTTTTCTATGTTTCCATTACCTGACGCGAGAGCTAAGTGTTGTGAACTATTATCATCTGTGAAAACTAGATACTGCGGTAACTCACCAGATCTAAAGAGTGACTCGACAACAAATTCTGATACCCAAGAAGCCTTGTTAAGTGTTATTGAAAATTACAGGGAACTTCGTGCGTTATGGGATGTCTTCAAATAAGCAATTCTCTATCTCTCTTTTGAAATATTGTATCGTTAATGCTAAAATAAAAGCTGCAAAGCTCTCTTTTGATCTGACATTGTTGAATTACAGGCAGAAAGTGAATATACTGTCAATAAGTATTGATTGTATGAGGCAGGTTGTCATTATTTGTTGACTGTATTGACAATAATAGTAATTCATACCAGTGAAGTCTTAAGGGTGCAAGTCCACATGTCGAATTTAATTTAGATTAGATTAGATTAGATTAGATTAGATTAGATTAGATTAGATTAGATTAGATTTCATTAGGGATTATAATATAGGAAGTAATCAGCTGCAGTCAGGTCAGGAGATCTTAGCGGCCAGGCAATGTCTCCAAATCGTGAAATTATTATTAACAATGATCACTGTGCGCTGATTATTCCTATGGCGTTATCTCAAAGGTAGGGTGTATCGCAACAAGCCTCGCACCATCATCCAGCTGAAACAAAACATAAGGAACGAAATTAGTGCCATCGAATCTGTTTTGTTGGGACGAGTTATGCAGAAGTTTCATAGCAGATTACAGGAATGTATTCGTTGCCGTGGAGGCTACTTACGAAATGTAGTTTTTAAAAAGTAATCAGACATTAACAAATTGCATTGTACTAGATTACTTCCAGTATAGACCTATGTGTTTCCTTTTCATTTGTCCTGAGTGTCCCACAACAGGGCTATGAAAACCGTCATATTCCCCTGCCGCATCCTATATTTATCAGGAATGAGATTCTCGACAGAAATTTGCTAACGATAGAATATAGTTTAATTCGTGTAACTATATTTATAAAAAATGTTTTATTAAATCTTTTGGTACTGGCATATTAAAATTCATATATTTTTACACCACTTCATATTAGTGTCGAGATCAGGAAAGCATGCTGTTCTACCTGAACATTTTGGTGAAGGTAAGATTAGTGAAATAGAATTTTAGTAAGTCACTTAATATCTATTTTATTTTATTAGAGTACTTTATTTCTTCTAATCTTTATCCACTTTCTCCTGTATTTATTACCTTTCTACCATTTGTTTCTTTCTTTGCCAACATTTCAAACTACAAATTCTTTATGGTAGGCTACTATAAAACATGCTTTGCGATCGTAGTTTGTTTACAGCAGACAGTCAACTGAAAATTGTGGCTCCGTCCAAACGTTTTGATGAACCTAACATTAGTGAAATAGAATTTCAGTAAGTCAATTATTATTTTATTATATTACAGTACTTTATTTCTTCTGATCTTTACATACTTTCTTGTAATCGTGTAATAGTCAATTAAATCCCACTCGAGTTTTGATTTTCTCTAGATAAATCAAAACTCTAGTGAGATTGCTGTTGATTACACTGGGCAACAAAAAAAATTTTGTTTGAATGTTTCCTGCACTTCATGAGTCAATTCTCACTAATTTTGGGTTGAGAAAAACGAATATGACAATGAAAATTTTTTCTCAGCTCTAGTTTCTGTGATACAGAATAGGTGGAAGTATTTCAGTTTAACGGATTAAGAGAAAACGATACATTTTAATTGCATATGCCAACAACATTGAAAGTGCATTTAAATTTTTTTTAGTGGCAGTTACATTTTAAGAGTTCTAAATTTATGCAATAATATCTGGCAGATGGTTGGGTCTGAAGAGAATCATGTTTGGCTTCATGACATCGTCGTCTTTTAGCTTGCCTCTTGTAAGTGAGTTCCGGAGCATCCCTATGCAAAGACCAGCAGTAATCCGCAAGCATTGTTTCATTCCAACGGCCCTGATATCTTTGTTCCATAACAAAAATATCGTGATGGAACCTTCCTCCGTGTTCATCACTGAAAGCTCCACAACTAGAAGGGAAAAAATCTAGGTGGGAGTGGAGAAAATGGATTTTAAGGGACATGTTGCATTCGAGTTGATGGTATTTTTGCAAGAGCAGTGTCACCAAATGAGTGTAGTTATCTCTTTTGTTGCCTAAAAATCCATGAATAACTCCCTTGAAGGCTTCCCAAACTTCCTTTCCTTTCCCCTCCAAAATATGGTCAAATGCAGGATCCTTTACAAGTTCTCGAATTTGTGGCCCGACAAAAATACCTTCCTTGACTTTGGCATCATTCAATTTCGGAAATTCCTCTCTTACTTACTTAAAGGCCTGTCCTTCTTGGTTCATACCTGTGACAAAATTTTTTATCAAACCCAGCTTAATATGCAGGGGTGGAAGAGGAATATCTTTTGGGTCGACGAGAGGCTCGGCAACGACATTTTTCTCGCTAGGGTTAAGATTTCTTGCAGGCCAGCCTGCTTGAATATAATGTGATTTCCTATCCCTGCTGTCCCACATACTTAAAAAGCAGCAATATTTTATGTACCCCAGTTGCATTCCTAAGAGTACAGCAATGACTTTTAGATCGCCACAGATTTTACACTTGTGTTCATGATATTCGATTGAGTCGAAGAGGGCTGTCATATTTGCATAAGTCTCCTTCATGTGGACTCCATGACCAACAGGAATAAAAGAAAGACGGTTGCCATTGTGAAGTAATACAGCTTTCAAACTAAGCTTGAAGGAGTCTATGAATAGCCTCCATTCAGTTGGATCAAGGTTCAAATTCAAACATTTCATCAAGCCATTAATGTCGCAGCAAACAAGATTGTTTTTCTCCTAAAAAAAAAGGGAAGCAGATGCCTGTGACGGTGTCTATACTGTGAGACCCTGACATCACGTTCGAGAAGATTCCATTGCTGTAGTCTAGACCCTAGAATTTCTGCCTTCTACTTTGACACGTCAAGGTCTCAAATGAGATCACTTAATTCCGCTTGACTCAGTCTGTGCGGTTTATCACCTTTTTCCTCAATATCAGGGTCATGGGATGTGGAAGGCTTGTTGGGTTCTTCTTCTTATTCCACACTGTCTTCATTTTCTACTTCAAACACAGAATTTTCATGGCATTTTTTTTTTTACAAATTTTACACTTTAAAAACACTTCCAAACCAGAAATTCTGCATTAATTACAGCAGAAGCAATATGAAATTCACAGTCACAGCAACAATATCTATGTTTGTAATTTACAAACAGCTGAAGAACATTTGTGTTTTGTTATTTGACAGGGTGCCAACTCCCAAAACAAAATTTCCCGCAAACTGAAAATGTTGACTCTAAAAAATGAAATATCACTTTATCTCCAAGGCAAGAGCTAATCTGTCATTTTTATGGTGATTTTTTTAATTCAGCAGGTGGAAATTCATAAGAATTAGCTATTTTTCAGCCCGAAACATTTTCATTGTTGACCAGTGTTATTATACTTTTACTACGTCATATTACTTTTGACCAATAAAACGGTACGAAACGACGTCTTTCAACCAATCATGGCTGCTTATCGCACAATTTTTATCGCATCCTTAGCATTTGTTTAATTTATTCGCTTCCCTAGCATTTGTCTGTTTTTATCACTACACTAGCATTTGTTTCTTTGTCTGCCAACATTTCAAACTGCACTGGTCTGGACGTCAAAAAACAAAAAATTACAAACCACTCCAGTCGATGCACAGCACTTTCAAATATGACTCGCATTGGCATTCAAGAACAAGAATTAATAAAGATCACTGGTCATAGCTATGCAACTTCTCTGAAACCCTATTTACAAATAAATGAAGAGCACCAATCGGAAATCCTGAATAAGTCGAGGAATAAACCATGTACATCAACGAGTTCCACTTCTTTTACGCACACGTCCAATATAACATCAACTGAACCACCAACCACTAAAACATTCAAATTTGAGAATTGTACTTTCAATAACTGTTCCTTTCAAAATTATTCATGTTCATTTTTTATTTCATCATTCTTAATTAAAACGTTTGTTGTTTATTTCATCATCCCTAATTAAAACTTTTCTAACACTTGTTTATATTATTTAGGTTATGTTAGGCGTAGAGCTTCTGCTATATGATATTATGGATAGTCACGTATCAGAGATTAACACTAAGATTTATTGAAAATCATCTGTCAAGTGATGTTGATTACTGGGATCCGGATAATTGAAGTGGAATGCAACTGTTTTAATAAAAATGAAACTGAATCAACAAAGCCTTCTTGACTAGTAACCGTCCACAGAGTTCAATGAAGATTCCATAGTTGGCACAACTGATAGGGCCTACAAGAAAACAGCTAAGCATAACACACTACTGCCATCTAGCGTAATATTTGTAATGTTGAGATGGTACAATAATACATTTGAAGACAGTTTCATTTTCGTAAATCAATTAATATTTTATTGTATTGGAGTACTTCGTTACTTCTAATCTTATTATACTTTCTTCTAATCGTGTAATAGTCAATTAAATCCCACTCGAGTTTTGATTTTCTCTAGATAAATCAAAACCTCTAGTGAGATTACTGTAAATAACATTGTGCTTTATCTTGATTTGTTAAGGTCCAATTTTTGCTCATCTTCATAATTTTATAACTTATTTTAGTTTTTAATTCACCATTTCAATTTACAATTTCAAATGGTGTTTTATTTACAAAGAATATAACTCATTTATAACCAGAACACGCTAAGAGGCCTAATCCGTGATGTGAATGATGGTGATGATGTTTAATGTAGTCTACAACCAGGGGAAGGTAGGATCTGATTGTGAGAACTCGTTACAGGTCAGCGAGAATGCGGTTTCATTGTCTCTCCCAAAGGTCGTCGTGTGATAGGCAGAGTAAATATTAAGCATTTAAAATGTATAATTATAAGTGATTTACGAGGCAAATCGATGAGCTTTACGGAGTCCGGTATATAATTTTTTAATAAAAGTGAACAGCGCTCTGTAACTGGAGTACACCAATCATAGGTGCGATTAGGATCGCCATATAATGCCGGATTACAGGTGAGGCACATCCGAGGGGCGGGTCCCCGTTTAATAATCTGCAGAACCCTCAATAAAACTCCGGGGACCCGGAGATGGAGAACTGATAGCGCGGTTTGTTGGTTTTTCGTACTGCGTGCCAATGAACGCGTCGCGTGCGGGGAGCTGTGGCGATGCCTTTCGTGTGATAATGCGACTCCGTGACTCGGGTCAGTCTGGCCGCGCGGCGAGGTGTGGTGATGGATTGGTGATATAAAACAGTGGAGGGAATATAGCTTTCAACCCCGCTTCCCCAGAGTCTTGAGTAGCTTTCAGCAAAATAAAAATATGCGTTGTTTTACGTCAACTTTGTAAGCTTTTTGATGCCTCGAACTTTCCAGTCTTAATATTGTCATAAATTGCACCCAATTACGTGGATTGTGTTGTTAGCCTGGTAATTAAGGTAATCTCTAATTAGACACGATTTATAGTTGCTGCGATTGTAACTAAATAAGGAAGTAGCCTGCACCAGAGGGATAAGTTGTCTGCGTGCACTTGGACACTGCACATTTACCAGACATCAATTAGCTTTAACACGAAGGCGGGAAAAACGAACGTCAAGAGTGAATCTAAATTTATCTTCTTAAGGAATCTGAACTTGAAGTTCTCATTCAGCGCTTTTATATTTCTTTTACTACAACCGATATTTCGCTAAATAAGAAAACGTTTGAAGGGTACACGGGAAAAACGAACAAGGTCACAATGCTGTTAAGGGTGTTGTCATTATCTAATTCAGTGTATTACTACAAGCTTTAGAGTTATTTTTACCAAAAATGCTAAAGGAGAATTAAAACCACGGATACACTCATCATTTCCTTCATTTCTAGTAGAAACAACAATAAATTTTTTTAGTAATATACTGAAATAGATCATTACCTCACCCTTAATGGAAATGTGACATTGTTCGTTTTTTCCGTGTACCCTTCATTTCATTTTCTCACATCAGATTGATTAGTAAGGTAATTATTTTTGTTTTCTGTTTAATGTTAAGAGCACGCTGTGCAATAATTGAAATGTTCCGCAAACAACGAATCGTTATCTCTCACCAGTTTTTTTTTCTTTTTAATAATAAGTACAGTATCATTGGGACGTTTCATTCTGTAGCAAGTCGGCATAATTGGATAAAAAGAGCGAGTAACTATTACTCTGAAAGTAAAGCTGTCACATTATTAGTTATTTATGAAACGAATACAGTTTTTTTAAATAAAATTATCTTGGAAAGCATGATGAAAATATTCAGATTGTCAATTAATATAGATAAACACAATATAATATTTGTTACTCAGTCACATGACAAATGATTTATTTATTATTTCATTACAGATAACTACTTCAAACATAGGATGTTTTATAGTGATCTATACAGTTGCCACGTTCAAACGACGTGAGTACTTTCAATTACCCAATCTGATTACACTTTTACATTTGATAATTTCCTATTTCTATTTCGTATTTATTTATATACTAGCCGTACCCGTGCGCTCCGCTGCACCTGTTAGAAATAAATATAAAGTAATTACATAATTAAAATAGGACATTTGATCCAGGGAACAACTTTTACAACAGCGCAAGATAATCTGCTTCGCTCATTACCCAATTTTTCTTGCATTGCATTTATTGCATATATATTTTATGTATTTTAACACGATTCAATTGAGCATAGTTAAAATTTGAATTATAAAATAATGGATTGCTAAGCTAACGTACTATTACTGCATACTAAATCAATACACTCTCGTTGTTCGTTAATTCTCTGAGATTAAATTGAGTGTACATAAATATTATTTTAAAAAATCCAGAAAACGAATGTACAAAATAGCCTATCAAATTTTCTGTGTATAAGAAGCTATTTTAATCTTACCTGTCCTCGATTTACTTAGACGTTACTGTAATAACATTATAGCATTATGTCCATCTAGAGAAACTACACTTTCCAATGGTGAAATAATAATTAATTATACAAATCGGTTAATTTAGCTTCTGATATTACTTCATACAAACCCAGAAACATTCTCTGTAGGCTATGTTTAATAGCTTTCGATTGTTGATGCCCAAGGCCCCTTATAGACGAAGTCATTTGTTCTTAATTCATTGAACCGTCTTAGCTGGCGTTATTTTAATTTTAAAACTCATTTATCTCATTAAATATCAGTGCTATCAAAATTTTGTAAAGAATAAAACTTATCGGAAATCATTTTTAAAGAAACTTTTGTTATGTAACATTTTTCACAAAAATCAATAATAAGCGAGATATTTCGATTTATTTAATTCAGGCCCCCTTATAACCCCCCCCTTTTAAGTAAAGTATTTTGAATGCCATATAGCCTAAAATCTAAGTTACAACGAACTTAATTTATATTCCAATTTTCATATAAATCGGTTCAGCCATTATCGCGTGAAAAGGTAACAAACATACAGACAGACACACACACAAAAATTTCAAAAATGCGATTTTCGGTTTCAGGGTGGTTAATTATATCTGTTATTACCAATTATTTTTGGAAAATCGAAAATTACCAGAAAAATTTCGGCTACAGATTTATTATTAGTATAGATTTCAGACATAATTCATCACTCATTGGACTCTACTGAACAAGAGTTCCACAGAATATTATGAAGTTTAATTACAACACTACGTGGTTTTTAACATTATTTTAATTTTATGACCTGTAATATTACATTTTAATTATAGAGATGTTTTGTACATCATTAATCTTAAAGTTTATCTACCACCAATGTAATGACTACACAGTTTGATATTGAGATGTTGTATAATTGTGCCTTGAAGATGCCTGAATGGGCGAAAACGTTTGCAATTTGTAATTCATGTATATAAAACTTAATGACCATATAATATAAGTCATTATTTTACATTGATTTGTCATTTGACTGAGTAACAAATATTATATTGTGTTTATCTATAAAATTATCTTGGAAGAGTTCTCGTGCTCAATTTTAGACAGGAATTAAAGATTTATCTTCATATCTGTGTACAGTAGATTATTCCTTGGCTAACGTATGGTTTTTAATTGGTTATTTTACGACCCTTTATCAACTGCTATGGTTATCTAATGTCTGAATGAGATGGTGATAATTCCAGCGAAATGAGTCCAGGGTCCAGTGCTCTATAGTTATCCAACATTTCCTCGTAACGGGTTGAGGGAAAACCCTGGAAAAAAACCTCAACCAGGTAGCTTGTTCAACAAGGATTTAAACCCGGGCCCGCTAGTTTCACTGTTACACATGCTGGACACAACGTATGTTCAAAGCGATTGATTTACATCATGAGTGCTAGCGGAACGGCCTATCATGCGCAATTCTTGAAAGCATATTATTACTATTATTATTATTATTATTATTATTATTATTATTATTATTATTATTATTATTATTATTATTATTATTATTAGTAAAGAATAAAAAAATAGTAATGTGCTCTGATTATGTTTTGTTTTTACATCAGCTCGTAGCTTCTGCGGGTCTTTCATAGGAAGTAGATTTGTTACAGCTACTGGCTGTTTCTAATTATCATTAATATTCAGTATAAACAATATTTTTACCATAATATCCATCTTTATTGTGAAACTGTCCCTGATGTGATGTATAAATAATTTTGATTTTTTGTTCCGTTGTTTCTCTTACTCATCATGAACCTGCATTTTATATATTCCATATAGTCTAGATTACCTCTGATTGAGGTTCTGGGTGATATGTACACCCTTTGACGCGGAAAATGGTCGCTCTCCTGTAGCGTGAATTTTTCTAAGTTTCGTTCAGATTAACGCGCGATTCACCGTCAGAATGACAAAAATTAAGCATCGAGGATGAAATCAAGTTGTAGGACCGACGTAGGCCTACTTATATGTCACGAAACAACATATTCCCTAAGAAAGTCTTTATGTTTTAGCAGTAGTTCTTTCTTCGCGTTACAAAGACCGGGGTTCGAATCTCAGGAAAAGCAGTTGTTTGCATAAGATTACACATTTAAAGTTTCATTAGTATAAAATGTTGTTATTATATGCTGTGGATGGGGAAAGAAACTGGCCACCATTCCTCATTATCTCCTGCCTATTTACCTCATGAGTGATGCCTTATTGGTGTCACCTATGAGGTTCTAATCTGTCCTTCGGACAGTCGACTAACCATCAACAATAGAAACGATAGAAAGGATCAGTTTGTAACGCATTAAGAATCACAATATCTGTTCTTCCACCAATAACATTTCATTTTTAACTTTTTGCCAAACGAATGCAGCAATCAACTACAAAACAAACTTCAAGGGGTCAACAGCAAAAGGTGCTATCTAACAAAATCTAAATGTGGTGTACAGGTTCACTTCTGCTTCCATATCAGCTATAATTTTCATTCGATTTTCTTGTCTTGTATACAAAATTGTTAGGAAAAGATTACCCGGAACAACATGCGAATCTGCTGTTCAGATTGAATTATATTTATAGCAGGACCGGAAGTGGAAGTTCACCTTGGCACAAATTCATATTTTGTTAGATAGCATCTTTTGCTGGTGACCCCTTCAATTATTTAACCATATAGGCAGAATTACAAGTAATAACTACTCAAAATTAAATAGTGTTAGGACCGTCTACTGGTGAACCCTCCCAATATAAAAGAGGAGGAATCTGGTAGCAGTAAGATCGTGGTTGCCTCGTAATAATACTTAAGAAATAAGTTGTTATTCATTAGATTATTTAATAACAATAACATAGAAATATATGATAACAAAGAGCAACATGGTAACAATAACAATATGTATAAAAGAGTACAAGTATGTATAAAAATAAAGCCATAGTTACAAAACCCACTCCTATATGGTTAGTCCCAGAGGGCTCCAAGGTAAAGTCTTCCAAAATACAGCGGTCAGGGCAGAGGGTAAAAACATGTAACCCCACTTTGAATGATGTAACAAGCAGTGGCGGCTCCTGCATATTTCTTAAGAGGAGGAAAGAAGTTAACAGCGCAAAATGACATCATCTTGAGAGAAACATGCTACAAATTAGCCTACATGTACATATAACACCAGGTAGTGTTACGGTTGGCCTTCTCTTTCGTATAGCAATAATCTGTTCTTGTAAACTGAGTTTCCTAAATTGTCCAAATATGTTTTCACTTCCATTTAATGGCGGATAATTGCACAAATTAACAATTACAAGGAAATTCACAAACTCGCAGCATTTTTAGCGCACACTACAGCATCACACGTGTTGGTAGAGACTAGTGCTACTAACACATAACCAGAACCGTTTTACGGAAGTGGGAATGAGAAATAATATGTTAGGAAAGCGAGAACACTGAACCCACTCACATGGTCTGTGTTGCCACATGTACATTTTAAAAGTTCAGTATCACTTGCTTTTGAAGAATGTCAGTTCTTGTAAAGTCATACTACCATTATTGCTCAAAGCTGCAGGTGGCCGATTATTTTTTGTGTTACAAATATTGTAGTTTGGTGTACTTTCAATTTCAAATATATTTGTACAAAACTGACAACTTAGCTGTTGTCCTATCTAGTAGACAATGAATGGAAGTGAATTTCAGTGGCCAAAAAGATCTACGATACTAGCGTAGAACTACTTCCTCTTTGTTTTATATAAATCTAACTTCAACTTTCAGCTATCCTCGAAAGTTTCAAAGCATGAGTAGTAGCTTATATAAAATGCAATGAATAATATATTTTGATATATGATTTAAAAAAAGTTTATATGGTGTCTTTCATAGCTTTGCGTTAAAACTGTTTTTATTGTGCCTCCTCCTAGATGTGTTATAGTCTGGTTGAATGCAGCATCGTTAGATGGCAGCGGTAGCGAGTTTGTTGCAAGACCAGTTGGTTTCTATTTCCCGCCCATGCGTTGATTCAGAGGAGGATCTCCTCCCTTACTGTTCATTCGCTTGTTTTAAAACTCTGCTTCTTTCTCTGGCCGCTAGTGCGCTATTGTCTATGTGTGTTAACTGCAGTAAAGGAGGAAAGGATTTGCTTTCCTCTACACAAACAATCTCGCATCTTTCTCACAGTTTTCTAGCGGCACATGAGCGCGCGTCGTTTAAAACTCGATCAACCGAGGTTTTCTTATAACTGTGAACTTAAAAATTATTGAATCTTCCTCGAATTTCAAGGCATATATTTAATTTGGTATTTACTTTCAAAAGAAGAAAAATGTGAGGACGACGTTCCTCCCTTCCCTCCCCCGAGAAACCGCCACTGGTAACAAGTCACCAATACCCCCGGGGTAATCCAGAAAAATTCCCTAAGAAAGATCATAGAAACCTAGAAAACAAAATGGAGCCAGTATACAAGGCTTAACATAACCGGACGCACACCAAGAGTTCCTGTCGAACACACTCGGATAAAATGCAAATTACCAGCAGAAAAATACTGCAAAGCCATTCAACAGTCAGCTCCTATATGAACAAAACTGCATTATAATTAGAAGTCCCGATTTGGACCACACACCGCAAAAAGTTCACAATTCATATAAGTAACAACAGGTTACGAAAATCAAACTCACGCCGTCGGTCGGAAGTATCTAGTAATGGCGCGACCCCGTAGGATTACCGCCAGCGTACGTATGTCGGCGCAAAACCGATACGCACACAGCTGTCACTCGTAGAAATCAAAGGGCCATATTCACAGATATTCTTAGCGCGGGCTTCCGGTGGATGATCAGCGAACTAACGTTTTTCATATTCATAAACCAGTGTTAGTGGTATGATATAATATGAATCCTGTACAAGTAATCAGTCGATAGTCGGGGCTAGTTTAGCACGCTCGTAGCGCGGGCTAGCTAAATGTCTATGAATAGGCTAGCACCCATAGTCTCGAGCTCGACTCTGTAGTAATCGGTGGCGTCGTCCCTCTACAATGAAGCGTAGAAATGTTCCGACCAGAGTGCGTCACGCTGGCTCCACAATGTCACGTCCGTCCCCACAGACGGTGGATGGTCGATCTTCTCTATCGCTCCTCGTGAGGGCGCTCCCAGGGAGTGATGATGACGGTTAAGATTTGAAATGAACCAATCAAATGATGTCTCAACCCCAAAGCAGCAAAGAAATTAATTCAGATTATAAAAACGTAATAGAATTATGCCTCTAGGCGAAGGGTCCTAAACCAAGTTAACACGTTACTAACATGAAAAAAACGCCCTCTATACGTAAGGTTACTGAACCATGTGAACAAAGCTTTATCTAGAGGAATAATTACTAAATCTGACAGCGAGGAAGTTCAGGATAACACAGAGGGTTTGGAATTGAACGGGTTACATCAGCTTCTTGTCTATGCGGATGACGTGAATATGTTAGGAGAAAATCCACAAACGATTAGGGAAAACGCGGAAATTCTAGTTGAAGCAAGTAAAGAGATAGGGTTGGAAGTAAATCCCGAAAAAACTACGTATATGATTATGTCTCGTGATCAGAATATTGTCCGAAATGGAAATATAAAAGTTGGAGATTTATCCTTCGAAGAGGTGGAAAAATTCAAATATCTTGGAGCAACAGTAACAAAATATGTAAATGACACTCGGGAGGAAATTAAACGCAGAATAAATATGGGAAATGCCAGTTATTATTCGGTTGAGAAGCTTTTGTCATCTAGTCTGCTGTCAAAAAATCTGAAAATTAGAATTTATAAAAGAGTTATATTACCGGTTGTACTGTATGGCTGTGAAACTTGGACTCTCACTTTGAGACAGGAACAGAGATTCAGGGTTTTTGAGAATAAGGTTCTTAGGAAAATATTTGGGGCTAAGAGGGATGAAGTTACAGGAGAATGGAGAAAGTTACACAACGCAGAGCTGCACGCATTGTATCCTTCACCTGACATAATTAGGAACATAAAATCCAGACGTTTGAGATGGGCAGGGCATGTAGCACATATGGGCGAATCCAGAAACGCATATAGATTGTTAGTTGGGAGGCCAGAGGGGAAAAGACCTTTGAGGAGGCCGAGACGTAGATGGGAAAATATGAAAATGAATTTGAGGGAGGTGGTATATGATGGTAGGGACTGGATTAATCTTGCTCAGGATAGGGACCAATGGCGGGCTTATGTGAGGGCGGCAATGAACCTTCGGGTTCCTTAAAAGCCAGTAAGTAATAATAATAATAATAATAATGGTATATTTAACCTGGCAGAGTTAAGGCCATACGGCCTTCTCTAACACTCAGCCAGTATTAGCGATAATGTTACTAGAGATATAGGTAATACTGATGGTAGTAGCGAGAATGATGATGATGGTAGTGATGGTAACTGCCTGTGATGTGTTGTTGCAATGGTGGTGGCGATAGCGGTTGTGATGTTTGTAATGTGATACTTGTCAAACCTACAACTCTGGCTGTTTTCAAGACAAAAGCTGGTTTGACATACTGTTAATAGATAGGCGTTCCAAAGAAGTGGCTTCAGTGCTCGTGATGAAAGTAGTGTAAATGTAAAATTAGAATACTCGTGTAGACGATGCAAAACACATCTGATCGTACACCCTGTTGCGAAAAGGAAGCAGTTTGCGTTTCTTGTAGGTAATATATTTTAAGAGTGAAGGTGAGATAAATGTCACTTTATGTACTTTTTGTGAAGCAAAGCTTGAGTAGGTAATTCGGTATCTAGTAGAGCTATCTCAGATTTGTTCCTTCCGGTCTCGACAAAAACAAGGAATGTACGTTTCAATTTACAAAGAGAATTGGAATGAGCATTCACCTTTTTACTACTAGGAGATGTGTTGGCACACATTTCGTACTGTAATTTACATTTAAGTTCATTCTTATCACTTTCGTCATCATCCTGAAGGAGGATGAACCTAGCCTTACGTCCGAGTGTACTACTATTCTGATCCCAAGCTAGGTACACACTACATCCTTTGACACAGAAAATGGTCGCTCTCCTGTAGCGTGAATTTGTCGTTCGGGTAAGCGCGCGATTCACATGAGGAAATACTAATCATCTATGTGCTCGGAAGAAAACAAGTCGTAGAAGCGACGTATCTGTGTATCAAGAAATGACATATTCTCTACGAAATCTTTATGGCTTAGCGATAGAGCTCTTTTTCTCGTTACAAAGAACGGGCTTCGATTTTTGATTTGTAGAAAGCAGTGTCCCGAGCTATACCGAGCTGGGACTTGGTCTCTAAACAGCAACCAATTTCCACGTCAGAGACTGTATATTCCCACTCACACTAGCTGATTATGCTAAGGATCACTGTGTTCATATAAGCAACCCCACATACTGTATTCCAAGGCCAGCGCCCTCAGCACTTCCGCAACTCGTAGGCCTAATTGATTAAATGTTATGAATATATTAATGGAATGAAAAGTAGCCAGAATTATTCTTTTTCTATTAAAAGCTTTCTTTGTCATCGCTGTCCTCCTTTTCATTCTTGGCAGCAGCTCATATTAGGGCCTACTGCTTATAGAACACCCAACAATTGGAAGCTGTCCACTTGATCTAATGTCTCATAAGTATCACTATGGATTTTTCAACAGTAATCTCACTAGAGGTTTTGATTTATCTAGAGAAAATCAAAACTAGAGTGGGATTTAATTGACTATTACACGATTAGAAGAAAGTATATAAAGATTAGAAGTAAGTAGTCCAATACAATAAAATATTAATTGACTTACGAAAATACAACTGTCTTCAAATGTATTGTTGTACCATTTCAACATTACAAATATTACGCTAGATGCATGCTAGATGGCAGTGGTGTGTTATGATTATGTGATCTTACCAGGTGTGCCAACTATGGAATCTTCATTGAACCACAGTCTAGTATATACAGTCGCGAAGCTCAATACGTAGTAAATATGCAAACATTAGATAGTTGCTCACCACTAGGATCGCTAATATCGCCTCATTACAGGCAATGCAAAATAGTACCGTCACAGTCTATTGTTTCTAGCACCCTCAAAACTCAAGCTTCGTGACTTTATATAGTAGACTGTGATTGAACTCTGTAGATGGTTACTAGTGAAGAAGGCTTTGTTGATTCAATTTCATTTTTATTAAAACAGTTGCATTCCACTTCAATTATCCGGATCCTAGCAATCAACGTCACTTTACAGATGATTTTCAATAAATCTTGTTATTAAACAATCTCTGATACGTGACTATCCAGAACATCATATAGCAGAAGCTATAACATAACCTAAATAATATAAACAAGTTTAGTCTTAGAAAAGTTTTAATTAGGGATGATGAAATAAACAAGCAAAGTTTTAATTAACGATGATGACATAATAAAAAACATGAATAATTTTAAAGAAACAATTATTGAAAGTACAATTTTCAAATTTGAATGTTTTAGTGGTTAGTGTTAGTGTTTTATATTAGACGTGTGCTTAAAAGAAGTGGAACTCGTTGATGTACATGGTTTATTCCTCAACTTATTCAGGATTTCCGAATGGTGCCCTTCATTTATTTGTAAATAGGATTTCAGGGAAGATGCATAGGTATGACCAGTGATCTTTATTAATTCTTGTTCTTGAATGCCAATGCGAGTCATATTTGAAAGTGCTGTGCATCAACTGGAGTGGTTTGTAATTTTCTATTGTTTGACGTCCAGACCAGTGCAGTTTGCAAACAAAGAAACAAATGCTAGGGTAGTGATAAAATTAAACAAATGCTAGGGACGCGATAAAATTGTGCGATAAGCAGCCATGATTGGTTGAAATACGTCCTTTCTACCGTTTTATTGGTCAAAAGTAGTGTGACGTAGTAAAAATGTAATAGTCAGTACAAAATTCCAGGTCTGAACTTGACTCGAACCCGCACCACTTATGTAATGATTTAGACTACACTAAAGATTCTCAAGCAATATTCTTCAGTTAAATTTTAACGACTAGTACATGTTTATTTAATTTGAGATAAAACCTATAAGAAAACGTAGTAACTTAAATTTTATGACCAAATATAATTCAATTCAGTCTATATGCAATATGTAAATAATTATAATTAAGTTGAAACAGATAGTTGGTTAAAATTATGAGAATTAATTTAATAGTAGTTCACTAGAACTATATTATAGGGAGCAAAATATAGGGTGATTCACGAGGATTTACCGTCCCATACAAAGTTTATTTCCGAAGATATTTTGAGCAAAAATGTCATATAAACATTTGTCCTAATCTCAATATTTTCAGAGTTACATTAATTTGAAATTGTTTGTAAAATACCATTATTCTTGAGTTTTAAGGGTAAAAGAATATTACAGATAAAGAATAAACTATTCAGGAGTATTATTTCTTTAATTAGCTAATATTTCGAAGTTAAATTGTGTTGTGAATTCCATAGTTGCTTCGTACATAATTTTTTTTTTCAATTTTTAACTACAAAATTACATTTTCTTACGCATTTATCACAATTGTTACAAATTACGACACTCTTGTAGATCCTTCATTAGGATGCATAATTAAACTGTAAAGAATCAAGTTTCGAAAGTCGTATGATTTGTAACAATTTTTGTGATAACTGCATAAGAATGATGTCATTTTTAGTTAAAAATTGAAAAACAAAATCTATACAAAGCAACTGCGGGCTTATGTGAGGGCGGCAATGAATCTTCGGTTTTGTTAAAAGCTAGTTGTAAGTAAGTACAAAGCAACTGACAACACAAATTTAGCTTCAGAATACTAGCCAATTAAAGAAATAATACTTCTGAATAGTTCATTCTCTATTTGTAATATTCGTTTACCTTTAAAACCAAAGAAAAAAGGTATTTTACAAACAACTTCAAATTAGTATAACTTTGAATATATTGAGATTAGGATAAATGCTTGTATGACATTTTTTGCACAGAATGTCATCGGAAATAAATTTCGTAAGTGACGGTAATTCCCCGTGAATTACCCTGTATAAATCTAGAATATATTGATATAATAAGATTAATATTAATGTAATGAGATTTTGCCATTAGAGATTTTGTATTCTATTGACAGAAATTAATGGTGATAATAAAAATTGACATATGTTAATTCATTATAAGTAACAAAGATTAATCAGTAATTAATCTGTTAAGTAAGAATTTATGTAATTTTGACCTAAATGAAATTATTTTCCAACAACCCCTTACATCACTCGGAAGCGAGTTCCAATTTCTAGCAACTGAAACTGTATAAGATAATAGTACATTATGCAACGAGCCTATAATGATAATAATTAAGAATCGAGTATGGATATTTATGAAACGAGCGCAAGCGAGTCACATAATTGTCATACGAGCTTCTTAATTACTATTATAGGCGAGTTTCATACGACTTTTTATGCTCGACCATATTTCTAACTTGAAATTACCGGTATTCAGATGTATACATTTTATTTGTAACTGACAAGATCGGAAGTGACCTTGTTCTAGGTCGTGAATTGTGAGATGTGCGCAGACTCGAAAGTATTGATTTTTTCCGAGGAACAATAATGTCATTGACCTTGACGTAGTCCCGTTAAACTTGATAATATTATAACCTTGATTATTGAATTTGACATTGAAAAACGAGATGACAAATTGAATTTATTAGAATATTATTTACAATTAACGCTAATTATTATAGTAACAGAACATAACCTTCTGCGACAGTATTGGATTTCCAGCCTCCGTGACTTTTCGCTAATTCTCTTTCGATTGCATATCCGAGAATAATCGATACTTGCGGTTTTATAACGGTACAAAGCTGACTTGTCATTGGCTGAACACATGTAAGCTGAGTTATCATTGGCTGAAGACCTGTACTTTAATGAGTAGGTGTACTTTAATGACATGCATTAAAGGACTGCTACCAGATGTATAATTAGTACATTTCGGCATGGCGAGCATAAAGAATATAAAGATGTCTTGTGGTAGGGTATAATGAGTAAATGATGTGATTAGGCCTGGTAATTAGCTGATGATATGCGGATAAATTTTGAAAACGAGAAGCCAAGTAGATTGGAATAGCGGTGCGCATAATTTAAAATAAGAGAATGCAGGGCTCGCCGATCGCTTAGCCTTAGCCAAGACAGAGTTTGGAAAGACGGGGAAACATGATCATACTCACGAATGTTGCAAATATAACGGACGCACGCATTATGCACACGTTGTAGCCTGCTGCTCAAATTTGCATTTAGGTTAATTAATATGATATCCCAGTAGTCGAAGTGTGGCATCACGATTGTTTGTACAAGGATTAATTTTAGTTTATCAGAAAGAAAGTGCTTCAGTCGCTTTAATGAGTGAATAATTGAAAATATTTTTTGAAAGTGTGATGCACTTGTTCATTCCATTCCAGGTGACAATCCTTATAAATTCCAAGGTTCTTCACAGTCGAGCTGTATGGAATAGTAGTATTATTTACAATTATCGCTGGCCAATTTTGTTTGTCACACTTCGATGTTTGATGTTCTATTAAGATAGCCTGCGTCTTACTTGCATTTAAATGAAGTCTGTACGTTTTCGACCATAAGAATATTGAATTCAAGTCATCATTAACTTTAGTCACAAGTTTTTAAAGACTACTTCCTTTCGTTTTTCTTATGAAATGCGCGAATGCTACAAAGTCACTCTCCTGGCACAAAGTCACCCCTCGCGACGGTACTTAAGAGTTTCATATTACCACCATAAAGAAACATTATACAAAACTCCATTGTCACGTGTACTTTGCCATAATATTAATACTGAATAAGAGAAAAGCGTTTCCGAATATCATTTTCTGATATTATAAAATTTTGAAACTTTGCAAAGAAGTCTAAATAAGGGAAAATTTCTCAGATTTAAAAATTTCTCGAAAATTCATTACAATTCAAAATATCCACTCCTTATGGCATTTTGAGCTAGATTTATTTCAATGTTCGGCTCGACCTATATATATGAGCAATTTCTTTCAAAAATGAAACACGTTAAGTGTAAAGCGCGCTCCCGATTGACGGAACAACATTCATTTAAGCAATTACAAATTGCAACTTACGATGGAGAACCAGATTTCACTTCACTAATTAAAACATCGGGAGAGGCCGATGAGCAATTTCAAATCTATCAGAAGGATGCTAATACATCATATAGTTCGATTACTTATTTCAAGATTATACGGGCGAGGTTCAGTTCTCTCCTCCCCACAGCCTACTGCTTTCTATCACCCCTCGTCTTGCAAGGCGGGCTGCGTTTCATATGACGTCACCTATTTGACGTTCTGCCGATCCCTGCTCTACAGGTTACCATTAGCTTATTCCGAATCTCACCGGACCGGTGGACAACAATGACGTCACGCTGTAGCGAAATAGGAACAAAACTGCTGGAAGGATCGATGGCTGTCATGGCGACTGTATAAGTTGTTGTCTGTGCTACGCTAGCAAAATTTTGCGAAATTTCCGTACTGCCATCTCATACAAAGAAAAGAGAGCATAAACAATTCATTTCTTGAACTGGTAGTAATAACTGGTCCGTTGACATGTTCACTCATAAGCCATTAACATATTGTTTTTACGTTGTGCTCATTACAAACAATACAGCAGAAATAAAGCAGAACATACCGCCATTACACAACAGTGCACGATGTCATTCGTCTGCTAATTCCCGCCCTACACAAGAACCAATCAGATTCACTGATGGCGGCTGATGGAGACTGCCACCACCTCTGCAAGCTGATGGCACTGGTGCGACACCGGTGGAGCATCAGTGACTCCATCGGTGAAATTCGGAACACCGTGATGCCATCAGATTGCTCAGCGCTGAGATTCAGAATACGCTGCATGCTTACAATATGATGCATCATTCACTGCCTCAAACCAGCTGGAAGAGTGACGTGTTTAGCATGATTTTCTTTATCCTGGAAATAAAGCCAGGGATTCAGTATCGTAGATATACTCTGCGTAAAATAAATTTTTCCTGAATGAGTGGACTCAAGTTAAAGTTATTGGTCATTTTATCGAGTAGGATTCTTATTTGAGGAGAGATTTCATCCTTACAACACCCTGTGAGACTGCAACGGTCTCTGATTATCTGGTAAAAATATGAAAATAGGTTCCTGTATTACTTCGAAAGTTCTGAAGAATTTTATGTAATTAATTTTGGAAAGGAATGGACCTGAAGTAACAGTATTTTATATCTAGTCTCTAAAGAATTAGGCGAAATTGACCTATAGGTACTAAAGTGTTCGGGACTAACAAAGTCAAATACTAATATAAATTATTATAATATTAAATTATTTTCTTCCTTACTTACTTACTGCCTTTTAAGGAACCCGGAGGTTCATTGCCGCCCTCACATTAGCCCGCCATTGGTCCCTATCCTGAGCAAGATTAATCCAGTCTCTACCATCATATCCCACCTCCCTCAAATCCATTTTAATATTATCTTCCCACCTACGTCTCGGCCTCCCCAAAGGTCTTATTCCCTCCGGCCTCCCAACTAACACTCTATATGCATTTCTGGATTCGCCCATACGTGCTACATGCCCTGCCCATCTCAAACGTCTGGATTTTATGTTCCTAATTATGTCAGGTGAAGAATACAATGCATGCAGCTCTGCGTTGTGTAACTTTCTCCATTCTCCTGTAACTTCATCCCTCTTAGCCCCAAATATTTTCCTAAGAACCTTATTCTCAAACACCCTTAATCTCTGTTCCTCTCTCAAAGTGAGAGTCCAAGTTTCACAACCATACAGAACAACCGGTAATATAACTGTTTTATAAATTCTAACTTTCAGATTTTTTGACAGAACACCAGATGACAAAAGCTTCTCAACAGAATAATAACACGCATTTCCCATATTTATTCTGCATTTAATTTCCTCCCAAGAGTCATTTACATTTGTTACTGTTGCTCCAAGATATTTGAATTTTTCCACCTCTTCGAAGGATAAATCTCCAATTTTTATATTCCCATTTCGTACAATATTCTGGTCACGCGACATAATCATATACTTAGTCTTTTCGGGATTTACTTCCAACCCTATCTCTTTACTTGCTTCAACTAGAATTTCCGCGTTTTCCCTAATCGTTTGTGGATTTTCCCCTAGCATATTCACGTCATCCGCATAGACAAGAAGCTGATGTAACCCGTTCAATTCCAAACACTCTGTGTTATCCTGAACTTTCCTAATGGCATATTCTAGAGCGAAGTTAAAAAGTAAAGGTGATAATGCGTCTCCCTGCTTTAGCCCGCAGTGAATTGGAAAAGCATCAGATAGAAACTGGCCTATACGGACTCTGCTGTAAGTTTCACTAAGACACATTTTAATTAATCGAACTAGTTCCTTGGGAATACCAAATTCAATAAGAATATTATATAAAACTTCTCTCTTAACCGAATCATACGCCTTTTTGAAATCTATGAATAACTGATGTACTGTACCCTTATACTCCCATTTTTTCTCCATTATCTGTCGAATACGAAAAATCTGATCAATAGTCGATCTATTACGCCGAAAACCGCACTGATGATCCCCAATAATTTCATCTACGTACGGAGTTAATCTTCTCAAAAGAATATTGGACAAAATTTTGTACGACGTCAACAAAAGTGATATTCCTCGAAAGTTACCACAGTTCGTTTTGTCCCCCTTTTTAATAATAGGTACAATTATGGACTCCTTCCATTGTTCTGGTACAATTTCCTTTTCCCAAATAGCAAGTACAAGTTTACTTATACTACCCTAGTTACAAAATTAGATCACGGTTAATCTGGTCTTTTAATCCCTCCATACAGGAAATAACATATGCAGGAGAGCGCATGTTTTTTAAACTGTTATAACGGTAATATTATCTATCTACTTCGCTCCAATAGATGACGCAATAGTAAGCACGTTCCTTTCACGGTTAATCTCCTGGTTGCAGAATAGTACTCCGTTGCACTGTAACTTCACTTCTTTCTTAAGTTGTATCCGATCCTAAGCTGGTTATGATACATGCAGCTCAGGAGGTTAGCGAATTGGAACAACAGTGCGGTTATTTAGTGTTGCTGGAATTAGCGGCAGCGAGACGAGTCAGAGTATTTCACATGGATTACCTGACATTCGCTTTAGAGTTAAAGAAATCTTCGGAAACATTCTAATCAGGTAATAAGTCCAAGCGGAAGAAAAATAATTATTTCAAGATTTTCCTGAAAATTCACGTTTTGACTATTGTTCATACAAAAGAAACATGCTTTAATATGGCATCTGTTTTTCTAACCGTATCCGTCTTTGAGATTTTCACCAAACTATTGAACGTATTTCCCTAATCGTTTGTGTATTTTCTCCTAACATATTCACGTCATCCGCATAGACAAGAAGCTGATGTAACCCGTTCAATTCCAAATCCTGCCTGTTATCCTGAACTTTCCTAATGGCATATTCTAGAGCGAAGTTCAAAAGTAAAGGTGATAGTGCATCTCCCTGCTTTAGCCCGCAGTGAATTGGAAAAGCATCAGATGGAAACTGACCTATACGGACTCTGCTGTATGTTTCATTGAGACACATTTTAATTAATCGAACTAGTTTCTTGGGAATACCAAATTCAATAAGAATATCATATAATACTTCCCTCTTAACCGAGTCATATGCCTTTTTTAAATCTATGAATAACTGATGTACTGTACCCTTATACTCCCATTTTTTCTCCAATATCTGTCGAATACAAAAAATCTGATCAATAGTCGACTTATTACGCCTAAAACCACGCTGATGATCCCCAATAATTTCATCTACATATGGAGTTAATCTTCTCAAAAGGATATTCGACAAAATTTTGTACGACATCAACAAAAGTGATATTCCTCGAAAGTTACTACAGTTAGTCTTGTCCCTCTTCTTAAAAAGAGGTACGATTATGGACTATTTTCCTAAGAAAGGCAGAATATAATAGGTTTCTTCCTACCTATTATATTCTGCCTTACAGTATCACGGTTATTCACATTTCATTTAATATCCCCAAACAGAAAAATGGCGGTACGCTGGTCGTTGTGGCTTCGGATTCTGAACTATAGCCTCCATGCAAATTTTACTGGACGCCTCAAATATGCTGTCTAGGCATGATCTTTCAGTTCGGAAATCATTTTGATTATCCATAAGTGAAGACTTATTTTATGAAGATTATATAATAATAATAATAATAATAATAATTTTATTATTATTATTTATTTATTTACTTATATTTAATGTACTGTACAACAGCCATTGGCTAATTACAGTTCACCACAAATAATATAACAAAAACATCAGCAATAAATTACAATAAAAGTACAAAGAAATAATTATTAAAATAATGATAATTAAATAAAATGATATTACAAAGATATACAAGATGACGAGAATATTTTAATACAACGACAATAATGACATTGAATCTACAGAATAAAATGGATGACTAAACTACATAGAATAATGACAATTAAAAGTAATTGTAATTTTAAATGAAAGGATGGAATCATGTAAATTAATAAACAACAAAATTATATAAAAGGTAGCGAGAATAATATTAAAATATATATTTAAACAAAAGACATAATGAAACTGATATAAAACTCCAAAGTATATACTACACATTAAATGGATCCAAGTTAGATCCATGCAAATCAGCATATTTTATACGTCTACTCTACAGACCGGAGAGAGAGCTTTAGAATTTCCATTGCAAAACATTTTATGATATCTTAAACCCTTAGCAGGAATACGAAGACTGATATTGCTTAGGAAAGATTTACAATCAAATATCACCCTTAAGAACTTAACAAAAAAAATAATAATCAAGATCTTGACGTCTGGCAAGTAAACTACAGCAATTAAAATATTTGCAGTTAATCTCATATTATCTCATTATTATTATTATTATTATTATTATTATTATTATTATTATTATTATTATTATTATTATTATTATTATTATTATTATTATTATTTAACATATTCTATCTCCCAGTATTGGGTGCTTTGTTCTCACTTATGATGATTTTCAGCGCACACTAAGAATTTACAAGTAATGAGATTCTTTGATCATGTAATCATGAAAATGCTGTATTATCAAGAACGCAAAATTTTCTGCCATGTTTATTGGAATTTCAGGTACACGCACTACCTCTGATACAAAGCCAAACATTGAATGCGTGTAGCTAAATATAAATATGTTTCCTATCATACAGAGTTAATATTAGTGCTTAAACAATTCCAGAGTTCTTCGGAATGGTTCTGCCTTGCTACGTCTACGTAATAACGGGAAAGCTAAATGATTATTTAGCTTCTACTCGTATTTGTGTAGCGAATACAAATGTAACTAGTTCTTCTAATTGATTACTTAACCCTTTTATGCAATGGCCAATTCAATTACGAGTCTCCCCGTTACATAAATATGTATAAGCCCCGAAGTGTGCGTGAGGCGGTCACCACCTATCAGCAGGTGCGCGATATCCGTCTCGATAAATTAAGGCGTCCTTTTATCTCCCTGGCGCCCAGCGTCCCCCGTCCGTCCTCTTTTTTTTTTTTTTTTTTTTCCTCCTCGCAGTCGTATTCAGATTACTCGTGACGTCATCACCCTGCAGCACCTATTTCCGCCCCGTAAATCAAATAAACACATACCGCACCACAATTCGTGCAGTATATGACATGGCCAATGGATTGTTTCCATGTCTGTTATCCGAAACGTTGCCTTGTTCTCAAATGAGTGCTGTTGTGTGAAGGGGACGATAGGATTAATGGAATAGTCTGCTGGGCCATGATGGAAATGGAAGTGTGACGTAGGCTATAGGCTGATGAGAAACACTTGGCATGCTCAGTAGTCTTATATTATAAAAACAAACATCGCACTCAGTTATTGCCGAATACAATAAATTCGTTTTAATGTACACTCTACTGTATAGAACGATAAATCTCGATAAGTTAATGGCCACAAAATGTAAAAATGATTTAAAATACTTTGTGAACGAGAAATTAAATTGTGTGAGTAAAAGCAGAGTGTAAAATTTTCTTCGTCTCAGACTGTACGGTGTCAATGTACTGTGCCCCTTCAACTTCCATATGAATATAGTATCATACTTTCAACTAGAAATATCAAACACCTTGAACCTGTATTTTCCCCGCAGTAATATGTCCACTTGATATATTGTGTGGTCTGTTATGTGACAGATGGTGACGAAAACTGGAGACATTTTTCACGTCTATATCTGTGACAAATGAGCAAATTCAGAAATCTTAATGAGCATTTCACAAGTCCAAATATTTTCATAAATATTTCCAGAAACATTTAGTGTAATGTTGGAGCCGTTTTAATTTTTGGACACAAAAATGAAGTACTGTAGGATAACAAATACCTTGTTATCTTGGAGCAGCCACCGATAGTATACGAAAAGCTGAAGTACAACTTTAATTATTTTACTTGCAAGGAACAGCGATCAGTCTGAGTTCATTGTTGAGCATAGACATGTGTGTACTGTCGGTGTAATGTCCCGTGGTGCCTTAAATAGGAACCCGACATCGTTGTGTGCAGATCGCGGAAATTTTAAAATGTCTCTCTCCAGAGACGGGCTAAGTTAAAAGTATAACCATTTATGGACTTACAAACAAACATTCTGATGGAGGAAGAAAAAAAAAGTATTTTCTTCCACCATGTTAATGATGTCAAAAGACGTGCTTATACAAATTTTGGCCACTCGACTGAAATTACGAGGCCGTCCAGGAAGTGATTTTCCCCGGGGCCGTTTACAGAAAAAAATCACAATTGCATGGAAACAGATACAGAAATTGTTGCGCTATTTGTCAACATATCTCCCACGGGAATTGTCATATCATGGGATCAATTTTTGTATCCTTGTGTCGTAGAAGTCACCCGCCTGGGATCGGAACCAGCGTTTGACAGCCGTCTGCACCTCTCTGTCGATCCCATGATATGACAAATGTCTCAATTCCGGTGAGGAATATGTTGAAAAATAGCTCAACAATTGCTGTGTCTGTTCCAATAAATTTTTCCAATGAAATTGTGTTTTCTTTCTGTTAACGGCTCCTGGCGAACTTATTTCTTTACGGTATTCGTAATTGCGGTCGAGTGGCCAAAATTTGTATAAGCACTTCTTTTGACATCATTAACATGGTGAAAGAAAAGAAAATAACTTTTTTTATCTGCCCCTATCAGAATGTTTGTTTATTAGATTATTAGCTGTGGAGCCATACAAGAAGAAATTACACTTTTCATTTCCTATTTGGATCTTATGTCCGTTTAAATTGTATATATTAATTGTTGTTAAAGTCATCTGCCTCTCTCTTGCTTAGGCATCACTACTCTATGACAAATTAGTCTCTACCAGACATGTTCAATTTTACGTTGCAAGTATGAAGATGAAGACTTTATTGGCAGTTTGTGGATGTCTAACGAAACATATATCTATCTAAGTGGTAGTCACTTATGTCGTCCATTTCAAGAAATAATAATTGGCAGACTATTGTGATCTCACGTATGTTACTTTGTAAACAATAAATTCTTCAGTCAATAGCCAACTATTCTCCTCTGACAGAACCTGTAGGCTATATATGATGTTGAGTAGAAAAATGACACCTAGAGATGATGAATTTAGCTAGCGGGACTCGTGCTCCGAGGCTGCGTTCGGACGTAGGTTGCAGTTAGAAATGTTGTCACACAAAGAAACAAATGGTAGGGAGGTGATAAAAAAGGAAGAAAGTATATATAGATTAGAAGAAATAAAGTACTCCAATACAATAAAATAGGTATTAATTGAATTACTAAAATTCTATTTCACTAATGTTACCTTCACCAAAACGTATGAACTGAGCCGCTATTTTCATTTGACTATCTATGCTGTAAACAAATGACGATCGCAAATCATATTTTATAGTACGCAAAGAATTTGCAGTTTCAAATGTTGGCAAACAAAGAAACAAATGCTAGGGAAGTGATAAAAACTAACAAATAATGCTGGGGAAGTGATAAAATTGTATCGATAAACAGGCATGATTGGTTGAAACACGTCCTTTCGTATCATTTCATTGGTCAAAAGTAGTATGACGTAGTTAAAGTGTAATAGCCTGGTTTCTTTCCTGTTAAAAATAATCCAAATTATAGGATTCAAAACACGTATCCATTTTTAATTATTTGGAATGCAATATTTCACATTATGAACACGATCGTGAAATAAAAGTATCTAAATTGCTACAGTCCGGAAAGAAACAATTAATAAAGTTCTGTAAAATGATGACCACATATACATTATGAAGCACAAAACTGAGTAATAACCAAACAAACAGCGAAAAGTAATAGAGGCATGTGAAATTGTTACGACCACCTGTAGGGTACAGTCTTTGCCCAGTGGTTCCCAATTACTTCAGAGTTAAGGACCCTCTTCTTACTTTTAAGGACCCCCACGCATTTATATTTTAGTATCTGCGTACTGGTGGTGGTGGTGGTGGTATTAATGGTGGTATTGGTGGTGGTATTGGTGGTGGTGGTGGTGGTGGTGGTAGTAGTGGTAGTAAAATTGAACATAGGTAAAATATATACCTGTATCTAGATATCATGGGAAAAATCACACCTATTTTTGTTTCGAACAATTCTTTCCACGTCTGGTTCAATATTTGCTACTTAAGCCTTAAATCAGGTTCAACATCGAGGCGATTTCTATGTTTGTTTTTCAGGAAACAAAGTATTGAAAAAGTTTGTTCACAAAGATATGTGCCACAAAATGGAACTAGATGTTTCATTGCCTTTCCACCTATTTTCTTATACTCAGAAAATACCTTCACCTGAAACTGATCAAGCGTACATTTTTTGAAAAATATTTTAAATGAGCCATTACAAGTAACATCAAGTTCATCTCGCTCCTCCTCAGACAAAGGTTTTAGTTGTACCACACCATACTCGAAAGGATTTCTTATTCAATGGTTTTCAGAATCTGATGAAGGAAAGTAATCTCTGAAGCTAGTCACTAAATCATTCAGATGCTCAACGTTGACATGTTGAACTTATTGTGGCAATTCATCTGTAGATTTTCAGAAAGGACTTCAAAGTTGGGAAGGTGCTGAGACTACCACTTTCAGCTCGGCTTGCCCACAGCCATATTTTTTATAATTGCTGCCTCAATCCTGTCTACAACGTTAAAATTTTGCAGCTATTATTTGCAAAACTGAGTGGGTTATAAATTATGAGATGTAAATAATACCACGAACCCCCTAAATTTGTACCACAGACTCCCAGCAGTCCGCGAATCACCAATTGTGAAACACTGTTTTAGATCATAAAAGGAATGAAGAATTACAAATTAAAAACTTTGTTGAAATAATAGGTAAAGTACGGTTATTTAGTCCTGACAGTCGCCGGAGATGTACGCCTGGGTCAGGTGAGTCCATTTAGTTATGCCAAGGGGTGTTTGGCTTAGTTACTCGCTTGCCTTCGAAGCAATCGGATGTCATGCGTGCGGTAGAGCGGTATGTCTGTAGTACAATTAAGCTGTACTACATTCCTTTACCGACCGCTCGCCCGTATGTCTACTCTGGAGCTCTGCCCACTACTCCTATTGCTTCCCCTCTTTCGCGTCGCTGAGCTGTCAGGACTAAATAATGTGTCTGTACATGAATATTACAATGGCACAATCAAATTGAAAGAATCGAGCCGAATCGTATCTCCCTACAAATACATCGGTCCAAACTCAGTAGTATACCAATGAAAGATGGAGAGAGCTATTTTAAAAACTTTCTGAAGACGGAATATGGCTTAAGCCGGAATGTTTATAATGGTGATAAAAATATATTAGTGAGTAAATGAAACTAGACATCGTTTAACAGTTTAGGTGAAAAGGAGCTGCACATGGAAAATCACTTCGTCGAAACCTAGAGGTACGCGAACATTGACATATTCAAATAATTCCACTTCGCAATACTTTCTCTACAACATATGTGTTTAGGCCTACATACTATATATATTCCACGTTGAATGTAAATTTTTCTACGTACGAGTATTTAAAACTTTTGGTATAATATGGATGCCGGTAGAAATAGCTAGCATTAATAAACTCTTAGCTAAATGTTGCGTATTGCACTCATACGTGAAGAATGGACGCAGGATTACGGACGTACGCATAAAGATTCTTTCAGACGGTAGTGAAACCTTGCAAATTCAGAGTTTCCTTTGAAATGTAGACTAACACAAATACCGTCCATGTGTAAGCGCCACGTAAGAGGATTTCTACTGCCAGAACAAAACACTAATATTCCCTGTTCTCAAAATTAAGCTGTAATAAACCGCGAGCCATTTTGTTAGTCATTTCAGCAATAAAAGGAGAAAGTATAGTGCTAATTTAAAACTCAACTCTTCAATGCCAAACTATGTTTATAAATCCAGAAAAAAAAATATCTCAACAAGAACTGAGAATAACAATGCATATTTAATACATTTTTGTGAGCTTGTTAAGATAAGCTGAAAGAATAATACCTTAACGTTATAACAGAACAACAAATCTACATTATTTATACTCTCTCTCCATTATTATTATTATTATTATTATTATTATTATTATTATTATTATTATTATTATTATTTAGCACGTATGGGCGAATTCAGAAATGCATATAGTGTGTTAGTTGGGAGATTGGAGGGAAAAAGACCTTTGGGGAGGCCGAGACGTAGATGGGAGGATAATATTAAAATGGATTTGAGAGAGATAGGATATGATGATAGAAACTGGATTAATCTTGCACAGGATAGGGCTTATATGAGGGCGGCAATGAACCTGCGGGTTGCTTAAAAGCCATTTGTAAGTTATTATTATTATTATTATTATTATTATTATTATTATTATTATTATTATAGAGTAATATTCAACTGTTTATGTTATAACTGATCTTGCATTGGCATAAATATCTTCTGAAGAAAATAATGTATCTTCTTTAATGAATCTTGCAGAAAGGCGTCTCCTGTCTACTGGGCTTCAGATTAATCCTAGTAAATGATGTGAAGGAAAGAATGAGATATTTAGATGTTGATTTTCATGACTGAATGTGTTTTGAGAAGAGAAAAATGACTTCAACACTATCTTCAGATCTTGAGTCCCTTATAAAAATACCTAAAACAGAACAATACCTAATAGTACATTATGCAACGAGCCTATAATGGTAGTAATTAAGACGCGAGTATGTTTATGAAACGAGCGCAAGCGAGTTTCATAATTTTCATACGAGCGCCTTAATTACCATTATTAAAGGCAAGTTTCATACGATTTTTTATGCTGACCATATTTCTAACTTGAAATTATTCATAAGTATCCATGTTATAATCTGACTGGGAAGCGGAACTGACCTTGTGCAATATCTCGTAAATTGTGAGATGTGCTCAGACGCGAAAGTATTGATTTTTTTCGAGAAACAAATGTCATTGACCTTGATATAATCTAGAGAGTAAAATAAACATTAATCTTGATATAACCTTGAAATTGGTTTAGACATTGAAAAACGAGATGACAAATTCAATTTATTTTAATATTATTTACAATTAACGCTAAAATTATTATAGTAACAGAACATAAAAACGAGATGATAAATTCAATTTATTTTAATATTATTTACAATTAACGCTAAAATTATTATAGTAACAGAACATAACCTTCTGCGACAGTATTGGATTTCCAGCCTCCGTGACGTTTCACTAGTTGTCTTTCTTTCAATTGTATATCCGAGAATAATCGATACTTGCGCTTTCATATTGCTTCAATGGTGTTTTCTGATTGGTGGAACACCTGAATTTTAATGAATAGGTGTACTTTAATGAGGTCCATTAAAGGGCTGCTACCAGGTGTATAATTACTACATTTCGGCATGGTCGAGCATAAAAATTATTATTTCATTTATATAGCCCAAATTGATGTACAATGTGCTGTGCTACATCTGCTTTCTAGCATTTTCTTAAGAAACGTTGGCAAAATTACTAGAAGTGTCATAAAAGTGACATTAAAGCTGCCAGATGACACACTTAGTGTTATGATCAGGCTTAGGATCCAGGACACGTTAGCAACTAATGTACATTAGTGGCAAAAAAACCAGACCGACCTTGTAGCTGATTTCAGAGCTTTGTTCACTCCAGAGCACGATAGACTGGTAACTATGACTTTCGTGGTTCGAATTCTGTCTGAGAAGGAAACTTTTTTTTTTGTTCCTTATTCAAATTTATTCCCAATACATTTCCATTGCTGGTAAAATTCATGTTCTGTGAATAATAAGTTAATTAAGCAGTAAAATATCCCTCCCAGGCAGGATTCGAACCACGAAAGTCTTAGTTACTAGTCTGTCGTGCTCTGGAGTGAACAAGGCTCTGAAATCAGCTACAAGGGTCGGTCCGGTTTTTTTTTTTTTTTTTTTTTTTTGCCACTGCTGTACATACACTACTTGTAACTAGTTCGAAAAAAACTGTTCACTATGAACTGAAAACGCACTGTGATGGCCTGAGTTCGTTTCGTAGGTAGATACTGAAGAATACTGTACCTCTGATCACGAACAGTATTGTACACTAACGCACAGGTAAACAAAACTCAATGATGTCAACTCATTCCATCTGTACTGTACTCCAACCAGAGAAAATCTCAGAGGAATGAGACGCAGCGGGGTAATGCTGTGAATGAATGTTGATGTCATAAGATGTCATAAGGTCACACACGTGAGTACACGCATCTCTATTGGCTGACTCTCAAAGCACAAACGATAACACTGATACACACATACTTATACTACCCTTACTTACTTACAAATGGCTTTTAAGGAACCCGAAGGTTCATTGCCGCCCTCACATAAACCCGCCATCGGTCCCTATCCTGTGCAAGATTAATCCAGTCTCTATCATCACACCCCACCTCCCTCAAATCCATTTTAATATTATCCTCCCATCTACGTCTCGGCCTCCCTAAAGGTCTTTTTCCCTCCGGTCTCCCAACTAACACTCTATATGCATTTCTGGATTCGCCCATACGTGCTACATGCCCTGCCCATCTCAAACGTCTGGATTTAGTGTTCCTAATTATGTCACTTGAAGAATATAATGCATGCAGTTCTGCGTTGTGTAACTTTCTCCATTCTCCTCTAACTTCATCCCGCTTAGCCCCAAATATTTTCCTAAGCACCTTATTTTCAAACACCCTTAACCTATGTTCCTCTCTCAGAGTGAGAGTCCAAGTTTCACAACTATACAGAACAACCGGTAATATAACTGTTTTATAAATTCTAACTTTCAGATTTTTGGACAGCAGACTGGATGATAAGAGCTTCTAAACCGAATAATAACACGCATTTCCCATATTTATTCTGCGTTTAATTTCCTCCTGAGTGTCATTTATATTTGTTACTGTTGCTCCAAGATATTTGAATTTTTCCACCTCTTCGAAGGATAAATCTCCAATTTTCATATTTCCATTTCGTACAATATTCTGGTCACGAGACATAATCATATACTTTGTCTTTTCGGGATTTACTTCCAAACCTATCTCTTTACTTGCTTCAAGTAAAATTTCCGTGTTTTCCCTAATCGTTTGTGTATTTTCTCCTAACATATTCACGTCATCTGCATAGTCAAGAAGCTGATGTAACCCGTTCAATTCCAAACCCTGCCTGTTATTCTGAACTTTCCTAATGGCATATTCTAGAGCGAAGTTAAAAAGTAAAGGTGATAGTGCAACTCCCTGCTTTAGCCCGCAGTGAATTGGAAAAGCATCAGATAGAAACTGACCTATACGGACTCTGCTGTATGTTTCACTAAGACACATTTTAATTAATCGAACTAGTTTCTTGGGAATACCAAATTCAATAAGAATATCATATAATACTTCCCTCTTAACCGAGTCATATGCCTTTTTGAAATCTATGAATAACTGATGTACTGTACCCTTATACTCCCATTTTTTCTCCATTATCTGTCGAATACGAAAAATCTGATCAATAGTCGATCTATTACGCCGAAAACCGCACTGATGATCCCCAATAATTTCATCTACGTACGGAGTTAATCTTCTCAAAAGAATATTGGACAAAATTTTGTACGACGTCAACAAAAGTGATATTCCTCGAAAGTTACCACAGTTCGTTTTGTCCCCCTTTTTAATAATAGGTACAATTATGGACTCCTTCCATTGTTCTGGTACAATTTCCTTTTCCCAAATAGCAAGTACAAGTTTACTTATACTACCCTAGTTACAAAATTAGATCACGGTTAATCTGGTCTTTTAATCCCTCCATACAGGAAATAACATATGCAGGAGAGCGCATGTTTTTTAAACTGTTATAACGGTAATATTATCTATCTACTTCGCTCCAATAGATGACGCAATAGTAAGCACGTTCCTTTCACGGTTAATCTCCTGGTTGCAGAATAGTACTCCGTTGCACTGTAACTTCACTTCTTTCTTAAGTTGTCTCCGATCCTAAGCTGGTTATGATACATGCAGCTCAGGAGGTTAGCGAATTGGAACAACAGTGCGGTTATTTAGTGTTGCTGGAATTAGCGGCAGCGAGACGAGTCAGAGTATTTCACATGGATTACCTGACATTCGCTTTAGAGTTAAAGAAATCTTCGGAAACATTCTAATCAGGTAATAAGTCCAAGCGGAAGAGAAATAATTATTTCAAGATTTTCGTGAAAATTCACGTTTTGACTATTGTTCATACAAAAGAAACATGCTTTAATATGGCATCTGTTTTTCTAACCGTATCCGTCTTTGAGATTTTCACCAAACTATTGAACGTATTTTGTTATACTACTCATATTCAATATGTACAATACAGTTCATTCGGGAATTTACAAATGAAATATGCGTATAAATTCGTTTTATCTAA